>NW_026777495.1:0-328789 GCF_028023285.1 Balaenoptera ricei
TACACACTGGTTCCTTCCCTGAATCAACTTCTTGAGGCAGGGTGTTCTGCATCTAGTGAACTGCCTCAACCGAGAAATGCCCTAGCTGGGCCTCTGGGCCCGTGCCTCTTCAGAAGCCTGCAGTGCTACAGGAAAAACTTTGCTTTCGTTGCAAGAGGATTGCAAGACGAGTTCTCCTGGAGGCAGGGTGACTTCAGGTAGGAGGTGGATGGAAGGCGAAGTCGAGTGTTTTTCTCAGTGCAGCTCAGACTAGGGAATGTGTGCGACTTCCACAACATGTTGGAACTTGCTAGAACGCTGCTCGTGAACCTGTACGAGTGCTGTGAACTTAGGAGATCCCAAGAAAGAGTGCAGTGTGTAGCCCATGACTCTGCAGACATATAGGACCTCCGAGGGACCTATGGGGCTCGTTGTTGCTCAGCAGTCCTACAGGGGTTTGGAGGTTCTCGGTGATCTTGGAACGAAAATGATGCTCACCCGAGTGGCCTAGGAGTCCTGAAAAGGGTACTTCCTTTAAAATAAGCAGAACTTTCACTAAGAACTCATGGAAAGAGCTGCATGCCTCCCTTTCTGCATGGCTACTCAGGCCCTTACCTCGAGGCAAGCACTCGCGTTGAGATACCCTTTAGCTCTAGACCATGGCAAATTGTGCCCATCCCGGACAATGAAGCACCCTGTGTAGCCAGAGAAAACTCATTTTCTTCCCAGACTCATGCCTACAGTGGCCAGAGGCCTGTCAACAGCTAGAATTGCAGGGAGCTTCACGGCCGCATGAATGGAGCTCTCAAAATGTTAAAGCACGGCTACTACCAACATGCCCCCATTTCCATAGTCACAAACAGCGTACATCCCTGTGGTTTCTAACACCTCAGAAGAGACACAGAGTACACACTGGTTCCTTCCGTGAATCAACTTCTCGAGGAAGGGTGTTCTGCATCTCGTGATCTGCCTCAACCAAGGAACGCCCTAACTAGGCCTCTGGGCCCGTGCCTCTTCAAAAGCCTGCAGTGCTACAGGAAAAACTGTGCTTTAGTTGCAACAGGAAGGCAAGCCGACTTTCTCCTGGAGCAGGGTGACTTCAGGTACGAGTTACTGGATGGAAGCCGAAACCCAGTGTGTTTCTCTGTGCAGCTCAGACTAGGGAAGGAGTGCGACTTCCACGGCATGTTGGAACTTGCTAGAACGGTGCTCGTGAACCTGTGCGATTGCTGGCTAAATCAAGATGGCCCAAGAAAGAGTGCACTGTGTTGCCCTACACTCGGCATACACACTGTGAGTCCGAAAGCTACGGGCCTGGATATTGCTTAGAAGGGCCAGGGGAGCCTGAGGGTACTCAGTGTTCTTGCAGGGAATAGGGTTTCCAGGCGAGGCACCTAGGTGTCCTGAAAGGCGTACTGGCGTTAAAATGCTGCAGAGCAGAGATTACGGCCTCATGGAAACTGCTACATGCCTCCGCTTCTGCATAGCATTTCAGGGCCTTACCTCGAGGCAAGTTCTCACGTTGCTTGCCCTGTGAGCGACAGAGCATGCTAGGATGCTGTATTTCTCCTTGAATAGAGTGACTTCAGGGACGAGGTCCCAGAAGAATTCTAAGCAGAGTGTTTTCTCATGGCAACTCAGACGAGGGCAATGTCGAAGACTTCCAGGGCATGTTGGACTGCCTAGAAATGTGGTTCTGATGCTGTTCGAGTGCTCTGGAAATGTAGTTCTCCTGAAGTAACGTACAGTGTGTTGCCTGAGACTCGGCAGACCCAGAGGGCCTCCGAGGGACGTTTGGGACTCAATGTTGCTCAGCAGGTCCACAGGGGTGTGGAGTTAGTCAGTGACCTAGGAACGAAAATGATGCTCACCCGAGGGGCCTAGGCGTCCTGAAAAGGGTACTTCCTTCAAAATAAAGCAGAATAGCGACTAAGAGCGCATGGAAAGAGCTGCATGCCTCCCTTTCGGCATGGCTACTCAGGGCCTTACCTCGAGGCAAGGACGCACGATGTGATTCCCTTTAGCTCTAGAGCATGGCAAGATGAGCCCCACCCCGGCCAATGAAGCACCCTGTGTAGCCAGAGAAAACATTTTCTTCCCAGACCCATGCCTACAGTGGCCAGAGGCCTGTCCACAGCAGAGAATTTCAGCTAGCTGCACGGCAACAAGAATGGACGTTTCCAAAAGGAAAAGCAAGGCTAGTACCATCACGCCCCCATTTCCATGGGCACACGCAGGGTACATCCCAGTGGTTTCTAACGAGTCAAAAGGGACACAGAGTACACACTGGTTCCTTCCCTGAATCAACTTCTCGAGGCAGGGTGTTCTGCATCTAGTGAACTGCCTCAACCAAGGAACGCCCTAGCTAGGCCTCTGGGCCCGTGCCTCTTCAAAAGCTTGCAGTGCTACAGGAAAAACTGTGCTGTCGTTGCAATAGGAACGCAAGCCGTCTTTCTCCTGGAGGCAGGGTGATTTCAGGTAGGAGGTGGATGGAAGGTGAAGCCGAGTGTTTTTCTCTGTGCAGCTCAGACTAGGGAATTTGTGCGATGTCCACAGCATGTTGGAAGTTGCTAGAACGGTGCTCGTGAACCTGTGCGAGTGCTGTGAAATCAAGATATCCCAAGAAAGAGTGCAGTGTGTTGCCCATGACTTGGCAGAAACAGAGGGCCGCTGAGGGACCTATGGGCCTCGTTGTTGCTCAGCAGGCTCACAGGGGTGTGGAGGTACTCAGTGATCTTGGAAGGAAAAGGATGCTCACCCAAGGGGCCTAGGAGTCCTGAAAAGGGTAGTTTCTTTAAAATAAAGCAGAGCAGCGAATAAGAGCTCATAGAAAGAGCTGCATGCCTCCGTTTCTGCATGGCTACTCAGGGCCTTACTCTGAGGCAAGGACTCACGTTGAGATTCCATTTAGCTCTAGAGCATGGCAAGATGAGCCCCACCCCAGTTAATGAAGCAACCTCTGTAGCCAGAGAAAACTCATTTTCGTCCCAGACCCATTCCTACAGTGGCCAGTGGCCTGTCAACAGCAGAGGATTTCGCTAGCTTCACGGCAACAAGAATGGAGGTTTCCAAATGGAAAAGGAAGGCTAGTACCATTACACGCCCATTTCCATGGGCACACGCAGGATACATCCCTGTGGTTTCTAACGAGTCAAAAGGGACACAGAGTACACACTGGTTCCTTCCCTGAATCAACTTCTTGAGGCAGGGTGTTCTGCATCTAGTGAACTGCCTCAACCGAGAAATGCCCTAGCTGGGCCTCTGGGCCCGTGCCTCTTCAGAAGCCTGCAGTGCTACAGGAAAAACTTTGCTTTCGTTGCAAGAGGATTGCAAGACGAGTTCTCCTGGAGGCAGGGTGACTTCAGGTAGGAGGTGGATGGAAGGCGAAGTCGAGTGTTTTTCTCAGTGCAGCTCAGACTAGGGAATGTGTGCGACTTCCACAACATGTTGGAACTTGCTAGAACGCTGCTCGTGAACCTGTACGAGTGCTGTGAACTTAGGAGATCCCAAGAAAGAGTGCAGTGTGTAGCCCATGACTCTGCAGACATATAGGACCTCCGAGGGACCTATGGGGCTCGTTGTTGCTCAGCAGTCCTACAGGGGTTTGGAGGTTCTCGGTGATCTTGGAACGAAAATGATGCTCACCCGAGTGGCCTAGGAGTCCTGAAAAGGGTACTTCCTTTAAAATAAGCAGAACTTTCACTAAGAACTCATGGAAAGAGCTGCATGCCTCCCTTTCTGCATGGCTACTCAGGCCCTTACCTCGAGGCAAGCACTCGCGTTGAGATACCCTTTAGCTCTAGACCATGGCAAATTGTGCCCATCCCGGACAATGAAGCACCCTGTGTAGCCAGAGAAAACTCATTTTCTTCCCAGACTCATGCCTACAGTGGCCAGAGGCCTGTCAACAGCTAGAATTGCAGGGAGCTTCACGGCCGCATGAATGGAGCTCTCAAAATGTTAAAGCACGGCTACTACCAACATGCCCCCATTTCCATAGTCACAAACAGCGTACATCCCTGTGGTTTCTAACACCTCAGAAGAGACACAGAGTACACACTGGTTCCTTCCGTGAATCAACTTCTCGAGGAAGGGTGTTCTGCATCTCGTGATCTGCCTCAACCAAGGAACGCCCTAACTAGGCCTCTGGGCCCGTGCCTCTTCAAAAGCCTGCAGTGCTACAGGAAAAACTGTGCTTTAGTTGCAACAGGAAGGCAAGCCGACTTTCTCCTGGAGCAGGGTGACTTCAGGTACGAGTTACTGGATGGAAGCCGAAACCCAGTGTGTTTCTCTGTGCAGCTCAGACTAGGGAAGGAGTGCGACTTCCACGGCATGTTGGAACTTGCTAGAACGGTGCTCGTGAACCTGTGCGATTGCTGGCTAAATCAAGATGGCCCAAGAAAGAGTGCACTGTGTTGCCCTACACTCGGCATACACACTGTGAGTCCGAAAGCTACGGGCCTGGATATTGCTTAGAAGGGCCAGGGGAGCCTGAGGGTACTCAGTGTTCTTGCAGGGAATAGGGTTTCCAGGCGAGGCACCTAGGTGTCCTGAAAGGCGTACTGGCGTTAAAATGCTGCAGAGCAGAGATTACGGCCTCATGGAAACTGCTACATGCCTCCGCTTCTGCATAGCATTTCAGGGCCTTACCTCGAGGCAAGTTCTCACGTTGCTTGCCCTGTGAGCGACAGAGCATGCTAGGATGCTGTATTTCTCCTTGAATAGAGTGACTTCAGGGACGAGGTCCCAGAAGAATTCTAAGCAGAGTGTTTTCTCATGGCAACTCAGACGAGGGCAATGTCGAAGACTTCCAGGGCATGTTGGACTGCCTAGAAATGTGGTTCTGATGCTGTTCGAGTGCTCTGGAAATGTAGTTCTCCTGAAGTAACGTACAGTGTGTTGCCTGAGACTCGGCAGACCCAGAGGGCCTCCGAGGGACGTTTGGGACTCAATGTTGCTCAGCAGGTCCACAGGGGTGTGGAGTTAGTCAGTGACCTAGGAACGAAAATGATGCTCACCCGAGGGGCCTAGGCGTCCTGAAAAGGGTACTTCCTTCAAAATAAAGCAGAATAGCGACTAAGAGCGCATGGAAAGAGCTGCATGCCTCCCTTTCGGCATGGCTACTCAGGGCCTTACCTCGAGGCAAGGACGCACGATGTGATTCCCTTTAGCTCTAGAGCATGGCAAGATGAGCCCCACCCCGGCCAATGAAGCACCCTGTGTAGCCAGAGAAAACATTTTCTTCCCAGACCCATGCCTACAGTGGCCAGAGGCCTGTCCACAGCAGAGAATTTCAGCTAGCTGCACGGCAACAAGAATGGACGTTTCCAAAAGGAAAAGCAAGGCTAGTACCATCACGCCCCCATTTCCATGGGCACACGCAGGGTACATCCCAGTGGTTTCTAACGAGTCAAAAGGGACACAGAGTACACACTGGTTCCTTCCCTGAATCAACTTCTCGAGGCAGGGTGTTCTGCATCTAGTGAACTGCCTCAACCAAGGAACGCCCTAGCTAGGCCTCTGGGCCCGTGCCTCTTCAAAAGCTTGCAGTGCTACAGGAAAAACTGTGCTGTCGTTGCAATAGGAACGCAAGCCGTCTTTCTCCTGGAGGCAGGGTGATTTCAGGTAGGAGGTGGATGGAAGGTGAAGCCGAGTGTTTTTCTCTGTGCAGCTCAGACTAGGGAATTTGTGCGATGTCCACAGCATGTTGGAACTTGCTAGAACGGTGCTCGTGAACCTGTGCGAGTGCTGTGAAATCAAGATATCCCAAGAAAGAGTGCAGTGTGTTGCCCATGACTTGGCAGAAACAGAGGGCCGCTGAGGGACCTATGGGCCTCGTTGTTGCTCAGCAGGCTCACAGGGGTGTGGAGGTACTCAGTGATCTTGGAAGGAAAAGGATGCTCACCCAAGGGGCCTAGGAGTCCTGAAAAGGGTAGTTTCTTTAAAATAAAGCAGAGCAGCGAATAAGAGCTCATAGAAAGAGCTGCATGCCTCCGTTTCTGCATGGCTACTCAGGGCCTTACTCTGAGGCAAGGACTCACGTTGAGATTCCATTTAGCTCTAGAGCATGGCAAGATGAGCCCCACCCCAGTTAATGAAGCAACCTCTGTAGCCAGAGAAAACTCATTTTCGTCCCAGACCCATTCCTACAGTGGCCAGTGGCCTGTCAACAGCAGAGGATTTCGCTAGCTTCACGGCAACAAGAATGGAGGTTTCCAAATGGAAAAGGAAGGCTAGTACCATTACACGCCCATTTCCATGGGCACACGCAGGATACATCCCTGTGGTTTCTAACGAGTCAAAAGGGACACAGAGTACACACTGGTTCCTTCCCTGAATCAACTTCTTGAGGCAGGGTGTTCTGCATCTAGTGAACTGCCTCAACCGAGAAATGCCCTAGCTGGGCCTCTGGGCCCGTGCCTCTTCAGAAGCCTGCAGTGCTACAGGAAAAACTTTGCTTTCGTTGCAAGAGGATTGCAAGACGAGTTCTCCTGGAGGCAGGGTGACTTCAGGTAGGAGGTGGATGGAAGGCGAAGTCGAGTGTTTTTCTCAGTGCAGCTCAGACTAGGGAATGTGTGCGACTTCCACAACATGTTGGAACTTGCTAGAACGCTGCTCGTGAACCTGTACGAGTGCTGTGAACTTAGGAGATCCCAAGAAAGAGTGCAGTGTGTAGCCCATGACTCTGCAGACATATAGGACCTCCGAGGGACCTATGGGGCTCGTTGTTGCTCAGCAGTCCTACAGGGGTTTGGAGGTTCTCGGTGATCTTGGAACGAAAATGATGCTCACCCGAGTGGCCTAGGAGTCCTGAAAAGGGTACTTCCTTTAAAATAAGCAGAACTTTCACTAAGAACTCATGGAAAGAGCTGCATGCCTCCCTTTCTGCATGGCTACTCAGGCCCTTACCTCGAGGCAAGCACTCGCGTTGAGATACCCTTTAGCTCTAGACCATGGCAAATTGTGCCCATCCCGGACAATGAAGCACCCTGTGTAGCCAGAGAAAACTCATTTTCTTCCCAGACTCATGCCTACAGTGGCCAGAGGCCTGTCAACAGCTAGAATTGCAGGGAGCTTCACGGCCGCATGAATGGAGCTCTCAAAATGTTAAAGCACGGCTACTACCAACATGCCCCCATTTCCATAGTCACAAACAGCGTACATCCCTGTGGTTTCTAACACCTCAGAAGAGACACAGAGTACACACTGGTTCCTTCCGTGAATCAACTTCTCGAGGAAGGGTGTTCTGCATCTCGTGATCTGCCTCAACCAAGGAACGCCCTAACTAGGCCTCTGGGCCCGTGCCTCTTCAAAAGCCTGCAGTGCTACAGGAAAAACTGTGCTTTAGTTGCAACAGGAAGGCAAGCCGACTTTCTCCTGGAGCAGGGTGACTTCAGGTACGAGTTACTGGATGGAAGCCGAAACCCAGTGTGTTTCTCTGTGCAGCTCAGACTAGGGAAGGAGTGCGACTTCCACGGCATGTTGGAACTTGCTAGAACGGTGCTCGTGAACCTGTGCGATTGCTGGCTAAATCAAGATGGCCCAAGAAAGAGTGCACTGTGTTGCCCTACACTCGGCATACACACTGTGAGTCCGAAAGCTACGGGCCTGGATATTGCTTAGAAGGGCCAGGGGAGCCTGAGGGTACTCAGTGTTCTTGCAGGGAATAGGGTTTCCAGGCGAGGCACCTAGGTGTCCTGAAAGGCGTACTGGCGTTAAAATGCTGCAGAGCAGAGATTACGGCCTCATGGAAACTGCTACATGCCTCCGCTTCTGCATAGCATTTCAGGGCCTTACCTCGAGGCAAGTTCTCACGTTGCTTGCCCTGTGAGCGACAGAGCATGCTAGGATGCTGTATTTCTCCTTGAATAGAGTGACTTCAGGGACGAGGTCCCAGAAGAATTCTAAGCAGAGTGTTTTCTCATGGCAACTCAGACGAGGGCAATGTCGAAGACTTCCAGGGCATGTTGGACTGCCTAGAAATGTGGTTCTGATGCTGTTCGAGTGCTCTGGAAATGTAGTTCTCCTGAAGTAACGTACAGTGTGTTGCCTGAGACTCGGCAGACCCAGAGGGCCTCCGAGGGACGTTTGGGACTCAATGTTGCTCAGCAGGTCCACAGGGGTGTGGAGTTAGTCAGTGACCTAGGAACGAAAATGATGCTCACCCGAGGGGCCTAGGCGTCCTGAAAAGGGTACTTCCTTCAAAATAAAGCAGAATAGCGACTAAGAGCGCATGGAAAGAGCTGCATGCCTCCCTTTCGGCATGGCTACTCAGGGCCTTACCTCGAGGCAAGGACGCACGATGTGATTCCCTTTAGCTCTAGAGCATGGCAAGATGAGCCCCACCCCGGCCAATGAAGCACCCTGTGTAGCCAGAGAAAACATTTTCTTCCCAGACCCATGCCTACAGTGGCCAGAGGCCTGTCCACAGCAGAGAATTTCAGCTAGCTGCACGGCAACAAGAATGGACGTTTCCAAAAGGAAAAGCAAGGCTAGTACCATCACGCCCCCATTTCCATGGGCACACGCAGGGTACATCCCAGTGGTTTCTAACGAGTCAAAAGGGACACAGAGTACACACTGGTTCCTTCCCTGAATCAACTTCTCGAGGCAGGGTGTTCTGCATCTAGTGAACTGCCTCAACCAAGGAACGCCCTAGCTAGGCCTCTGGGCCCGTGCCTCTTCAAAAGCTTGCAGTGCTACAGGAAAAACTGTGCTGTCGTTGCAATAGGAACGCAAGCCGTCTTTCTCCTGGAGGCAGGGTGATTTCAGGTAGGAGGTGGATGGAAGGTGAAGCCGAGTGTTTTTCTCTGTGCAGCTCAGACTAGGGAATTTGTGCGATGTCCACAGCATGTTGGAACTTGCTAGAACGGTGCTCGTGAACCTGTGCGAGTGCTGTGAAATCAAGATATCCCAAGAAAGAGTGCAGTGTGTTGCCCATGACTTGGCAGAAACAGAGGGCCGCTGAGGGACCTATGGGCCTCGTTGTTGCTCAGCAGGCTCACAGGGGTGTGGAGGTACTCAGTGATCTTGGAAGGAAAAGGATGCTCACCCAAGGGGCCTAGGAGTCCTGAAAAGGGTAGTTTCTTTAAAATAAAGCAGAGCAGCGAATAAGAGCTCATAGAAAGAGCTGCATGCCTCCGTTTCTGCATGGCTACTCAGGGCCTTACTCTGAGGCAAGGACTCACGTTGAGATTCCATTTAGCTCTAGAGCATGGCAAGATGAGCCCCACCCCAGTTAATGAAGCAACCTCTGTAGCCAGAGAAAACTCATTTTCGTCCCAGACCCATTCCTACAGTGGCCAGTGGCCTGTCAACAGCAGAGGATTTCGCTAGCTTCACGGCAACAAGAATGGAGGTTTCCAAATGGAAAAGGAAGGCTAGTACCATTACACGCCCATTTCCATGGGCACACGCAGGATACATCCCTGTGGTTTCTAACGAGTCAAAAGGGACACAGAGTACACACTGGTTCCTTCCCTGAATCAACTTCTTGAGGCAGGGTGTTCTGCATCTAGTGAACTGCCTCAACCGAGAAATGCCCTAGCTGGGCCTCTGGGCCCGTGCCTCTTCAGAAGCCTGCAGTGCTACAGGAAAAACTTTGCTTTCGTTGCAAGAGGATTGCAAGACGAGTTCTCCTGGAGGCAGGGTGACTTCAGGTAGGAGGTGGATGGAAGGCGAAGTCGAGTGTTTTTCTCAGTGCAGCTCAGACTAGGGAATGTGTGCGACTTCCACAACATGTTGGAACTTGCTAGAACGCTGCTCGTGAACCTGTACGAGTGCTGTGAACTTAGGAGATCCCAAGAAAGAGTGCAGTGTGTAGCCCATGACTCTGCAGACATATAGGACCTCCGAGGGACCTATGGGGCTCGTTGTTGCTCAGCAGTCCTACAGGGGTTTGGAGGTTCTCGGTGATCTTGGAACGAAAATGATGCTCACCCGAGTGGCCTAGGAGTCCTGAAAAGGGTACTTCCTTTAAAATAAGCAGAACTTTCACTAAGAACTCATGGAAAGAGCTGCATGCCTCCCTTTCTGCATGGCTACTCAGGCCCTTACCTCGAGGCAAGCACTCGCGTTGAGATACCCTTTAGCTCTAGACCATGGCAAATTGTGCCCATCCCGGACAATGAAGCACCCTGTGTAGCCAGAGAAAACTCATTTTCTTCCCAGACTCATGCCTACAGTGGCCAGAGGCCTGTCAACAGCTAGAATTGCAGGGAGCTTCACGGCCGCATGAATGGAGCTCTCAAAATGTTAAAGCACGGCTACTACCAACATGCCCCCATTTCCATAGTCACAAACAGCGTACATCCCTGTGGTTTCTAACACCTCAGAAGAGACACAGAGTACACACTGGTTCCTTCCGTGAATCAACTTCTCGAGGAAGGGTGTTCTGCATCTCGTGATCTGCCTCAACCAAGGAACGCCCTAACTAGGCCTCTGGGCCCGTGCCTCTTCAAAAGCCTGCAGTGCTACAGGAAAAACTGTGCTTTAGTTGCAACAGGAAGGCAAGCCGACTTTCTCCTGGAGCAGGGTGACTTCAGGTACGAGTTACTGGATGGAAGCCGAAACCCAGTGTGTTTCTCTGTGCAGCTCAGACTAGGGAAGGAGTGCGACTTCCACGGCATGTTGGAACTTGCTAGAACGGTGCTCGTGAACCTGTGCGATTGCTGGCTAAATCAAGATGGCCCAAGAAAGAGTGCACTGTGTTGCCCTACACTCGGCATACACACTGTGAGTCCGAAAGCTACGGGCCTGGATATTGCTTAGAAGGGCCAGGGGAGCCTGAGGGTACTCAGTGTTCTTGCAGGGAATAGGGTTTCCAGGCGAGGCACCTAGGTGTCCTGAAAGGCGTACTGGCGTTAAAATGCTGCAGAGCAGAGATTACGGCCTCATGGAAACTGCTACATGCCTCCGCTTCTGCATAGCATTTCAGGGCCTTACCTCGAGGCAAGTTCTCACGTTGCTTGCCCTGTGAGCGACAGAGCATGCTAGGATGCTGTATTTCTCCTTGAATAGAGTGACTTCAGGGACGAGGTCCCAGAAGAATTCTAAGCAGAGTGTTTTCTCATGGCAACTCAGACGAGGGCAATGTCGAAGACTTCCAGGGCATGTTGGACTGCCTAGAAATGTGGTTCTGATGCTGTTCGAGTGCTCTGGAAATGTAGTTCTCCTGAAGTAACGTACAGTGTGTTGCCTGAGACTCGGCAGACCCAGAGGGCCTCCGAGGGACGTTTGGGACTCAATGTTGCTCAGCAGGTCCACAGGGGTGTGGAGTTAGTCAGTGACCTAGGAACGAAAATGATGCTCACCCGAGGGGCCTAGGCGTCCTGAAAAGGGTACTTCCTTCAAAATAAAGCAGAATAGCGACTAAGAGCGCATGGAAAGAGCTGCATGCCTCCCTTTCGGCATGGCTACTCAGGGCCTTACCTCGAGGCAAGGACGCACGATGTGATTCCCTTTAGCTCTAGAGCATGGCAAGATGAGCCCCACCCCGGCCAATGAAGCACCCTGTGTAGCCAGAGAAAACATTTTCTTCCCAGACCCATGCCTACAGTGGCCAGAGGCCTGTCCACAGCAGAGAATTTCAGCTAGCTGCACGGCAACAAGAATGGACGTTTCCAAAAGGAAAAGCAAGGCTAGTACCATCACGCCCCCATTTCCATGGGCACACGCAGGGTACATCCCAGTGGTTTCTAACGAGTCAAAAGGGACACAGAGTACACACTGGTTCCTTCCCTGAATCAACTTCTCGAGGCAGGGTGTTCTGCATCTAGTGAACTGCCTCAACCAAGGAACGCCCTAGCTAGGCCTCTGGGCCCGTGCCTCTTCAAAAGCTTGCAGTGCTACAGGAAAAACTGTGCTGTCGTTGCAATAGGAACGCAAGCCGTCTTTCTCCTGGAGGCAGGGTGATTTCAGGTAGGAGGTGGATGGAAGGTGAAGCCGAGTGTTTTTCTCTGTGCAGCTCAGACTAGGGAATTTGTGCGATGTCCACAGCATGTTGGAACTTGCTAGAACGGTGCTCGTGAACCTGTGCGAGTGCTGTGAAATCAAGATATCCCAAGAAAGAGTGCAGTGTGTTGCCCATGACTTGGCAGAAACAGAGGGCCGCTGAGGGACCTATGGGCCTCGTTGTTGCTCAGCAGGCTCACAGGGGTGTGGAGGTACTCAGTGATCTTGGAAGGAAAAGGATGCTCACCCAAGGGGCCTAGGAGTCCTGAAAAGGGTAGTTTCTTTAAAATAAAGCAGAGCAGCGAATAAGAGCTCATAGAAAGAGCTGCATGCCTCCGTTTCTGCATGGCTACTCAGGGCCTTACTCTGAGGCAAGGACTCACGTTGAGATTCCATTTAGCTCTAGAGCATGGCAAGATGAGCCCCACCCCAGTTAATGAAGCAACCTCTGTAGCCAGAGAAAACTCATTTTCGTCCCAGACCCATTCCTACAGTGGCCAGTGGCCTGTCAACAGCAGAGGATTTCGCTAGCTTCACGGCAACAAGAATGGAGGTTTCCAAATGGAAAAGGAAGGCTAGTACCATTACACGCCCATTTCCATGGGCACACGCAGGATACATCCCTGTGGTTTCTAACGAGTCAAAAGGGACACAGAGTACACACTGGTTCCTTCCCTGAATCAACTTCTTGAGGCAGGGTGTTCTGCATCTAGTGAACTGCCTCAACCGAGAAATGCCCTAGCTGGGCCTCTGGGCCCGTGCCTCTTCAGAAGCCTGCAGTGCTACAGGAAAAACTTTGCTTTCGTTGCAAGAGGATTGCAAGACGAGTTCTCCTGGAGGCAGGGTGACTTCAGGTAGGAGGTGGATGGAAGGCGAAGTCGAGTGTTTTTCTCAGTGCAGCTCAGACTAGGGAATGTGTGCGACTTCCACAACATGTTGGAACTTGCTAGAACGCTGCTCGTGAACCTGTACGAGTGCTGTGAACTTAGGAGATCCCAAGAAAGAGTGCAGTGTGTAGCCCATGACTCTGCAGACATATAGGACCTCCGAGGGACCTATGGGGCTCGTTGTTGCTCAGCAGTCCTACAGGGGTTTGGAGGTTCTCGGTGATCTTGGAACGAAAATGATGCTCACCCGAGTGGCCTAGGAGTCCTGAAAAGGGTACTTCCTTTAAAATAAGCAGAACTTTCACTAAGAACTCATGGAAAGAGCTGCATGCCTCCCTTTCTGCATGGCTACTCAGGCCCTTACCTCGAGGCAAGCACTCGCGTTGAGATACCCTTTAGCTCTAGACCATGGCAAATTGTGCCCATCCCGGACAATGAAGCACCCTGTGTAGCCAGAGAAAACTCATTTTCTTCCCAGACTCATGCCTACAGTGGCCAGAGGCCTGTCAACAGCTAGAATTGCAGGGAGCTTCACGGCCGCATGAATGGAGCTCTCAAAATGTTAAAGCACGGCTACTACCAACATGCCCCCATTTCCATAGTCACAAACAGCGTACATCCCTGTGGTTTCTAACACCTCAGAAGAGACACAGAGTACACACTGGTTCCTTCCGTGAATCAACTTCTCGAGGAAGGGTGTTCTGCATCTCGTGATCTGCCTCAACCAAGGAACGCCCTAACTAGGCCTCTGGGCCCGTGCCTCTTCAAAAGCCTGCAGTGCTACAGGAAAAACTGTGCTTTAGTTGCAACAGGAAGGCAAGCCGACTTTCTCCTGGAGCAGGGTGACTTCAGGTACGAGTTACTGGATGGAAGCCGAAACCCAGTGTGTTTCTCTGTGCAGCTCAGACTAGGGAAGGAGTGCGACTTCCACGGCATGTTGGAACTTGCTAGAACGGTGCTCGTGAACCTGTGCGATTGCTGGCTAAATCAAGATGGCCCAAGAAAGAGTGCACTGTGTTGCCCTACACTCGGCATACACACTGTGAGTCCGAAAGCTACGGGCCTGGATATTGCTTAGAAGGGCCAGGGGAGCCTGAGGGTACTCAGTGTTCTTGCAGGGAATAGGGTTTCCAGGCGAGGCACCTAGGTGTCCTGAAAGGCGTACTGGCGTTAAAATGCTGCAGAGCAGAGATTACGGCCTCATGGAAACTGCTACATGCCTCCGCTTCTGCATAGCATTTCAGGGCCTTACCTCGAGGCAAGTTCTCACGTTGCTTGCCCTGTGAGCGACAGAGCATGCTAGGATGCTGTATTTCTCCTTGAATAGAGTGACTTCAGGGACGAGGTCCCAGAAGAATTCTAAGCAGAGTGTTTTCTCATGGCAACTCAGACGAGGGCAATGTCGAAGACTTCCAGGGCATGTTGGACTGCCTAGAAATGTGGTTCTGATGCTGTTCGAGTGCTCTGGAAATGTAGTTCTCCTGAAGTAACGTACAGTGTGTTGCCTGAGACTCGGCAGACCCAGAGGGCCTCCGAGGGACGTTTGGGACTCAATGTTGCTCAGCAGGTCCACAGGGGTGTGGAGTTAGTCAGTGACCTAGGAACGAAAATGATGCTCACCCGAGGGGCCTAGGCGTCCTGAAAAGGGTACTTCCTTCAAAATAAAGCAGAATAGCGACTAAGAGCGCATGGAAAGAGCTGCATGCCTCCCTTTCGGCATGGCTACTCAGGGCCTTACCTCGAGGCAAGGACGCACGATGTGATTCCCTTTAGCTCTAGAGCATGGCAAGATGAGCCCCACCCCGGCCAATGAAGCACCCTGTGTAGCCAGAGAAAACATTTTCTTCCCAGACCCATGCCTACAGTGGCCAGAGGCCTGTCCACAGCAGAGAATTTCAGCTAGCTGCACGGCAACAAGAATGGACGTTTCCAAAAGGAAAAGCAAGGCTAGTACCATCACGCCCCCATTTCCATGGGCACACGCAGGGTACATCCCAGTGGTTTCTAACGAGTCAAAAGGGACACAGAGTACACACTGGTTCCTTCCCTGAATCAACTTCTCGAGGCAGGGTGTTCTGCATCTAGTGAACTGCCTCAACCAAGGAACGCCCTAGCTAGGCCTCTGGGCCCGTGCCTCTTCAAAAGCTTGCAGTGCTACAGGAAAAACTGTGCTGTCGTTGCAATAGGAACGCAAGCCGTCTTTCTCCTGGAGGCAGGGTGATTTCAGGTAGGAGGTGGATGGAAGGTGAAGCCGAGTGTTTTTCTCTGTGCAGCTCAGACTAGGGAATTTGTGCGATGTCCACAGCATGTTGGAACTTGCTAGAACGGTGCTCGTGAACCTGTGCGAGTGCTGTGAAATCAAGATATCCCAAGAAAGAGTGCAGTGTGTTGCCCATGACTTGGCAGAAACAGAGGGCCGCTGAGGGACCTATGGGCCTCGTTGTTGCTCAGCAGGCTCACAGGGGTGTGGAGGTACTCAGTGATCTTGGAAGGAAAAGGATGCTCACCCAAGGGGCCTAGGAGTCCTGAAAAGGGTAGTTTCTTTAAAATAAAGCAGAGCAGCGAATAAGAGCTCATAGAAAGAGCTGCATGCCTCCGTTTCTGCATGGCTACTCAGGGCCTTACTCTGAGGCAAGGACTCACGTTGAGATTCCATTTAGCTCTAGAGCATGGCAAGATGAGCCCCACCCCAGTTAATGAAGCAACCTCTGTAGCCAGAGAAAACTCATTTTCGTCCCAGACCCATTCCTACAGTGGCCAGTGGCCTGTCAACAGCAGAGGATTTCGCTAGCTTCACGGCAACAAGAATGGAGGTTTCCAAATGGAAAAGGAAGGCTAGTACCATTACACGCCCATTTCCATGGGCACACGCAGGATACATCCCTGTGGTTTCTAACGAGTCAAAAGGGACACAGAGTACACACTGGTTCCTTCCCTGAATCAACTTCTTGAGGCAGGGTGTTCTGCATCTAGTGAACTGCCTCAACCGAGAAATGCCCTAGCTGGGCCTCTGGGCCCGTGCCTCTTCAGAAGCCTGCAGTGCTACAGGAAAAACTTTGCTTTCGTTGCAAGAGGATTGCAAGACGAGTTCTCCTGGAGGCAGGGTGACTTCAGGTAGGAGGTGGATGGAAGGCGAAGTCGAGTGTTTTTCTCAGTGCAGCTCAGACTAGGGAATGTGTGCGACTTCCACAACATGTTGGAACTTGCTAGAACGCTGCTCGTGAACCTGTACGAGTGCTGTGAACTTAGGAGATCCCAAGAAAGAGTGCAGTGTGTAGCCCATGACTCTGCAGACATATAGGACCTCCGAGGGACCTATGGGGCTCGTTGTTGCTCAGCAGTCCTACAGGGGTTTGGAGGTTCTCGGTGATCTTGGAACGAAAATGATGCTCACCCGAGTGGCCTAGGAGTCCTGAAAAGGGTACTTCCTTTAAAATAAGCAGAACTTTCACTAAGAACTCATGGAAAGAGCTGCATGCCTCCCTTTCTGCATGGCTACTCAGGCCCTTACCTCGAGGCAAGCACTCGCGTTGAGATACCCTTTAGCTCTAGACCATGGCAAATTGTGCCCATCCCGGACAATGAAGCACCCTGTGTAGCCAGAGAAAACTCATTTTCTTCCCAGACTCATGCCTACAGTGGCCAGAGGCCTGTCAACAGCTAGAATTGCAGGGAGCTTCACGGCCGCATGAATGGAGCTCTCAAAATGTTAAAGCACGGCTACTACCAACATGCCCCCATTTCCATAGTCACAAACAGCGTACATCCCTGTGGTTTCTAACACCTCAGAAGAGACACAGAGTACACACTGGTTCCTTCCGTGAATCAACTTCTCGAGGAAGGGTGTTCTGCATCTCGTGATCTGCCTCAACCAAGGAACGCCCTAACTAGGCCTCTGGGCCCGTGCCTCTTCAAAAGCCTGCAGTGCTACAGGAAAAACTGTGCTTTAGTTGCAACAGGAAGGCAAGCCGACTTTCTCCTGGAGCAGGGTGACTTCAGGTACGAGTTACTGGATGGAAGCCGAAACCCAGTGTGTTTCTCTGTGCAGCTCAGACTAGGGAAGGAGTGCGACTTCCACGGCATGTTGGAACTTGCTAGAACGGTGCTCGTGAACCTGTGCGATTGCTGGCTAAATCAAGATGGCCCAAGAAAGAGTGCACTGTGTTGCCCTACACTCGGCATACACACTGTGAGTCCGAAAGCTACGGGCCTGGATATTGCTTAGAAGGGCCAGGGGAGCCTGAGGGTACTCAGTGTTCTTGCAGGGAATAGGGTTTCCAGGCGAGGCACCTAGGTGTCCTGAAAGGCGTACTGGCGTTAAAATGCTGCAGAGCAGAGATTACGGCCTCATGGAAACTGCTACATGCCTCCGCTTCTGCATAGCATTTCAGGGCCTTACCTCGAGGCAAGTTCTCACGTTGCTTGCCCTGTGAGCGACAGAGCATGCTAGGATGCTGTATTTCTCCTTGAATAGAGTGACTTCAGGGACGAGGTCCCAGAAGAATTCTAAGCAGAGTGTTTTCTCATGGCAACTCAGACGAGGGCAATGTCGAAGACTTCCAGGGCATGTTGGACTGCCTAGAAATGTGGTTCTGATGCTGTTCGAGTGCTCTGGAAATGTAGTTCTCCTGAAGTAACGTACAGTGTGTTGCCTGAGACTCGGCAGACCCAGAGGGCCTCCGAGGGACGTTTGGGACTCAATGTTGCTCAGCAGGTCCACAGGGGTGTGGAGTTAGTCAGTGACCTAGGAACGAAAATGATGCTCACCCGAGGGGCCTAGGCGTCCTGAAAAGGGTACTTCCTTCAAAATAAAGCAGAATAGCGACTAAGAGCGCATGGAAAGAGCTGCATGCCTCCCTTTCGGCATGGCTACTCAGGGCCTTACCTCGAGGCAAGGACGCACGATGTGATTCCCTTTAGCTCTAGAGCATGGCAAGATGAGCCCCACCCCGGCCAATGAAGCACCCTGTGTAGCCAGAGAAAACATTTTCTTCCCAGACCCATGCCTACAGTGGCCAGAGGCCTGTCCACAGCAGAGAATTTCAGCTAGCTGCACGGCAACAAGAATGGACGTTTCCAAAAGGAAAAGCAAGGCTAGTACCATCACGCCCCCATTTCCATGGGCACACGCAGGGTACATCCCAGTGGTTTCTAACGAGTCAAAAGGGACACAGAGTACACACTGGTTCCTTCCCTGAATCAACTTCTCGAGGCAGGGTGTTCTGCATCTAGTGAACTGCCTCAACCAAGGAACGCCCTAGCTAGGCCTCTGGGCCCGTGCCTCTTCAAAAGCTTGCAGTGCTACAGGAAAAACTGTGCTGTCGTTGCAATAGGAACGCAAGCCGTCTTTCTCCTGGAGGCAGGGTGATTTCAGGTAGGAGGTGGATGGAAGGTGAAGCCGAGTGTTTTTCTCTGTGCAGCTCAGACTAGGGAATTTGTGCGATGTCCACAGCATGTTGGAACTTGCTAGAACGGTGCTCGTGAACCTGTGCGAGTGCTGTGAAATCAAGATATCCCAAGAAAGAGTGCAGTGTGTTGCCCATGACTTGGCAGAAACAGAGGGCCGCTGAGGGACCTATGGGCCTCGTTGTTGCTCAGCAGGCTCACAGGGGTGTGGAGGTACTCAGTGATCTTGGAAGGAAAAGGATGCTCACCCAAGGGGCCTAGGAGTCCTGAAAAGGGTAGTTTCTTTAAAATAAAGCAGAGCAGCGAATAAGAGCTCATAGAAAGAGCTGCATGCCTCCGTTTCTGCATGGCTACTCAGGGCCTTACTCTGAGGCAAGGACTCACGTTGAGATTCCATTTAGCTCTAGAGCATGGCAAGATGAGCCCCACCCCAGTTAATGAAGCAACCTCTGTAGCCAGAGAAAACTCATTTTCGTCCCAGACCCATTCCTACAGTGGCCAGTGGCCTGTCAACAGCAGAGGATTTCGCTAGCTTCACGGCAACAAGAATGGAGGTTTCCAAATGGAAAAGGAAGGCTAGTACCATTACACGCCCATTTCCATGGGCACACGCAGGATACATCCCTGTGGTTTCTAACGAGTCAAAAGGGACACAGAGTACACACTGGTTCCTTCCCTGAATCAACTTCTTGAGGCAGGGTGTTCTGCATCTAGTGAACTGCCTCAACCGAGAAATGCCCTAGCTGGGCCTCTGGGCCCGTGCCTCTTCAGAAGCCTGCAGTGCTACAGGAAAAACTTTGCTTTCGTTGCAAGAGGATTGCAAGACGAGTTCTCCTGGAGGCAGGGTGACTTCAGGTAGGAGGTGGATGGAAGGCGAAGTCGAGTGTTTTTCTCAGTGCAGCTCAGACTAGGGAATGTGTGCGACTTCCACAACATGTTGGAACTTGCTAGAACGCTGCTCGTGAACCTGTACGAGTGCTGTGAACTTAGGAGATCCCAAGAAAGAGTGCAGTGTGTAGCCCATGACTCTGCAGACATATAGGACCTCCGAGGGACCTATGGGGCTCGTTGTTGCTCAGCAGTCCTACAGGGGTTTGGAGGTTCTCGGTGATCTTGGAACGAAAATGATGCTCACCCGAGTGGCCTAGGAGTCCTGAAAAGGGTACTTCCTTTAAAATAAGCAGAACTTTCACTAAGAACTCATGGAAAGAGCTGCATGCCTCCCTTTCTGCATGGCTACTCAGGCCCTTACCTCGAGGCAAGCACTCGCGTTGAGATACCCTTTAGCTCTAGACCATGGCAAATTGTGCCCATCCCGGACAATGAAGCACCCTGTGTAGCCAGAGAAAACTCATTTTCTTCCCAGACTCATGCCTACAGTGGCCAGAGGCCTGTCAACAGCTAGAATTGCAGGGAGCTTCACGGCCGCATGAATGGAGCTCTCAAAATGTTAAAGCACGGCTACTACCAACATGCCCCCATTTCCATAGTCACAAACAGCGTACATCCCTGTGGTTTCTAACACCTCAGAAGAGACACAGAGTACACACTGGTTCCTTCCGTGAATCAACTTCTCGAGGAAGGGTGTTCTGCATCTCGTGATCTGCCTCAACCAAGGAACGCCCTAACTAGGCCTCTGGGCCCGTGCCTCTTCAAAAGCCTGCAGTGCTACAGGAAAAACTGTGCTTTAGTTGCAACAGGAAGGCAAGCCGACTTTCTCCTGGAGCAGGGTGACTTCAGGTACGAGTTACTGGATGGAAGCCGAAACCCAGTGTGTTTCTCTGTGCAGCTCAGACTAGGGAAGGAGTGCGACTTCCACGGCATGTTGGAACTTGCTAGAACGGTGCTCGTGAACCTGTGCGATTGCTGGCTAAATCAAGATGGCCCAAGAAAGAGTGCACTGTGTTGCCCTACACTCGGCATACACACTGTGAGTCCGAAAGCTACGGGCCTGGATATTGCTTAGACGGGCCAGGGGAGCCTGAGGGTACTCAGTGTTCTTGCAGGGAATAGGGTTTCCAGGCGAGGCACCTAGGTGTCCTGAAAGGCGTACTGGCGTTAAAATGCTGCAGAGCAGAGATTACGGCCTCATGGAAACTGCTACATGCCTCCGCTTCTGCATAGCATTTCAGGGCCTTACCTCGAGGCAAGTTCTCACGTTGCTTGCCCTGTGAGCGACAGAGCATGCTAGGATGCTGTATTTCTCCTTGAATAGAGTGACTTCAGGGACGAGGTCCCAGAAGAATTCTAAGCAGAGTGTTTTCTCATGGCAACTCAGACGAGGGCAATGTCGAAGACTTCCAGGGCATGTTGGACTGCCTAGAAATGTGGTTCTGATGCTGTTCGAGTGCTCTGGAAATGTAGTTCTCCTGAAGTAACGTACAGTGTGTTGCCTGAGACTCGGCAGACCCAGAGGGCCTCCGAGGGACGTTTGGGACTCAATGTTGCTCAGCAGGTCCACAGGGGTGTGGAGTTAGTCAGTGACCTAGGAACGAAAATGATGCTCACCCGAGGGGCCTAGGCGTCCTGAAAAGGGTACTTCCTTCAAAATAAAGCAGAATAGCGACTAAGAGCGCATGGAAAGAGCTGCATGCCTCCCTTTCGGCATGGCTACTCAGGGCCTTACCTCGAGGCAAGGACGCACGATGTGATTCCCTTTAGCTCTAGAGCATGGCAAGATGAGCCCCACCCCGGCCAATGAAGCACCCTGTGTAGCCAGAGAAAACATTTTCTTCCCAGACCCATGCCTACAGTGGCCAGAGGCCTGTCCACAGCAGAGAATTTCAGCTAGCTGCACGGCAACAAGAATGGACGTTTCCAAAAGGAAAAGCAAGGCTAGTACCATCACGCCCCCATTTCCATGGGCACACGCAGGGTACATCCCAGTGGTTTCTAACGAGTCAAAAGGGACACAGAGTACACACTGGTTCCTTCCCTGAATCAACTTCTCGAGGCAGGGTGTTCTGCATCTAGTGAACTGCCTCAACCAAGGAACGCCCTAGCTAGGCCTCTGGGCCCGTGCCTCTTCAAAAGCTTGCAGTGCTACAGGAAAAACTGTGCTGTCGTTGCAATAGGAACGCAAGCCGTCTTTCTCCTGGAGGCAGGGTGATTTCAGGTAGGAGGTGGATGGAAGGTGAAGCCGAGTGTTTTTCTCTGTGCAGCTCAGACTAGGGAATTTGTGCGATGTCCACAGCATGTTGGAACTTGCTAGAACGGTGCTCGTGAACCTGTGCGAGTGCTGTGAAATCAAGATATCCCAAGAAAGAGTGCAGTGTGTTGCCCATGACTTGGCAGAAACAGAGGGCCGCTGAGGGACCTATGGGCCTCGTTGTTGCTCAGCAGGCTCACAGGGGTGTGGAGGTACTCAGTGATCTTGGAAGGAAAAGGATGCTCACCCAAGGGGCCTAGGAGTCCTGAAAAGGGTAGTTTCTTTAAAATAAAGCAGAGCAGCGAATAAGAGCTCATAGAAAGAGCTGCATGCCTCCGTTTCTGCATGGCTACTCAGGGCCTTACTCTGAGGCAAGGACTCACGTTGAGATTCCATTTAGCTCTAGAGCATGGCAAGATGAGCCCCACCCCAGTTAATGAAGCAACCTCTGTAGCCAGAGAAAACTCATTTTCGTCCCAGACCCATTCCTACAGTGGCCAGTGGCCTGTCAACAGCAGAGGATTTCGCTAGCTTCACGGCAACAAGAATGGAGGTTTCCAAATGGAAAAGGAAGGCTAGTACCATTACACGCCCATTTCCATGGGCACACGCAGGATACATCCCTGTGGTTTCTAACGAGTCAAAAGGGACACAGAGTACACACTGGTTCCTTCCCTGAATCAACTTCTTGAGGCAGGGTGTTCTGCATCTAGTGAACTGCCTCAACCGAGAAATGCCCTAGCTGGGCCTCTGGGCCCGTGCCTCTTCAGAAGCCTGCAGTGCTACAGGAAAAACTTTGCTTTCGTTGCAAGAGGATTGCAAGACGAGTTCTCCTGGAGGCAGGGTGACTTCAGGTAGGAGGTGGATGGAAGGCGAAGTCGAGTGTTTTTCTCAGTGCAGCTCAGACTAGGGAATGTGTGCGACTTCCACAACATGTTGGAACTTGCTAGAACGCTGCTCGTGAACCTGTACGAGTGCTGTGAACTTAGGAGATCCCAAGAAAGAGTGCAGTGTGTAGCCCATGACTCTGCAGACATATAGGACCTCCGAGGGACCTATGGGGCTCGTTGTTGCTCAGCAGTCCTACAGGGGTTTGGAGGTTCTCGGTGATCTTGGAACGAAAATGATGCTCACCCGAGTGGCCTAGGAGTCCTGAAAAGGGTACTTCCTTTAAAATAAGCAGAACTTTCACTAAGAACTCATGGAAAGAGCTGCATGCCTCCCTTTCTGCATGGCTACTCAGGCCCTTACCTCGAGGCAAGCACTCGCGTTGAGATACCCTTTAGCTCTAGACCATGGCAAATTGTGCCCATCCCGGACAATGAAGCACCCTGTGTAGCCAGAGAAAACTCATTTTCTTCCCAGACTCATGCCTACAGTGGCCAGAGGCCTGTCAACAGCTAGAATTGCAGGGAGCTTCACGGCCGCATGAATGGAGCTCTCAAAATGTTAAAGCACGGCTACTACCAACATGCCCCCATTTCCATAGTCACAAACAGCGTACATCCCTGTGGTTTCTAACACCTCAGAAGAGACACAGAGTACACACTGGTTCCTTCCGTGAATCAACTTCTCGAGGAAGGGTGTTCTGCATCTCGTGATCTGCCTCAACCAAGGAACGCCCTAACTAGGCCTCTGGGCCCGTGCCTCTTCAAAAGCCTGCAGTGCTACAGGAAAAACTGTGCTTTAGTTGCAATAGGAAGGCAAGCCGACTTTCTCCTGGAGCAGGGTGACTTCAGGTACGAGTTACTGGATGGAAGCCGAAACCCAGTGTGTTTCTCTGTGCAGCTCAGACTAGGGAAGGAGTGCGACTTCCACGGCATGTTGGAACTTGCTAGAACGGTGCTCGTGAACCTGTGCGATTGCTGGCTAAATCAAGATGGCCCAAGAAAGAGTGCACTGTGTTGCCCTACACTCGGCATACACACTGTGAGTCCGAAAGCTACGGGCCTGGATATTGCTTAGAAGGGCCAGGGGAGCCTGAGGGTACTCAGTGTTCTTGCAGGGAATAGGTTTTCCAGGCGAGGCACCTAGGTGTCCTGAAAGGCGTACTGGCGTTAAAATGCTGCAGAGCAGAGATTACGGCCTCATGGAAACTGCTACATGCCTCCGCTTCTGCATAGCATTTCAGGGCCTTACCTCGAGGCAAGTTCTCACGTTGCTTGCCCTGTGAGCGACAGAGCATGCTAGGATGCTGTATTTCTCCTTGAATAGAGTGACTTCAGGGACGAGGTCCCAGAAGAATTCTAAGCAGAGTGTTTTCTCATGGCAACTCAGACGAGGGCAATGTCGAAGACTTCCAGGGCATGTTGGACTGCCTAGAAATGTGGTTCTGATGCTGTTCGAGTGCTCTGGAAATGTAGTTCTCCTGAAGTAACGTACAGTGTGTTGCCTGAGACTCGGCAGACCCAGAGGGCCTCCGAGGGACGTTTGGGACTCAATGTTGCTCAGCAGGTCCACAGGGGTGTGGAGTTAGTCAGTGACCTAGGAACGAAAATGATGCTCACCCGAGGGGCCTAGGCGTCCTGAAAAGGGTACTTCCTTCAAAATAAAGCAGAATAGCGACTAAGAGCGCATGGAAAGAGCTGCATGCCTCCCTTTCGGCATGGCTACTCAGGGCCTTACCTCGAGGCAAGGACGCACGATGTGATTCCCTTTAGCTCTAGAGCATGGCAAGATGAGCCCCACCCCGGCCAATGAAGCACCCTGTGTAGCCAGAGAAAACATTTTCTTCCCAGACCCATGCCTACAGTGGCCAGAGGCCTGTCCACAGCAGAGAATTTCAGCTAGCTGCACGGCAACAAGAATGGACGTTTCCAAAAGGAAAAGCAAGGCTAGTACCATCACGCCCCCATTTCCATGGGCACACGCAGGGTACATCCCAGTGGTTTCTAACGAGTCAAAAGGGACACAGAGTACACACTGGTTCCTTCCCTGAATCAACTTCTCGAGGCAGGGTGTTCTGCATCTAGTGAACTGCCTCAACCAAGGAACGCCCTAGCTAGGCCTCTGGGCCCGTGCCTCTTCAAAAGCTTGCAGTGCTACAGGAAAAACTGTGCTGTCGTTGCAATAGGAACGCAAGCCGTCTTTCTCCTGGAGGCAGGGTGATTTCAGGTAGGAGGTGGATGGAAGGTGAAGCCGAGTGTTTTTCTCTGTGCAGCTCAGACTAGGGAATTTGTGCGATGTCCACAGCATGTTGGAACTTGCTAGAACGGTGCTCGTGAACCTGTGCGAGTGCTGTGAAATCAAGATATCCCAAGAAAGAGTGCAGTGTGTTGCCCATGACTTGGCAGAAACAGAGGGCCGCTGAGGGACCTATGGGCCTCGTTGTTGCTCAGCAGGCTCACAGGGGTGTGGAGGTACTCAGTGATCTTGGAAGGAAAAGGATGCTCACCCAAGGGGCCTAGGAGTCCTGAAAAGGGTAGTTTCTTTAAAATAAAGCAGAGCAGCGAATAAGAGCTCATAGAAAGAGCTGCATGCCTCCGTTTCTGCATGGCTACTCAGGGCCTTACTCCGAGGCAAGGACTCACGTTGATATTCCCTTTAGCTCTAGAGCATGGCAAGATGAGCCCCACCCCGGTTAATGAAGCACCCTCTGTAGCCAGAGAAAACTCATTTTCTTCCCAGACCCATGCCTGCAGTGGCCAGTGGCCTGTCAACAGCAGAGAATTTCGCTAGCTTCACGGCAACAAGAATGGACGTTTCCAAATGGAAAAACAAGGCTAGTACCAGTACACGCCCATTTCCATGGGCACACGCAGGATACATCCCTGTGGTTTCTAACGAGTCAAAAGAGACACAGAGTACACACTGGTTCCTTCCCTGAATCAACTTCTTGAGGCAGGGTGTTCTGCATCTAGTGAACTGCCTCAACCGAGGAACGCCCTAGCTAGGCCTCTGGGCCCGTGCCTCTTCAGAAGCCTGCATTGCTACAGGAAAAACTTTGCTTTCGTTGCAAGAGGATTGCAAGACGACTTCTCCTGGAGGCAGGGTGACTTCAGGTAGGAGGTGGATGGAAGGCGAAGCCGAGTGTTTTTCTCAGTGCAGCTCAGACTAGGGAATGTGTGTGACTTCCACAGCATGTTGGAACTTGCTAGAACGCTGCTCGTGAACCTGTACGAGTGCAGTGAACTTAGGAGATCCCAAGAAAGAGTGCAGTGTGTAGCCCATGACTCCGCAGACACATAGGACCTCCGAGGGACCTATGGGCCTCGTTGTTGCTCAGCAGTCCTACAGGAGTGTGGAGGTACTCAGTGATCTTGGAACGAAAATGATGCTCACCCGAGTGGCCTAGGAGTCCTGAAAAGGGTACTTCCTTTAAAATAAGCAGAACTTTCACTACGAACTCATGGAAAGAGCTGCATGCCTCCCTTTCTGCATGGCTACTCAGGCCCTTACCTCGAGGCAAGCACTCGCGTTGAGATACCCTTTAACTCTAGACCATGGCAAATTGTGCCCATCCCGGACAATGAAGCACTCTGTGTAGCCAGAGAAAACTCATTTTCTTCCCAGACCCATGCCTACAGTGGCCAGAGGCCTGTCAACAGCTAGAATTGCAGGGAGCTTCACGGCCGCATGAATGGAGCTCTCAAAATGTTAAAGCAAGGCTACTACCAACATGCCCCCATTTCCATAGGCACAAACAGCATACATCCCTGTGGTTTCTAACACCTCAGAAGAGACACAGAGTACACACTGGTTCCTTCCGTGAATCAACTTCTCGAGGCAGGGTGTTCTGCATCTAGTGAACTGCCTCAACCAAGGAACGCCCTAACTAGGCCTCTGGGCCCGTGCCTCTTCAAAAGCCTGCAGTGCTACAGGAAAAACTGTGCTTTCTTTGCAAGAGGAAGGCAAGCCGACTTTCTCCTGGAGCAGGGTGACTTCAGGTACGAGTTACAGAATGGAAGCCGCAACCGAGTGTGTTTCTCTGTGCAGCTCAGACTAGGGAAGGAGTGCGACTTCCACGGCATGTTGGAACTTGCTAGAACGGTGCTCGTGAACCTGTGCGATTGCTGGCTAAATCAAGATGGCCCAAGAAAGAGTGCACTGTGTTGCCCTACACTCGGCATACACACTGTGAGTCCGAAAGCTACGGGCCTGGATATTGCTTAGAAGGGCCAGGGGAGCCTGAGGGTACTCAGTGTTCTTGCAGGGAATAGGGTTTCCAGGCGAGGCACCTAGGTGTCCTGAAAGGCGTACTGGCGTTAAAATGCTGCAGAGCAGAGATTACGGCCTCATGGAAACTGCTACATGCCTCCGCTTCTGCATAGCATTTCAGGGCCTTACCTCGAGGCAAGTTCTCACGTTGCTTGCCCTGTGAGCGACACAGAATGCTAGGATGCTGTATTTCTCCTTGAATAGAGTGACTTCAGGGACGAGGTCCCTGAAGAATTCTAAGCAGAGTGTTTTCTCATGGCAGCTCAGACGAGGGCAATGTCGAAGACTTCCAGGGCATGTTGGACGGCCTAGAAATGTGGTTCTGATGCTGTTCGAGTGCTCTGGAAATGTAGTTCTCCTGAAGTAACGTACAGTGTGTTGCCCGAGACTTGGCAGACACAGAGGGCCTCCGAGGGACATATGGGACTCAGTGTTGCTCAGCAGGCCCACAAGGGTGTGGAGTTAGTCAGTGATCTAGGAACGAAAATGATGCTCACCCGAGGGGTCTAGGAGTCCTGAAAAGGGTACTTCCTTTAAAGTAAAGCAGATTAGCGACTAAGAGCGCATGGAAAGAGCTGCATGCCTCCCTTTCTGCAGGGCTACTCAGGGCCTTACCTCGAGGCAAGGACTCACGTTGAGATTCCCTTTAGCTCTAGAGCATGGCAAGGTGAGCCCCACCCGGAGCAATGAAGCACCCTGTGTAGCCAGAGAAAACATTTTCTTCCCAGACCCATGCCTACAGTGGCCAGGGGCCTGTCCACAGCAGAGAATTTCAGCTAGCTGCACGGCAACAAGAATGGAGGTTTCCAAAAGGAAAAGCAAGGCTAGTACCATCGCTCCCCCAATTTCATGGGCACACGCAGGATACCTCCCAGTGCTTTCTAACCAGTCAAAAGAGACACAGAGTACACACTGGTTCCTTCCCTGAATCAACTTCTCGAAGCAGGGTGTTCTGCATCTAGTGAAATGCCTCAACCAAGGAACGCCCTAGCTAGGCCTCTGGGCCCGTGCCTCTTCAAAAGCTTGCAGTGCTACAGGAGAAACTGTGCTGTCGTTGCAATAGGAACGCAAGCCGTCTTTCTCCTGGAGGCAGGGTGATTTCAGGTAGGAGGTGGATGGAAGGTGAAGCCGAGTGTTTTTCTTTGTGCAGCTCAGACTAGGGAATTTGTGCGATGTCCACAGCATGTTGGAACTTGCTAGAACGGTGCTCGTGAACCTGAGCGATTGCTGTGAAATCACGATATCCCACGAAAGAGTGCAGTGTGTTGCCCATGACTCAGCAGACACAGAGGACCTCCGAGGGTCCTATGGGCCTCGTTGTTGCTCAGCAGGCCTACAGGGGTGTGGAGGTACTCAGTGATCTTGGAACGAAAATGATGCTCACCCGAGGGGCTTAGGAGTCCTGAAAACGGTACTTCCTTTAAAATAAAGCAGAACAGCGACTAAGAGCTCATGGAAAGAGCTGCATGCCTCCCTTTCTGCATGGCTCCTCAGGGCCTTACATCGAGGCAAGGACTCATGTTGAGATTCCCTGTAGCTCTAGAGCATGGAAAGCTGAGCCCTACCCCAGCCAATGAAGCGCCCTGTGTAGCCAGAAAACACTCATTTTCTTCCCAGACCCATGGCTACACAGGTCGAGGCCTGTCAACAGCATAGAATTTCAGGGAGCTTCACGGCAGCAAGGATGGAGCTTTCCAAATGGAAAGCGAGGTTAGTACCATCTTGACCCCTTTTCCATTGGCACAGGCAGCATACATCTCTGTGGTTTCTAACGAGTCAAAAGAGACCCAGAGTACACACTGGTTGCTTCCCTGAATCAACTTATCGAGGCAGGGAGTTTTGCATCTAGTGAACTGCCTCAACCAAGGAACGCCCTAGCTAGGCCTCTGGGGCCGTGCCTCTTCAAAAGCCTGCAGTGCTACAGGAAAAACTGTGCTTTCGTTGCAATAGGAAAGCAAGCCGACTTCTCCTGGAGGCACGGTGACTTCAGGTAGGAGGTCCTGGATGGAAGGAGAAGCCGAGTGTTTTTCTCAGTGAAGCTCAGACTGGAATGAGTGCGACTTCCACGGCATGTTGGAACTTGCTAGAACGGTGCTCGTGAACCTTTGCGAGTTCTGGGTAAATCAAGAAGTCCCAAAAAAGAGTGCAGTGTGTTGTCCATGGCTCGGCAGAAACAGAGGGCCGCCGAGAGACCTATGAGCCTCGTTGTTGCTCAGCAGGCTCACAGGGGTGTGGAGGTACTCAGTGATCTTGGAACGAAAATGATGCTCACCCGAGGGGCCTAGGAGTCCTGAAAAGGGTACTTCCTTTAAAATAAAGCAGAACAGCGAATAAGAGCTCATGGAAACAGCTGCATGCCTCCGTTTCTGCATGGCTACTCAGGGCCTTACTCCGAGGCAAGGACTCACGTTGAGATTCCCTTTAGCTCTAGAGCATGGCAAGATGAGCCCCACCCCGGTTAATGAAGCACCCTCTGTAGCCAGAGAAAACTCATTTTCTTCCCAGACCCATGCCTGCAGTGGCCAGTGGCCTGTCAACAGCAGAGAATTTCGCTAGCTTCACGGCAACAAGAATGGACGTTTCCAAATGGAAAAACAAGGCTAGTACCAGTACACGCCCATTTCCATGGGCACACGCAGGATACATCCCTGTGGTTTCTAACGAGTCAAAAGAGACACAGAGTACACACTGGTTCCTTCCCTGAATCAACTTCTTGAGGCAGGGTGTTCTGCATCTAGTGAACTGCCTCAACCGAGGAACGCCCTAGCTAGGCCTCTGGGCCCGTGCCTCTTCAGAAGCCTGCATTGCTACAGGAAAAACTTTGCTTTCGTTGCAAGAGGATTGCAAGACGACTTCTCCTGGAGGCAGGGTGACTTCAGGTAGGAGGTGGATGGAAGGCGAAGCCGAGTGTTTTTCTCAGTGCAGCTCAGACTAGGGAATGTGTGTGACTTCCACAGCATGTTGGAACTTGCTAGAACGCTGCTCGTGAACCTGTACGAGTGCAGTGAACTTAGGAGATCCCAAGAAAGAGTGCAGTGTGTAGCCCATGACTCCGCAGACACATAGGACCTCCGAGGGACCTATGGGCCTCGTTGTTGCTCAGCAGTCCTACAGGAGTGTGGAGGTACTCAGTGATCTTGGAACGAAAATGATGCTCACCCGAGGGGCCTAGGAGTCCTGAAAAGGGTACTTCCTTTAAAATAAGCAGAACTTTCACTACGAACTCATGGAAAGAGCTGCATGCCTCCCTTTCTGCATGGCTACTCAGGCCCTTACCTCGAGGCAAGCACTCGCGTTGAGATACCCTTTAACTCTAGACCATGGCAAATTGTGCCCATCCCGGACAATGAAGCACTCTGTGTAGCCAGAGATAACTCATTTTCTTCCCAGACCCATGCCTACAGTGGCCAGAGGCCTGTCAACAGCTAGAATTGCAGGGAGCTTCACGGCCGCATGAATGGAGCTCTCAAAATGTTAAAGCAAGGCTACTACCAACATGCCCCCATTTCCATAGGCACAAACAGCATACATCCCTGTGGTTTCTAACACCTCAGAAGAGACACAGAGTACACACTGGTTCCTTCCGTGAATCAACTTCTCGAGGCAGGGTGTTCTGCATCTAGTGAACTGCCTCAACCAAGGAACGCCCTAACTAGGCCTCTGGGCCCATGCCTCTTCAAAAGCCTGCAGTGCTACAGGAAAAACTGTGCTTTCTTTGCAAGAGGAAGGCAAGCCGACTTTCTCCTGGAGCAGGGTGACTTCAGGTACGAGTTACAGAATGGAAGCCGCAACCGAGTGTGTTTCTCTGTGCAGCTCAGACTAGGGAAGGAGTGCGACTTCCACGGCATGTTGGAACTTGCTAGAACGGTGCTCGTGAACCTGTGCGATTGCTGGCTAAATCAAGATGGCCCAAGAAAGAGTGCACTGTGTTGCCCTACACTCGGCATACACACTGTGAGTCCGAAAGCTACGGGCCTGGATATTGCTTAGAAGGGCCAGGGGAGCCTGAGGGTACTCAGTGTTCTTGCAGGGAATAGGGTTTCCAGGCGAGGCACCTAGGTGTCCTGAAAGGCGTACTGGCGTTAAAATGCTGCAGAGCAGAGATTACGGCCTCATGGAAACTGCTACATGCCTCCGCTTCTGCATAGCATTTCAGGGCCTTACCTCGAGGCAAGTTCTCACGTTGCTTGCCCTGTGAGCGACACAGAATGCTAGGATGCTGTATTTCTCCTTGAATAGAGTGACTTCAGGGACGAGGTCCCTGAAGAATTCTAAGCAGAGTGTTTTCTCATGGCAGCTCAGACGAGGGCAATGTCGAAGACTTCCAGGGCATGTTGGACGGCCTAGAAATGTGGTTCTGATGCTGTTCGAGTGCTCTGGAAATGTAGTTCTCCTGAAGTAACGTACAGTGTGTTGCCCGAGACTCGGCAGACACAGAGGGCCTCCGAGGGACATATGGGACTCAGTGTTGCTCAGCAGGCCCACAAGGGTGTGGAGTTAGTCAGTGATCTAGGAACGAAAATGATGCTCACCCGAGGGGTCTAGGAGTCCTGAAAAGGGTACTTCCTTTAAAATAAAGCAGAACAGCGAATAAGAGCTCATGGAAACAGCTGCATGCCTCCGTTTCTGCATGGCTACTCAGGGCCTTACTCCGAGGCAAGGACTCACGTTGAGATTCCCTTTAGCTCTAGAGCATGGCAAGATGAGCCCCACCCCGGTTAATGAAGCACCCTCTGTAGCCAGAGAAAACTCATTTTCTTCCCAGACCCATGCCTGCAGTGGCCAGTGGCCTGTCAACAGCAGAGAATTTCGCTAGCTTCACGGCAACAAGAATGGACGTTTCCAAATGGAAAAACAAGGCTAGTACCAGTACACGCCCATTTCCATGGGCACACGCAGGATACATCCCTGTGGTTTCTAACGAGTCAAAAGAGACACAGAGTACACACTGGTTCCTTCCCTGAATCAACTTCTTGAGGCAGGGTGTTCTGCATCTAGTGAACTGCCTCAACCGAGGAACGCCCTAGCTAGGCCTCTGGGCCCGTGCCTCTTCAGAAGCCTGCATTGCTACAGGAAAAACTTTGCTTTCGTTGCAAGAGGATTGCAAGACGACTTCTCCTGGAGGCAGGGTGACTTCAGGTAGGAGGTGGATGGAAGGCGAAGCCGAGTGTTTTTCTCAGTGCAGCTCAGACTAGGGAATGTGTGTGACTTCCACAGCATGTTGGAACTTGCTAGAACGCTGCTCGTGAACCTGTACGAGTGCAGTGAACTTAGGAGATCCCAAGAAAGAGTGCAGTGTGTAGCCCATGACTCCGCAGACACATAGGACCTCCGAGGGACCTATGGGCCTCGTTGTTGCTCAGCAGTCCTACAGGAGTGTGGAGGTACTCAGTGATCTTGGAACGAAAATGATGCTCACCCGAGGGGCCTAGGAGTCCTGAAAAGGGTACTTCCTTTAAAATAAGCAGAACTTTCACTACGAACTCATGGAAAGAGCTGCATGCCTCCCTTTCTGCATGGCTACTCAGGCCCTTACCTCGAGGCAAGCACTCGCGTTGAGATACCCTTTAACTCTAGACCATGGCAAATTGTGCCCATCCCGGACAATGAAGCACTCTGTGTAGCCAGAGATAACTCATTTTCTTCCCAGACCCATGCCTACAGTGGCCAGAGGCCTGTCAACAGCTAGAATTGCAGGGAGCTTCACGGCCGCATGAATGGAGCTCTCAAAATGTTAAAGCAAGGCTACTACCAACATGCCCCCATTTCCATAGGCAAAAACAGCATACATCCCTGTGGTTTCTAACACCTCAGAAGAGACACAGAGTACACACTGGTTCCTTCCGTGAATCAACTTCTCGAGGCAGGGTGTTCTGCATCTAGTGAACTGCCTCAACCAAGGAACGCCCTAACTAGGCCTCTGGGCCCGTGCCTCTTCAAAAGCCTGCAGTGCTACAGGAAAAACTGTGCTTTCTTTGCAAGAGGAAGGCAAGCCGACTTTCTCCTGGAGCAGGGTGACTTCAGGTACGAGTTACAGAATGGAAGCCGCAACCGAGTGTGTTTCTCTGTGCAGCTCAGACTAGGGAAGGAGTGCGACTTCCACGGCATGTTGGAACTTGCTAGAACGGTGCTCGTGAACCTGTGCGATTGCTGGCTAAATCAAGATGGCCCAAGAAAGAGTGCACTGTGTTGCCCTACACTCGGCATACACACTGTGAGTCCGAAAGCTACGGGCCTGGATATTGCTTAGAAGGGCCAGGGGAGCCTGAGGGTACTCAGTGTTCTTGCAGGGAATAGGGTTTCCAGGCGAGGCACCTAGGTGTCCTGAAAGGCGTACTGGCGTTAAAATGCTGCAGAGCAGAGATTACGGCCTCATGGAAACTGCTACATGCCTCCGCTTCTGCATAGCATTTCAGGGCCTTACCTCGAGGCAAGTTCTCACGTTGCTTGCCCTGTGAGCGACACAGAATGCTAGGATGCTGTATTTCTCCTTGAATAGAGTGACTTCAGGGACGAGGTCCCTGAAGAATTCTAAGCAGAGTGTTTTCTCATGGCAGCTCAGACGAGGGCAATGTCGAAGACTTCCAGGGCATGTTGGACGGCCTAGAAATGTGGTTCTGATGCTGTTCGAGTGCTCTGGAAATGTAGTTCTCCTGAAGTAACGTACAGTGTGTTGCCCGAGACTCGGCAGACACAGAGGGCCTCCGAGGGACATATGGGACTCAGTGTTGCTCAGCAGGCCCACAAGGGTGTGGAGTTAGTCAGTGATCTAGGAACGAAAATGATGCTCACCCGAGGGGTCTAGGAGTCCTGAAAAGGGTACTTCCTTTAAAGTAAAGCAGATTAGCGACTAAGAGCGCATGGAAAGAGCTGCATGCCTCCCTTTCTGCAGGGCTACTCAGGGCCTTACCTCGAGGCAAGGACTCACGTTGAGATTCCCTTTAGCTCTAGAGCATGGCAAGGTGAGCCCCACCCGGAGCAATGAAGCACCCTGTGTAGCCAGAGAAAACATTTTCTTCCCAGACCCATGCCTACAGTGGCCAGAGGCCTGTCCACAGCAGAGAATTTCAGCTAGCTTCACGGCAACAAGAATGGAGGTTTCCAAAAGGAAAAGCAAGGCTAGTACCATCGCTCCCCCAATTTCATGGGCACACGCAGGATACCTCCCAGTGCTTTCTAACCAGTCAAAAGAGACACAGAGTACACACTGGTTCCTTCCCTGAATCAACTTCTCGAAGCAGGGTGTTCTGCATCTAGTGAAATGCCTCAACCAAGGAACGCCCTAGCTAGGCCTCTGGGCCCGTGCCTCTTCAAAAGCTTGCAGTGCTACAGGAGAAACTGTGCTGTCGTTGCAATAGGAACGCAAGCCGTCTTTCTCCTGGAGGCAGGGTGATTTCAGGTAGGAGGTGGATGGAAGGTGAAGCCGAGTGTTTTTCTTTGTGCAGCTCAGACTAGGGAATTTGTGCGATGTCCACAGCATGTTGGAACTTGCTAGAACGGTGCTCGTGAACCTGAGCGATTGCTGTGAAATCACGATATCCCACGAAAGAGTGCAGTGTGTTGCCCATGACTCAGCAGACACAGAGGACCTCCGAGGGTCCTATGGGCCTCGTTGTTGCTCAGCAGGCCTACAGGGGTGTGGAGGTACTCAGTGATCTTGGAACGAAAATGATGCTCACCCGAGGGGCTTAGGAGTCCTGAAAACGGTACTTCCTTTAAAATAAAGCAGAACAGCGACTAAGAGCTCATGGAAAGAGCTGCATGCCTCCCTTTCTGCATGGCTCCTCAGGGCCTTACATCGAGGCAAGGACTCATGTTGAGATTCCCTGTAGCTCTAGAGCATGGAAAGCTGAGCCCTACCCCAGCCAATGAAGCGCCCTGTGTAGCCAGAAAACACTCATTTTCTTCCCAGACCCATGGCTACACAGGTCGAGGCCTGTCAACAGCATAGAATTTCAGGGAGCTTCACGGCAGCAAGGATGGAGCTTTCCAAATGGAAAGCGAGGTTAGTACCATCTTGACCCCTTTTCCATTGGCACAGGCAGCATACATCTCTGTGGTTTCTAACGAGTCAAAAGAGACCCAGAGTACACACTGGTTGCTTCCCTGAATCAACTTATCGAGGCAGGGAGTTTTGCATCTAGTGAACTGCCTCAACCAAGGAACGCCCTAGCTAGGCCTCTGGGGCCGTGCCTCTTCAAAAGCCTGCAGTGCTACAGGAAAAACTGTGCTTTCGTTGCAATAGGAAAGCAAGCCGACTTCTCCTGGAGGCACGGTGACTTCAGGTAGGAGGTCCTGGATGGAAGGAGAAGCCGAGTGTTTTTCTCAGTGAAGCTCAGACTGGAATGAGTGCCACTTCCACGGCATGTTGGAACTTGCTAGAACGGTGCTCGTGAACCTTTGCGAGTTCTGGGTAAATCAAGAAGTCCCAAAAAAGAGTGCAGTGTGTTGTCCATGGCTCGGCAGAAACAGAGGGCCGCCGAGAGACCTATGAGCCTCGTTGTTGCTCAGCAGGCTCACAGGGGTGTGGAGGTACTCAGTGATCTTGGAACGAAAATGATGCTCACCCGAGGGGCCTAGGAGTCCTGAAAAGGGTACTTCCTTTAAAATAAAGCAGAACAGCGAATAAGAGCTCATGGAAACAGCTGCATGCCTCCGTTTCTGCATGGCTACTCAGGGCCTTACTCCGAGGCAAGGACTCACGTTGAGATTCCCTTTAGCTCTAGAGCATGGCAAGATGAGCCCCACCCCGGTTAATGAAGCACCCTCTGTAGCCAGAGAAAACTCATTTTCTTCCCAGACCCATGCCTGCAGTGGCCAGTGGCCTGTCAACAGCAGAGAATTTCGCTAGCTTCACGGCAACAAGAATGGACGTTTCCAAATGGAAAAACAAGGCTAGTACCAGTACACGCCCATTTCCATGGGCACACGCAGGATACATCCCTGTGGTTTCTAACGAGTCAAAAGAGACACAGAGTACACACTGGTTCCTTCCCTGAATCAACTTCTTGAGGCAGGGTGTTCTGCATCTAGTGAACTGCCTCAACCGAGGAACGCCCTAGCTAGGCCTCTGGGCCCGTGCCTCTTCAGAAGCCTGCATTGCTACAGGAAAAACTTTGCTTTCGTTGCAAGAGGATTGCAAGACGACTTCTCCTGGAGGCAGGGTGACTTCAGGTAGGAGGTGGATGGAAGGCGAAGCCGAGTGTTTTTCTCAGTGCAGCTCAGACTAGGGAATGTGTGTGACTTCCACAGCATGTTGGAACTTGCTAGAACGCTGCTCGTGAACCTGTACGAGTGCAGTGAACTTAGGAGATCCCAAGAAAGAGTGCAGTGTGTAGCCCATGACTCCGCAGACACATAGGACCTCCGAGGGACCTATGGGCCTCGTTGTTGCTCAGCAGTCCTACAGGAGTGTGGAGGTACTCAGTGATCTTGGAACGAAAATGATGCTCACCCGAGGGGCCTAGGAGTCCTGAAAAGGGTACTTCCTTTAAAATAAGCAGAACTTTCACTACGAACTCATGGAAAGAGCTGCATGCCTCCCTTTCTGCATGGCTACTCAGGCCCTTACCTCGAGGCAAGCACTCGCGTTGAGATACCCTTTAACTCTAGACCATGGCAAATTGTGCCCATCCCGGACAATGAAGCACTCTGTGTAGCCAGAGATAACTCATTTTCTTCCCAGACCCATGCCTACAGTGGCCAGAGGCCTGTCAACAGCTAGAATTGCAGGGAGCTTCACGGCCGCATGAATGGAGCTCTCAAAATGTTAAAGCAAGGCTACTACCAACATGCCCCCATTTCCATAGGCACAAACAGCATACATCCCTGTGGTTTCTAACACCTCAGAAGAGACACAGAGTACACACTGGTTCCTTCCGTGAATCAACTTCTCGAGGCAGGGTGTTCTGCATCTAGTGAACTGCCTCAACCAAGGAACGCCCTAACTAGGCCTCTGGGCCCGTGCCTCTTCAAAAGCCTGCAGTGCTACAGGAAAAACTGTGCTTTCTTTGCAAGAGGAAGGCAAGCCGACTTTCTCCTGGAGCAGGGTGACTTCAGGTACGAGTTACAGAATGGAAGCCGCAACCGAGTGTGTTTCTCTGTGCAGCTCAGACTAGGGAAGGAGTGCGACTTCCACGGCATGTTGGAACTTGCTAGAACGGTGCTCGTGAACCTGTGCGATTGCTGGCTAAATCAAGATGGCCCAAGAAAGAGTGCACTGTGTTGCCCTACACTCGGCATACACACTGTGAGTCCGAAAGCTACGGGCCTGGATATTGCTTAGAAGGGCCAGGGGAGCCTGAGGGTACTCAGTGTTCTTGCAGGGAATAGGGTTTCCAGGCGAGGCACCTAGGTGTCCTGAAAGGCGTACTGGCGTTAAAATGCTGCAGAGCAGAGATTACGGCCTCATGGAAACTGCTACATGCCTCCGCTTCTGCATAGCATTTCAGGGCCTTACCTCGAGGCAAGTTCTCACGTTGCTTGCCCTGTGAGCGACACAGAATGCTAGGATGCTGTATTTCTCCTTGAATAGAGTGACTTCAGGGACGAGGTCCCTGAAGAATTCTAAGCAGAGTGTTTTCTCATGGCAGCTCAGACGAGGGCAATGTCGAAGACTTCCAGGGCATGTTGGACGGCCTAGAAATGTGGTTCTGATGCTGTTCGAGTGCTCTGGAAATGTAGTTCTCCTGAAGTAACGTACAGTGTGTTGCCCGAGACTCGGCAGACACAGAGGGCCTCCGAGGGACATATGGGACTCAGTGTTGCTCAGCAGGCCCACAAGGGTGTGGAGTTAGTCAGTGATCTAGGAACGAAAATGATGCTCACCCGAGGGGTCTAGGAGTCCTGAAAAGGGTACTTCCTTTAAAATAAAGCAGAACAGCGAATAAGAGCTCATGGAAACAGCTGCATGCCTCCGTTTCTGCATGGCTACTCAGGGCCTTACTCCGAGGCAAGGACTCACGTTGAGATTCCCTTTAGCTCTAGAGCATGGCAAGATGAGCCCCACCCCGGTTAATGAAGCACCCTCTGTAGCCAGAGAAAACTCATTTTCTTCCCAGACCCATGCCTGCAGTGGCCAGTGGCCTGTCAACAGCAGAGAATTTCGCTAGCTTCACGGCAACAAGAATGGACGTTTCCAAATGGAAAAACAAGGCTAGTACCAGTACACGCCCATTTCCATGGGCACACGCAGGATACATCCCTGTGGTTTCTAACGAGTCAAAAGAGACACAGAGTACACACTGGTTCCTTCCCTGAATCAACTTCTTGAGGCAGGGTGTTCTGCATCTAGTGAACTGCCTCAACCGAGGAACGCCCTAGCTAGGCCTCTGGGCCCGTGCCTCTTCAGAAGCCTGCATTGCTACAGGAAAAACTTTGCTTTCGTTGCAAGAGGATTGCAAGACGACTTCTCCTGGAGGCAGGGTGACTTCAGGTAGGAGGTGGATGGAAGGCGAAGCCGAGTGTTTTTCTCAGTGCAGCTCAGACTAGGGAATGTGTGTGACTTCCACAGCATGTTGGAACTTGCTAGAACGCTGCTCGTGAACCTGTACGAGTGCAGTGAACTTAGGAGATCCCAAGAAAGAGTGCAGTGTGTAGCCCATGACTCCGCAGACACATAGGACCTCCGAGGGACCTATGGGCCTCGTTGTTGCTCAGCAGTCCTACAGGAGTGTGGAGGTACTCAGTGATCTTGGAACGAAAATGATGCTCACCCGAGGGGCCTAGGAGTCCTGAAAAGGGTACTTCCTTTAAAATAAGCAGAACTTTCACTACGAACTCATGGAAAGAGCTGCATGCCTCCCTTTCTGCATGGCTACTCAGGCCCTTACCTCGAGGCAAGCACTCGCGTTGAGATACCCTTTAACTCTAGACCATGGCAAATTGTGCCCATCCCGGACAATGAAGCACTCTGTGTAGCCAGAGATAACTCATTTTCTTCCCAGACCCATGCCTACAGTGGCCAGAGGCCTGTCAACAGCTAGAATTGCAGGGAGCTTCACGGCCGCATGAATGGAGCTCTCAAAATGTTAAAGCAAGGCTACTACCAACATGCCCCCATTTCCATAGGCACAAACAGCATACATCCCTGTGGTTTCTAACACCTCAGAAGAGACACAGAGTACACACTGGTTCCTTCCGTGAATCAACTTCTCGAGGCAGGGTGTTCTGCATCTAGTGAACTGCCTCAACCAAGGAACGCCCTAACTAGGCCTCTGGGCCCGTGCCTCTTCAAAAGCCTGCAGTGCTACAGGAAAAACTGTGCTTTCTTTGCAAGAGGAAGGCAAGCCGACTTTCTCCTGGAGCAGGGTGACTTCAGGTACGAGTTACAGAATGGAAGCCGCAACCGAGTGTGTTTCTCTGTGCAGCTCAGACTAGGGAAGGAGTGCGACTTCCACGGCATGTTGGAACTTGCTAGAACGGTGCTCGTGAACCTGTGCGATTGCTGGCTAAATCAAGATGGCCCAAGAAAGAGTGCACTGTGTTGCCCTACACTCGGCATACACACTGTGAGTCCGAAAGCTACGGGCCTGGATATTGCTTAGAAGGGCCAGGGGAGCCTGAGGGTACTCAGTGTTCTTGCAGGGAATAGGGTTTCCAGGCGAGGCACCTAGGTGTCCTGAAAGGCGTACTGGCGTTAAAATGCTGCAGAGCAGAGATTACGGCCTCATGGAAACTGCTACATGCCTCCGCTTCTGCATAGCATTTCAGGGCCTTACCTCGAGGCAAGTTCTCACGTTGCTTGCCCTGTGAGCGACACAGAATGCTAGGATGCTGTATTTCTCCTTGAATAGAGTGACTTCAGGGACGAGGTCCCTGAAGAATTCTAAGCAGAGTGTTTTCTCATGGCAGCTCAGACGAGGGCAATGTCGAAGACTTCCAGGGCATGTTGGACGGCCTAGAAATGTGGTTCTGATGCTGTTCGAGTGCTCTGGAAATGTAGTTCTCCTGAAGTAACGTACAGTGTGTTGCCCGAGACTCGGCAGACACAGAGGGCCTCCGAGGGACATATGGGACTCAGTGTTGCTCAGCAGGCCCACAACGGTGTGGAGTTAGTCAGTGATCTAGGAACGAAAATGATGCTCACCCGAGGGGTCTAGGAGTCCTGAAAAGGGTACTTCCTTTAAAGTAAAGCAGATTAGCGACTAAGAGCGCATGGAAAGAGCTGCATGCCTCCCTTTCTGCAGGGCTACTCAGGGCCTTACCTCGAGGCAAGGACTCACGTTGAGATTCCCTTTAGCTCTAGAGCATGGCAAGGTGAGCCCCACCCGGAGCAATGAAGCACCCTGTGTAGCCAGAGAAAACATTTTCTTCCCAGACCCATGCCTACAGTGGCCAGGGGCCTGTCCACAGCAGAGAATTTCAGCTAGCTGCACGGCAACAAGAATGGAGGTTTCCAAAAGGAAAAGCAAGGCTAGTACCATCGCTCCCCCAATTTCATGGGCACACGCAGGATACCTCCCAGTGCTTTCTAACCAGTCAAAAGAGACACAGAGTACACACTGGTTCCTTCCCTGAATCAACTTCTCGAAGCAGGGTGTTCTGCATCTAGTGAAATGCCTCAACCAAGGAACGCCCTAGCTAGGCCTCTGGGCCCGTGCCTCTTCAAAAGCTTGCAGTGCTACAGGAGAAACTGTGCTGTCGTTGCAGTAGGAACGCAAGCCGTCTTTCTCCTGGAGGCAGGGTGATTTCAGGTAGGAGGTGGATGGAAGGTGAAGCCGAGTGTTTTTCTTTGTGCAGCTCAGACTAGGGAATTTGTGCGATGTCCACAGCATGTTGGAACTTGCTAGAACGGTGCTCGTGAACCTGAGCGATTGCTGTGAAATCACGATATCCCACGAAAGAGTGCAGTGTGTTGCCCATGACTCAGCAGACACAGAGGACCTCCGAGGGTCCTATGGGCCTCGTTGTTGCTCAGCAGGCCTACAGGGGTGTGGAGGTACTCAGTGATCTTGGAACGAAAATGATGCTCACCCGAGGGGCTTAGGAGTCCTGAAAACGGTACTTCCTTTAAAATAAAGCAGAACAGCGACTAAGAGCTCATGGAAAGAGCTGCATGCCTCCCTTTCTGCATGGCTCCTCAGGGCCTTACATCGAGGCAAGGACTCACGTTGAGATTCCCTGTAGCTCTAGAGCATGGAAAGCTGAGCCCTACCCCAGCCAATGAAGCGCCCTGTGTAGCCAGAAAACACTCATTTTCTTCCCAGACCCATGGCTACACAGGTCGAGGCCTGTCAACAGCATAGAATTTCAGGGAGCTTCACGGCAGCAAGGATGGAGCTTTCCAAATGGAAAGCGAGGTTAGTACCATCTTGACCCCTTTTCCATTGGCACAGGCAGCATACATCTCTGTGGTTTCTAACGAGTCAAAAGAGACCCAGAGTACACACTGGTTGCTTCCCTGAATCAACTTATCGAGGCAGGGAGTTTTGCATCTAGTGAACTGCCTCAACCAAGGAACGCCCTAGCTAGGCCTCTGGGGCCGTGCCTCTTCAAAAGCCTGCAGTGCTACAGGAAAAACTGTGCTTTCGTTGCAATAGGAAAGCAAGCCGACTTCTCCTGGAGGCACGGTGACTTCAGGTAGGAGGTCCTGGATGGAAGGAGAAGCCGAGTGTTTTTCTCAGTGAAGCTCAGACTGGAATGAGTGCCACTTCCACGGCATGTTGGAACTTGCTAGAACGGTGCTCGTGAACCTTTGCGAGTTCTGGGTAAATCAAGAAGTCCCAAAAAAGAGTGCAGTGTGTTGTCCATGGCTCGGCAGAAACAGAGGGCCGCCGAGAGACCTATGAGCCTCGTTGTTGCTCAGCAGGCTCACAGGGGTGTGGAGGTACTCAGTGATCTTGGAACGAAAATGATGCTCACCCGAGGGGCCTAGGAGTCCTGAAAAGGGTACTTCCTTTAAAATAAAGCAGAACAGCGAATAAGAGCTCATGGAAACAGCTGCATGCCTCCGTTTCTGCATGGCTACTCAGGGCCTTACTCCGAGGCAAGGACTCACGTTGAGATTCCCTTTAGCTCTAGAGCATGGCAAGATGAGCCCCACCCCGGTTAATGAAGCACCCTCTGTAGCCAGAGAAAACTCATTTTCTTCCCAGACCCATGCCTGCAGTGGCCAGTGGCCTGTCAACAGCAGAGAATTTCGCTAGCTTCACGGCAACAAGAATGGACGTTTCCAAATGGAAAAACAAGGCTAGTACCAGTACACGCCCATTTCCATGGGCACACGCAGGATACATCCCTGTGGTTTCTAACGAGTCAAAAGAGACACAGAGTACACACTGGTTCCTTCCCTGAATCAACTTCTTGAGGCAGGGTGTTCTGCATCTAGTGAACTGCCTCAACCGAGGAACGCCCTAGCTAGGCCTCTGGGCCCGTGCCTCTTCAGAAGCCTGCATTGCTACAGGAAAAACTTTGCTTTCGTTGCAAGAGGATTGCAAGACGACTTCTCCTGGAGGCAGGGTGACTTCAGGTAGGAGGTGGATGGAAGGCGAAGCCGAGTGTTTTTCTCAGTGCAGCTCAGACTAGGGAATGTGTGTGACTTCCACAGCATGTTGGAACTTGCTAGAACGCTGCTCGTGAACCTGTACGAGTGCAGTGAACTTAGGAGATCCCAAGAAAGAGTGCAGTGTGTAGCCCATGACTCCGCAGACACATAGGACCTCCGAGGGACCTATGGGCCTCGTTGTTGCTCAGCAGTCCTACAGGAGTGTGGAGGTACTCAGTGATCTTGGAACGAAAATGATGCTCACCCGAGGGGCCTAGGAGTCCTGAAAAGGGTACTTCCTTTAAAATAAGCAGAACTTTCACTACGAACTCATGGAAAGAGCTGCATGCCTCCCTTTCTGCATGGCTACTCAGGCCCTTACCTCGAGGCAAGCACTCGCGTTGAGATACCCTTTAACTCTAGACCATGGCAAATTGTGCCCATCCCGGACAATGAAGCACTCTGTGTAGCCAGAGATAACTCATTTTCTTCCCAGACCCATGCCTACAGTGGCCAGAGGCCTGTCAACAGCTAGAATTGCAGGGAGCTTCACGGCCGCATGAATGGAGCTCTCAAAATGTTAAAGCAAGGCTACTACCAACATGCCCCCATTTCCATAGGCACAAACAGCATACATCCCTGTGGTTTCTAACACCTCAGAAGAGACACAGAGTACACCCTGGTTCCTTCCGTGAATCAACTTCTCGAGGCAGGGTGTTCTGCATCTAGTGAACTGCCTCAACCAAGGAACGCCCTAACTAGGCCTCTGGGCCCGTGCCTCTTCAAAAGCCTGCAGTGCTACAGGAAAAACTGTGCTTTCTTTGCAAGAGGAAGGCAAGCCGACTTTCTCCTGGAGCAGGGTGACTTCAGGTACGAGTTACAGAATGGAAGCCGCAACCGAGTGTGTTTCTCTGTGCAGCTCAGACTAGGGAAGGAGTGCGACTTCCACGGCATGTTGGAACTTGCTAGAACGGTGCTCGTGAACCTGTGCGATTGCTGGCTAAATCAAGATGGCCCAAGAAAGAGTGCACTGTGTTGCCCTACACTCGGCATACACACTGTGAGTCCGAAAGCTACGGGCCTGGATATTGCTTAGAAGGGCCAGGGGAGCCTGAGGGTACTCAGTGTTCTTGCAGGGAATAGGGTTTCCAGGCGAGGCACCTAGGTGTCCTGAAAGGCGTACTGGCGTTAAAATGCTGCAGAGCAGAGATTACGGCCTCATGGAAACTGCTACATGCCTCCGCTTCTGCATAGCATTTCAGGGCCTTACCTCGAGGCAAGTTCTCACGTTGCTTGCCCTGTGAGCGACACAGAATGCTAGGATGCTGTATTTCTCCTTGAATAGAGTGACTTCAGGGACGAGGTCCCTGAAGAATTCTAAGCAGAGTGTTTTCTCATGGCAGCTCAGACGAGGGCAATGTCGAAGACTTCCAGGGCATGTTGGACGGCCTAGAAATGTGGTTCTGATGCTGTTCGAGTGCTCTGGAAATGTAGTTCTCCTGAAGTAACGTACAGTGTGTTGCCCGAGACTCGGCAGACACAGAGGGCCTCCGAGGGACATATGGGACTCAGTGTTGCTCAGCAGGCCCACAAGGGTGTGGAGTTAGTCAGTGATCTAGGAACGAAAATGATGCTCACCCGAGGGGTCTAGGAGTCCTGAAAAGGGTACTTCCTTTAAAGTAAAGCAGATTAGCGACTAAGAGCGCATGGAAAGAGCTGCATGCCTCCCTTTCTGCAGGGCTACTCAGGGCCTTACCTCGAGGCAAGGACTCACGTTGAGATTCCCTTTAGCTCTAGAGCATGGCAAGGTGAGCCCCACCCGGAGCAATGAAGCACCCTGTGTAGCCAGAGAAAACATTTTCTTCCCAGACCCATGCCTACAGTGGCCAGGGGCCTGTCCACAGCAGAGAATTTCAGCTAGCTGCACGGCAACAAGAATGGAGGTTTCCAAAAGGAAAAGCAAGGCTAGTACCATCGCTCCCCCAATTTCATGGGCACACGCAGGATACCTCCCAGTGCTTTCTAACCAGTCAAAAGAGACACAGAGTACACACTGGTTCCTTCCCTGAATCAACTTCTCGAAGCAGGGTGTTCTGCATCTAGTGAAATGCCTCAACCAAGGAACGCCCTAGCTAGGCCTCTGGGCCCGTGCCTCTTCAAAAGCTTGCAGTGCTACAGGAGAAACTGTGCTGTCGTTGCAGTAGGAACGCAAGCCGTCTTTCTCCTGGAGGCAGGGTGATTTCAGGTAGGAGGTGGATGGAAGGTGAAGCCGAGTGTTTTTCTTTGTGCAGCTCAGACTAGGGAATTTGTGCGATGTCCACAGCATGTTGGAACTTGCTAGAACGGTGCTCGTGAACCTGAGCGATTGCTGTGAAATCACGATATCCCACGAAAGAGTGCAGTGTGTTGCCCATGACTCAGCAGACACAGAGGACCTCCGAGGGTCCTATGGGCCTCGTTGTTGCTCAGCAGGCCTACAGGGGTGTGGAGGTACTCAGTGATCTTGGAACGAAAATGATGCTCACCCGAGGGGCTTAGGAGTCCTGAAAACGGTACTTCCTTTAAAATAAAGCAGAACAGCGACTAAGAGCTCATGGAAAGAGCTGCATGCCTCCCTTTCTGCATGGCTCCTCAGGGCCTTACATCGAGGCAAGGACTCACGTTGAGATTCCCTGTAGCTCTAGAGCATGGAAAGCTGAGCCCTACCCCAGCCAATGAAGCGCCCTGTGTAGCCAGAAAACACTCATTTTCTTCCCAGACCCATGGCTACACAGGTCGAGGCCTGTCAACAGCATAGAATTTCAGGGAGCTTCACGGCAGCAAGGATGGAGCTTTCCAAATGGAAAGCGAGGTTAGTACCATCTTGACCCCTTTTCCATTGGCACAGGCAGCATACATCTCTGTGGTTTCTAACGAGTCAAAAGAGACCCAGAGTACACACTGGTTGCTTCCCTGAATCAACTTATCGAGGCAGGGAGTTTTGCATCTAGTGAACTGCCTCAACCAAGGAACGCCCTAGCTAGGCCTCTGGGGCCGTGCCTCTTCAAAAGCCTGCAGTGCTACAGGAAAAACTGTGCTTTCGTTGCAATAGGAAAGCAAGCCGACTTCTCCTGGAGGCACGGTGACTTCAGGTAGGAGGTCCTGGATGGAAGGAGAAGCCGAGTGTTTTTCTCAGTGAAGCTCAGACTGGAATGAGTGCGACTTCCACGGCATGTTGGAACTTGCTAGAACGGTGCTCGTGAACCTTTGCGAGTTCTGGGTAAATCAAGAAGTCCCAAAAAAGAGTGCAGTGTGTTGTCCATGGCTCGGCAGAAACAGAGGGCCGCCGAGAGACCTATGAGCCTCGTTGTTGCTCAGCAGGCTCACAGGGGTGTGGAGGTACTCAGTGATCTTGGAACGAAAATGATGCTCACCCGAGGGGCCTAGGAGTCCTGAAAAGGGTACTTCCTTTAAAATAAAGCAGAACAGCGAATAAGAGCTCATGGAAACAGCTGCATGCCTCCGTTTCTGCATGGCTACTCAGGGCCTTACTCCGAGGCAAGGACTCACGTTGAGATTCCCTTTAGCTCTAGAGCATGGCAAGATGAGCCCCACCCCGGTTAATGAAGCACCCTCTGTAGCCAGAGAAAACTCATTTTCTTCCCAGACCCATGCCTGCAGTGGCCAGTGGCCTGTCAACAGCAGAGAATTTCGCTAGCTTCACGGCAACAAGAATGGACGTTTCCAAATGGAAAAACAAGGCTAGTACCAGTACACGCCCATTTCCATGGGCACACGCAGGATACATCCCTGTGGTTTCTAACGAGTCAAAAGAGACACAGAGTACACACTGGTTCCTTCCCTGAATCAACTTCTTGAGGCAGGGTGTTCTGCATCTAGTGAACTGCCTCAACCGAGGAACGCCCTAGCTAGGCCTCTGGGCCCGTGCCTCTTCAGAAGCCTGCATTGCTACAGGAAAAACTTTGCTTTCGTTGCAAGAGGATTGCAAGACGACTTCTCCTGGAGGCAGGGTGACTTCAGGTAGGAGGTGGATGGAAGGCGAAGCCGAGTGTTTTTCTCAGTGCAGCTCAGACTAGGGAATGTGTGTGACTTCCACAGCATGTTGGAACTTGCTAGAACGCTGCTCGTGAACCTGTACGAGTGCAGTGAACTTAGGAGATCCCAAGAAAGAGTGCAGTGTGTAGCCCATGACTCCGCAGACACATAGGACCTCCGAGGGACCTATGGGCCTCGTTGTTGCTCAGCAGTCCTACAGGAGTGTGGAGGTACTCAGTGATCTTGGAACGAAAATGATGCTCACCCGAGGGGCCTAGGAGTCCTGAAAAGGGTACTTCCTTTAAAATAAGCAGAACTTTCACTACGAACTCATGGAAAGAGCTGCATGCCTCCCTTTCTGCATGGCTACTCAGGCCCTTACCTCGAGGCAAGCACTCGCGTTGAGATACCCTTTAACTCTAGACCATGGCAAATTGTGCCCATCCCGGACAATGAAGCACTCTGTGTAGCCAGAGATAACTCATTTTCTTCCCAGACCCATGCCTACAGTGGCCAGAGGCCTGTCAACAGCTAGAATTGCAGGGAGCTTCACGGCCGCATGAATGGAGCTCTCAAAATGTTAACGCAAGGCTACTACCAACATGCCCCCATTTCCATAGGCACAAACAGCATACATCCCTGTGGTTTCTAACACCTCAGAAGAGACACAGAGTACACACTGGTTCCTTCCGTGAATCAACTTCTCGAGGCAGGGTGTTCTGCATCTAGTGAACTGCCTCAACCAAGGAACGCCCTAACTAGGCCTCTGGGCCCGTGCCTCTTCAAAAGCCTGCAGTGCTACAGGAAAAACTGTGCTTTCTTTGCAAGAGGAAGGCAAGCCGACTTTCTCCTGGAGCAGGGTGACTTCAGGTACGAGTTACAGAATGGAAGCCGCAACCGAGTGTGTTTCTCTGTGCAGCTCAGACTAGGGAAGGAGTGCGACTTCCACGGCATGTTGGAACTTGCTAGAACGGTGCTCGTGAACCTGTGCGATTGCTGGCTAAATCAAGATGGCCCAAGAAAGAGTGCACTGTGTTGCCCTACACTCGGCATACACACTGTGAGTCCGAAAGCTACGGGCCTGGATATTGCTTAGAAGGGCCAGGGGAGCCTGAGGGTACTCAGTGTTCTTGCAGGGAATAGGGTTTCCAGGCGAGGCACCTAGGTGTCCTGAAAGGCGTACTGGCGTTAAAATGCTGCAGAGCAGAGATTACGGCCTCATGGAAACTGCTACATGCCTCCGCTTCTGCATAGCATTTCAGGGCCTTACCTCGAGGCAAGTTCTCACGTTGCTTGCCCTGTGAGCGACACAGAATGCTAGGATGCTGTATTTCTCCTTGAATAGAGTGACTTCAGGGACGAGGTCCCTGAAGAATTCTAAGCAGAGTGTTTTCTCATGGCAGCTCAGACGAGGGCAATGTCGAAGACTTCCAGGGCATGTTGGACGGCCTAGAAATGTGGTTCTGATGCTGTTCGAGTGCTCTGGAAATGTAGTTCTCCTGAAGTAACGTACAGTGTGTTGCCCGAGACTCGGCAGACACAGAGGGCCTCCGAGGGACATATGGGACTCAGTGTTGCTCAGCAGGCCCACAAGGGTGTGGAGTTAGTCAGTGATCTAGGAACGAAAATGATGCTCACCCGAGGGGTCTAGGAGTCCTGAAAAGGGTACTTCCTTTAAAGTAAAGCAGATTAGCGACTAAGAGCGCATGGAAAGAGCTGCATGCCTCCCTTTCTGCAGGGCTACTCAGGGCCTTACCTCGAGGCAAGGACTCACGTTGAGATTCCCTTTAGCTCTAGAGCATGGCAAGGTGAGCCCCACCCGGAGCAATGAAGCACCCTGTGTAGCCAGAGAAAACATTTTCTTCCCAGACCCATGCCTACAGTGGCCAGGGGCCTGTCCACAGCAGAGAATTTCAGCTAGCTGCACGGCAACAAGAATGGAGGTTTCCAAAAGGAAAAGCAAGGCTAGTACCATCGCTCCCCCAATTTCATGGGCACACGCAGGATACCTCCCAGTGCTTTCTAACCAGTCAAAAGAGACACAGAGTACACACTGGTTCCTTCCCTGAATCAACTTCTCGAAGCAGGGTGTTCTGCATCTAGTGAAATGCCTCAACCAAGGAACGCCCTAGCTAGGCCTCTGGGCCCGTGCCTCTTCAAAAGCTTGCAGTGCTACAGGAGAAACTGTGCTGTCGTTGCAATAGGAACGCAAGCCGTCTTTCTCCTGGAGGCAGGGTGATTTCAGGTAGGAGGTGGATGGAAGGTGAAGCCGAGTGTTTTTCTTTGTGCAGCTCAGACTAGGGAATTTGTGCGATGTCCACAGCATGTTGGAACTTGCTAGAACGGTGCTCGTGAACCTGAGCGATTGCTGTGAAATCACGATATCCCACGAAAGAGTGCAGTGTGTTGCCCATGACTCAGCAGACACAGAGGACCTCCGAGGGTCCTATGGGCCTCGTTGTTGCTCAGCAGGCCTACAGGGGTGTGGAGGTACTCAGTGATCTTGGAACGAAAATGATGCTCACCCGAGGGGCTTAGGAGTCCTGAAAACGGTACTTCCTTTAAAATAAAGCAGAACAGCGACTAAGAGCTCATGGAAAGAGCTGCATGCCTCCCTTTCTGCATGGCTCCTCAGGGCCTTACATCGAGGCAAGGACTCACGTTGAGATTCCCTGTAGCTCTAGAGCATGGAAAGCTGAGCCCTACCCCAGCCAATGAAGCGCCCTGTGTAGCCAGAAAACACTCATTTTCTTCCCAGACCCATGGCTACACAGGTCGAGGCCTGTCAACAGCATAGAATTTCAGGGAGCTTCACGGCAGCAAGGATGGAGCTTTCCAAATGGAAAGCGAGGTTAGTACCATCTTGACCCCTTTTCCATTGGCACAGGCAGCATACATCTCTGTGGTTTCTAACGAGTCAAAAGAGACCCAGAGTACACACTGGTTGCTTCCCTGAATCAACTTATCGAGGCAGGGAGTTTTGCATCTAGTGAACTGCCTCAACCAAGGAACGCCCTAGCTAGGCCTCTGGGGCCGTGCCTCTTCAAAAGCCTGCAGTGCTACAGGAAAAACTGTGCTTTCGTTGCAATAGGAAAGCAAGCCGACTTCTCCTGGAGGCACGGTGACTTCAGGTAGGAGGTCCTGGATGGAAGGAGAAGCCGAGTGTTTTTCTCAGTGAAGCTCAGACTGGAATGAGTGCGACTTCCACGGCATGTTGGAACTTGCTAGAACGGTGCTCGTGAACCTTTGCGAGTTCTGGGTAAATCAAGAAGTCCCAAAAAAGAGTGCAGTGTGTTGTCCATGGCTCGGCAGAAACAGAGGGCCGCCGAGAGACCTATGAGCCTCGTTGTTGCTCAGCAGGCTCACAGGGGTGTGGAGGTACTCAGTGATCTTGGAACGAAAATGATGCTCACCCGAGGGGCCTAGGAGTCCTGAAAAGGGTACTTCCTTTAAAATAAAGCAGAACAGCGAATAAGAGCTCATGGAAACAGCTGCATGCCTCCGTTTCTGCATGGCTACTCAGGGCCTTACTCCGAGGCAAGGACTCACGTTGAGATTCCCTTTAGCTCTAGAGCATGGCAAGATGAGCCCCACCCCGGTTAATGAAGCACCCTCTGTAGCCAGAGAAAACTCATTTTCTTCCCAGACCCATGCCTGCAGTGGCCAGTGGCCTGTCAACAGCAGAGAATTTCGCTAGCTTCACGGCAACAAGAATGGACGTTTCCAAATGGAAAAACAAGGCTAGTACCAGTACACGCCCATTTCCATGGGCACACGCAGGATACATCCCTGTGGTTTCTAACGAGTCAAAAGAGACACAGAGTACACACTGGTTCCTTCCCTGAATCAACTTCTTGAGGCAGGGTGTTCTGCATCTAGTGAACTGCCTCAACCGAGGAACGCCCTAGCTAGGCCTCTGGGCCCGTGCCTCTTCAGAAGCCTGCATTGCTACAGGAAAAACTTTGCTTTCGTTGCAAGAGGATTGCAAGACGACTTCTCCTGGAGGCAGGGTGACTTCAGGTAGGAGGTGGATGGAAGGCGAAGCCGAGTGTTTTTCTCAGTGCAGCTCAGACTAGGGAATGTGTGTGACTTCCACAGCATGTTGGAACTTGCTAGAACGCTGCTCGTGAACCTGTACGAGTGCAGTGAACTTAGGAGATCCCAAGAAAGAGTGCAGTGTGTAGCCCATGACTCCGCAGACACATAGGACCTCCGAGGGACCTATGGGCCTCGTTGTTGCTCAGCAGTCCTACAGGAGTGTGGAGGTACTCAGTGATCTTGGAACGAAAATGATGCTCACCCGAGGGGCCTAGGAGTCCTGAAAAGGGTACTTCCTTTAAAATAAGCAGAACTTTCACTACGAACTCATGGAAAGAGCTGCATGCCTCCCTTTCTGCATGGCTACTCAGGCCCTTACCTCGAGGCAAGCACTCGCGTTGAGATACCCTTTAACTCTAGACCATGGCAAATTGTGCCCATCCCGGACAATGAAGCACTCTGTGTAGCCAGAGATAACTCATTTTCTTCCCAGACCCATGCCTACAGTGGCCAGAGGCCTGTCAACAGCTAGAATTGCAGGGAGCTTCACGGCCGCATGAATGGAGCTCTCAAAATGTTAACGCAAGGCTACTACCAACATGCCCCCATTTCCATAGGCACAAACAGCATACATCCCTGTGGTTTCTAACACCTCAGAAGAGACACAGAGTACACACTGGTTCCTTCCGTGAATCAACTTCTCGAGGCAGGGTGTTCTGCATCTAGTGAACTGCCTCAACCAAGGAACGCCCTAACTAGGCCTCTGGGCCCGTGCCTCTTCAAAAGCCTGCAGTGCTACAGGAAAAACTGTGCTTTCTTTGCAAGAGGAAGGCAAGCCGACTTTCTCCTGGAGCAGGGTGACTTCAGGTACGAGTTACAGAATGGAAGCCGCAACCGAGTGTGTTTCTCTGTGCAGCTCAGACTAGGGAAGGAGTGCGACTTCCACGGCATGTTGGAACTTGCTAGAACGGTGCTCGTGAACCTGTGCGATTGCTGGCTAAATCAAGATGGCCCAAGAAAGAGTGCACTGTGTTGCCCTACACTCGGCATACACACTGTGAGTCCGAAAGCTACGGGCCTGGATATTGCTTAGAAGGGCCAGGGGAGCCTGAGGGTACTCAGTGTTCTTGCAGGGAATAGGGTTTCCAGGCGAGGCACCTAGGTGTCCTGAAAGGCGTACTGGCGTTAAAATGCTGCAGAGCAGAGATTACGGCCTCATGGAAACTGCTACATGCCTCCGCTTCTGCATAGCATTTCAGGGCCTTACCTCGAGGCAAGTTCTCACGTTGCTTGCCCTGTGAGCGACACAGAATGCTAGGATGCTGTATTTCTCCTTGAATAGAGTGACTTCAGGGACGAGGTCCCTGAAGAATTCTAAGCAGAGTGTTTTCTCATGGCAGCTCAGACGAGGGCAATGTCGAAGACTTCCAGGGCATGTTGGACGGCCTAGAAATGTGGTTCTGATGCTGTTCGAGTGCTCTGGAAATGTAGTTCTCCTGAAGTAACGTACAGTGTGTTGCCCGAGACTCGGCAGACACAGAGGGCCTCCGAGGGACATATGGGACTCAGTGTTGCTCAGCAGGCCCACAAGGGTGTGGAGTTAGTCAGTGATCTAGGAACGAAAATGATGCTCACCCGAGGGGTCTAGGAGTCCTGAAAAGGGTACTTCCTTTAAAGTAAAGCAGATTAGCGACTAAGAGCGCATGGAAAGAGCTGCATGCCTCCCTTTCTGCAGGGCTACTCAGGGCCTTACCTCGAGGCAAGGACTCACGTTGAGATTCCCTTTAGCTCTAGAGCATGGCAAGGTGAGCCCCACCCGGAGCAATGAAGCACCCTGTGTAGCCAGAGAAAACATTTTCTTCCCAGACCCATGCCTACAGTGGCCAGGGGCCTGTCCACAGCAGAGAATTTCAGCTAGCTGCACGGCAACAAGAATGGAGGTTTCCAAAAGGAAAAGCAAGGCTAGTACCATCGCTCCCCCAATTTCATGGGCACACGCAGGATACCTCCCAGTGCTTTCTAACCAGTCAAAAGAGACACAGAGTACACACTGGTTCCTTCCCTGAATCAACTTCTCGAAGCAGGGTGTTCTGCATCTAGTGAAATGCCTCAACCAAGGAACGCCCTAGCTAGGCCTCTGGGCCCGTGCCTCTTCAAAAGCTTGCAGTGCTACAGGAGAAACTGTGCTGTCGTTGCAATAGGAACGCAAGCCGTCTTTCTCCTGGAGGCAGGGTGATTTCAGGTAGGAGGTGGATGGAAGGTGAAGCCGAGTGTTTTTCTTTGTGCAGCTCAGACTAGGGAATTTGTGCGATGTCCACAGCATGTTGGAACTTGCTAGAACGGTGCTCGTGAACCTGAGCGATTGCTGTGAAATCACGATATCCCACGAAAGAGTGCAGTGTGTTGCCCATGACTCAGCAGACACAGAGGACCTCCGAGGGTCCTATGGGCCTCGTTGTTGCTCAGCAGGCCTACAGGGGTGTGGAGGTACTCAGTGATCTTGGAACGAAAATGATGCTCACCCGAGGGGCTTAGGAGTCCTGAAAACGGTACTTCCTTTAAAATAAAGCAGAACAGCGACTAAGAGCTCATGGAAAGAGCTGCATGCCTCCCTTTCTGCATGGCTCCTCAGGGCCTTACATCGAGGCAAGGACTCACGTTGAGATTCCCTGTAGCTCTAGAGCATGGAAAGCTGAGCCCTACCCCAGCCAATGAAGCGCCCTGTGTAGCCAGAAAACACTCATTTTCTTCCCAGACCCATGGCTACACAGGTCGAGGCCTGTCAACAGCATAGAATTTCAGGGAGCTTCACGGCAGCAAGGATGGAGCTTTCCAAATGGAAAGCGAGGTTAGTACCATCTTGACCCCTTTTCCATTGGCACAGGCAGCATACATCTCTGTGGTTTCTAACGAGTCAAAAGAGACCCAGAGTACACACTGGTTGCTTCCCTGAATCAACTTATCGAGGCAGGGAATTTTTTCATCTAGTGAACTGCCTCAACCAAGGAACGCCCTAGCTAGGCCTCTGGGGCCGTGCCTCTTCAAAAGCCTGCAGTGCTACAGGAAAAACTGTGCTTTCGTTGCAATAGGAAAGCAAGCCGACTTCTCCTGGAGGCACGGTGACTTCAGGTAGGAGGTCCTGGATGGAAGGAGAAGCCGAGTGTTTTTCTCAGTGAAGCTCAGACTGGAATGAGTGCGACTTCCACGGCATGTTGGAACTTGCTAGAACGGTGCTCGTGAACCTTTGCGAGTTCTGGGTAAATCAAGAAGTCCCAAAAAAGAGTGCAGTGTGTTGTCCATGGCTCGGCAGAAACAGAGGGCCGCCGAGAGACCTATGAGCCTCGTTGTTGCTCAGCAGGCTCACAGGGGTGTGGAGGTACTCAGTGATCTTGGAACGAAAATGATGCTCACCCGAGGGGCCTAGGAGTCCTGAAAAGGGTACTTCCTTTAAAATAAAGCAGAACAGCGAATAAGAGCTCATGGAAACAGCTGCATGCCTCCGTTTCTGCATGGCTACTCAGGGCCTTACTCCGAGGCAAGGACTCACGTTGAGATTCCCTTTAGCTCTAGAGCATGGCAAGATGAGCCCCACCCCGGTTAATGAAGCACCCTCTGTAGCCAGAGAAAACTCATTTTCTTCCCAGACCCATGCCTGCAGTGGCCAGTGGCCTGTCAACAGCAGAGAATTTCGCTAGCTTCACGGCAACAAGAATGGACGTTTCCAAATGGAAAAACAAGGCTAGTACCAGTACACGCCCATTTCCATGGGCACACGCAGGATACATCCCTGTGGTTTCTAACGAGTCAAAAGAGACACAGAGTACACACTGGTTCCTTCCCTGAATCAACTTCTTGAGGCAGGGTGTTCTGCATCTAGTGAACTGCCTCAACCGAGGAACGCCCTAGCTAGGCCTCTGGGCCCGTGCCTCTTCAGAAGCCTGCATTGCTACAGGAAAAACTTTGCTTTCGTTGCAAGAGGATTGCAAGACGACTTCTCCTGGAGGCAGGGTGACTTCAGGTAGGAGGTGGATGGAAGGCGAAGCCGAGTGTTTTTCTCAGTGCAGCTCAGACTAGGGAATGTGTGTGACTTCCACAGCATGTTGGAACTTGCTAGAACGCTGCTCGTGAACCTGTACGAGTGCAGTGAACTTAGGAGATCCCAAGAAAGAGTGCAGTGTGTAGCCCATGACTCCGCAGACACATAGGACCTCCGAGGGACCTATGGGCCTCGTTGTTGCTCAGCAGTCCTACAGGAGTGTGGAGGTACTCAGTGATCTTGGAACGAAAATGATGCTCACCCGAGGGGCCTAGGAGTCCTGAAAAGGGTACTTCCTTTAAAATAAGCAGAACTTTCACTACGAACTCATGGAAAGAGCTGCATGCCTCCCTTTCTGCATGGCTACTCAGGCCCTTACCTCGAGGCAAGCACTCGCGTTGAGATACCCTTTAACTCTAGACCATGGCAAATTGTGCCCATCCCGGACAATGAAGCACTCTGTGTAGCCAGAGAAAACTCATTTTCTTCCCAGACCCATGCCTACAGTGGCCAGAGGCCTGTCAACAGCTAGAATTGCAGGGAGCTTCACGGCCGCATGAATGGAGCTCTCAAAATGTTAACGCAAGGCTACTACCAACATGCCCCCATTTCCATAGGCACAAACAGCATACATCCCTGTGGTTTCTAACACCTCAGAAGAGACACAGAGTACACACTGGTTCCTTCCGTGAATCAACTTCTCGAGGCAGGGTGTTCTGCATCTAGTGAACTGCCTCAACCAAGGAACGCCCTAACTAGGCCTCTGGGCCCGTGCCTCTTCAAAAGCCTGCAGTGCTACAGGAAAAACTGTGCTTTCTTTGCAAGAGGAAGGCAAGCCGACTTTCTCCTGGAGCAGGGTGACTTCAGGTACGAGTTACAGAATGGAAGCCGCAACCGAGTGTGTTTCTCTGTGCAGCTCAGACTAGGGAAGGAGTGCGACTTCCACGGCATGTTGGAACTTGCTAGAACGGTGCTCGTGAACCTGTGCGATTGCTGGCTAAATCAAGATGGCCCAAGAAAGAGTGCACTGTGTTGCCCTACACTCGGCATACACACTGTGAGTCCGAAAGCTACGGGCCTGGATATTGCTTAGAAGGGCCAGGGGAGCCTGAGGGTACTCAGTGTTCTTGCAGGGAATAGGGTTTCCAGGCGAGGCACCTAGGTGTCCTGAAAGGCGTACTGGCGTTAAAATGCTGCAGAGCAGAGATTACGGCCTCATGGAAACTGCTACATGCCTCCGCTTCTGCATAGCATTTCAGGGCCTTACCTCGAGGCAAGTTCTCACGTTGCTTGCCCTGTGAGCGACACAGAATGCTAGGATGCTGTATTTCTCCTTGAATAGAGTGACTTCAGGGACGAGGTCCCTGAAGAATTCTAAGCAGAGTGTTTTCTCATGGCAGCTCAGACGAGGGCAATGTCGAAGACTTCCAGGGCATGTTGGACGGCCTAGAAATGTGGTTCTGATGCTGTTCGAGTGCTCTGGAAATGTAGTTCTCCTGAAGTAACGTACAGTGTGTTGCCCGAGACTCGGCAGACACAGAGGGCCTCCGAGGGACATATGGGACTCAGTGTTGCTCAGCAGGCCCACAAGGGTGTGGAGTTAGTCAGTGATCTAGGAACGAAAATGATGCTCACCCGAGGGGTCTAGGAGTCCTGAAAAGGGTACTTCCTTTAAAGTAAAGCAGATTAGCGACTAAGAGCGCATGGAAAGAGCTGCATGCCTCCCTTTCTGCAGGGCTACTCAGGGCCTTACCTCGAGGCAAGGACTCACGTTGAGATTCCCTTTAGCTCTAGAGCATGGCAAGGTGAGCCCCACCCGGAGCAATGAAGCACCCTGTGTAGCCAGAGAAAACATTTTCTTCCCAGACCCATGCCTACAGTGGCCAGGGGCCTGTCCACAGCAGAGAATTTCAGCTAGCTGCACGGCAACAAGAATGGAGGTTTCCAAAAGGAAAAGCAAGGCTAGTACCATCGCTCCCCCAATTTCATGGGCACACGCAGGATACCTCCCAGTGCTTTCTAACCAGTCAAAAGAGACACAGAGTACACACTGGTTCCTTCCCTGAATCAACTTCTCGAAGCAGGGTGTTCTGCATCTAGTGAAATGCCTCAACCAAGGAACGCCCTAGCTAGGCCTCTGGGCCCGTGCCTCTTCAAAAGCTTGCAGTGCTACAGGAGAAACTGTGCTGTCGTTGCAATAGGAACGCAAGCCGTCTTTCTCCTGGAGGCAGGGTGATTTCAGGTAGGAGGTGGATGGAAGGTGAAGCCGAGTGTTTTTCTTTGTGCAGCTCAGACTAGGGAATTTGTGCGATGTCCACAGCATGTTGGAACTTGCTAGAACGGTGCTCGTGAACCTGAGCGATTGCTGTGAAATCACGATATCCCACGAAAGAGTGCAGTGTGTTGCCCATGACTCAGCAGACACAGAGGACCTCCGAGGGTCCTATGGGCCTCGTTGTTGCTCAGCAGGCCTACAGGGGTGTGGAGGTACTCAGTGATCTTGGAACGAAAATGATGCTCACCCGAGGGGCTTAGGAGTCCTGAAAACGGTACTTCCTTTAAAATAAAGCAGAACAGCGACTAAGAGCTCATGGAAAGAGCTGCATGCCTCCCTTTCTGCATGGCTCCTCAGGGCCTTACATCGAGGCAAGGACTCATGTTGAGATTCCCTGTAGCTCTAGAGCATGGAAAGCTGAGCCCTACCCCAGCCAATGAAGCGCCCTGTGTAGCCAGAAAACACTCATTTTCTTCCCAGACCCATGGCTACACAGGTCGAGGCCTGTCAACAGCATAGAATTTCAGGGAGCTTCACGGCAGCAAGGATGGAGCTTTCCAAATGGAAAGCGAGGTTAGTACCATCTTGACCCCTTTTCCATTGGCACAGGCAGCATACATCTCTGTGGTTTCTAACGAGTCAAAAGAGACCCAGAGTACACACTGGTTGCTTCCCTGAATCAACTTATCGAGGCAGGGAGTTTTGCATCTAGTGAACTGCCTCAACCAAGGAACGCCCTAGCTAGGCCTCTGGGGCCGTGCCTCTTCAAAAGCCTGCAGTGCTACAGGAAAAACTGTGCTTTCGTTGCAATAGGAAAGCAAGCCGACTTCTCCTGGAGGCACGGTGACTTCAGGTAGGAGGTCCTGGATGGAAGGAGAAGCCGAGTGTTTTTCTCAGTGAAGCTCAGACTGGAATGAGTGCGACTTCCACGGCATGTTGGAACTTGCTAGAACGGTGCTCGTGAACCTTTGCGAGTTCTGGGTAAATCAAGAAGTCCCAAAAAAGAGTGCAGTGTGTTGTCCATGGCTCGGCAGAAACAGAGGGCCGCCGAGAGACCTATGAGCCTCGTTGTTGCTCAGCAGGCTCACAGGGGTGTGGAGGTACTCAGTGATCTTGGAACGAAAATGATGCTCACCCGAGGGGCCTAGGAGTCCTGAAAAGGGTACTTCCTTTAAAATAAAGCAGAACAGCGAATAAGAGCTCATGGAAACAGCTGCATGCCTCCGTTTCTGCATGGCTACTCAGGGCCTTACTCCGAGGCAAGGACTCACGTTGAGATTCCCTTTAGCTCTAGAGCATGGCAAGATGAGCCCCACCCCGGTTAATGAAGCACCCTCTGTAGCCAGAGAAAACTCATTTTCTTCCCAGACCCATGCCTGCAGTGGCCAGTGGCCTGTCAACAGCAGAGAATTTCGCTAGCTTCACGGCAACAAGAATGGACGTTTCCAAATGGAAAAACAAGGCTAGTACCAGTACACGCCCATTTCCATGGGCACACGCAGGATACATCCCTGTGGTTTCTAACGAGTCAAAAGAGACACAGAGTACACACTGGTTCCTTCCCTGAATCAACTTCTTGAGGCAGGATGTTCTGCATCTAGTGAACTGCCTCAACCGAGGAACGCCCTAGCTAGGCCTCTGGGCCCGTGCCTCTTCAGAAGCCTGCATTGCTACAGGAAAAACTTTGCTTTCGTTGCAAGAGGATTGCAAGACGACTTCTCCTGGAGGCAGGGTGACTTCAGGTAGGAGGTGGATGGAAGGCGAAGCCGAGTGTTTTTCTCAGTGCAGCTCAGACTAGGGAATGTGTGTGACTTCCACAGCATGTTGGAACTTGCTAGAACGCTGCTCGTGAACCTGTACGAGTGCAGTGAACTTAGGAGATCCCAAGAAAGAGTGCAGTGTGTAGCCCATGACTCCGCAGACACATAGGACCTCCGAGGGACCTATGGGCCTCGTTGTTGCTCAGCAGTCCTACAGGAGTGTGGAGGTACTCAGTGATCTTGGAACGAAAATGATGCTCACCCGAGGGGCCTAGGAGTCCTGAAAAGGGTACTTCCTTTAAAATAAGCAGAACTTTCACTACGAACTCATGGAAAGAGCTGCATGCCTCCCTTTCTGCATGGCTACTCAGGCCCTTACCTCGAGGCAAGCACTCGCGTTGAGATACCCTTTAACTCTAGACCATGGCAAATTGTGCCCATCCAGGACAATGAAGCACTCTGTGTAGCCAGAGAAAACTCATTTTCTTCCCAGACCCATGCCTACAGTGGCCAGAGGCCTGTCAACAGCTAGAATTGCAGGGAGCTTCACGGCCGCATGAATGGAGCTCTCAAAATGTTAAAGCAAGGCTACTACCAACATGCCCCCATTTCCATAGGCACAAACAGCATACATCCCTGTGGTTTCTAACACCTCAGAAGAGACACAGAGTACACACTGGTTCCTTCCGTGAATCAACTTCTCGAGGCAGGGTGTTCTGCATCTAGTGAACTGCCTCAACCAAGGAACGCCCTAACTAGGCCTCTGGGCCCGTGCCTCTTCAAAAGCCTGCAGTGCTACAGGAAAAACTGTGCTTTCTTTGCAAGAGGAAGGCAAGCCGACTTTCTCCTGGAGCAGGGTGACTTCAGGTACGAGTTACAGAATGGAAGCCGCAACCGAGTGTGTTTCTCTGTGCAGCTCAGACTAGGGAAGGAGTGCGACTTCCACGGCATGTTGGAACTTGCTAGAACGGTGCTCGTGAACCTGTGCGATTGCTGGCTAAATCAAGATGGCCCAAGAAAGAGTGCACTGTGTTGCCCTACACTCGGCATACACACTGTGAGTCCGAAAGCTACGGGCCTGGATATTGCTTAGAAGGGCCAGGGGAGCCTGAGGGTACTCAGTGTTCTTGCAGGGAATAGGGTTTCCAGGCGAGGCACCTAGGTGTCCTGAAAGGCGTACTGGCGTTAAAATGCTGCAGAGCAGAGATTACGGCCTCATGGAAACTGCTACATGCCTCCGCTTCTGCATAGCATTTCAGGGCCTTACCTCGAGGCAAGTTCTCACGTTGCTTGCCCTGTGAGCGACACAGAATGCTAGGATGCTGTATTTCTCCTTGAATAGAGTGACTTCAGGGACGAGGTCCCTGAAGAATTCTAAGCAGAGTGTTTTCTCATGGCAGCTCAGACGAGGGCAATGTCGAAGACTTCCAGGGCATGTTGGACGGCCTAGAAATGTGGTTCTGATGCTGTTCGAGTGCTCTGGAAATGTAGTTCTCCTGAAGTAACGTACAGTGTGTTGCCCGAGACTCGGCAGACACAGAGGGCCTCCGAGGGACATATGGGACTCAGTGTTGCTCAGCAGGCCCACAAGGGTGTGGAGTTAGTCAGTGATCTAGGAACGAAAATGATGCTCACCCGAGGGGTCTAGGAGTCCTGAAAAGGGTACTTCCTTTAAAGTAAAGCAGATTAGCGACTAAGAGCGCATGGAAAGAGCTGCATGCCTCCCTTTCTGCAGGGCTACTCAGGGCCTTACCTCGAGGCAAGGACTCACGTTGAGATTCCCTTTAGCTCTAGAGCATGGCAAGGTGAGCCCCACCCGGAGCAATGAAGCACCCTGTGTAGCCAGAGAAAACATTTTCTTCCCAGACCCATGCCTACAGTGGCCAGGGGCCTGTCCACAGCAGAGAATTTCAGCTAGCTGCACGGCAACAAGAATGGAGGTTTCCAAAAGGAAAAGCAAGGCTAGTACCATCGCTCCCCCAATTTCATGGGCACACGCAGGATACCTCCCAGTGCTTTCTAACCAGTCAAAAGAGACACAGAGTACACACTGGTTCCTTCCCTGAATCAACTTCTCGAAGCAGGGTGTTCTGCATCTAGTGAAATGCCTCAACCAAGGAACGCCCTAGCTAGGCCTCTGGGCCCGTGCCTCTTCAAAAGCTTGCAGTGCTACAGGAGAAACTGTGCTGTCGTTGCAGTAGGAACGCAAGCCGTCTTTCTCCTGGAGGCAGGGTGATTTCAGGTAGGAGGTGGATGGAAGGTGAAGCCGAGTGTTTTTCTTTGTGCAGCTCAGACTAGGGAATTTGTGCGATGTCCACAGCATGTTGGAACTTGCTAGAACGGTGCTCGTGAACCTGAGCGATTGCTGTGAAATCACGATATCCCACGAAAGAGTGCAGTGTGTTGCCCATGACTCAGCAGACACAGAGGACCTCCGAGGGTCCTATGGGCCTCGTTGTTGCTCAGCAGGCCTACAGGGGTGTGGAGGTACTCAGTGATCTTGGAACGAAAATGATGCTCACCCGAGGGGCTTAGGAGTCCTGAAAACGGTACTTCCTTTAAAATAAAGCAGAACAGCGACTAAGAGCTCATGGAAAGAGCTGCATGCCTCCCTTTCTGCATGGCTCCTCAGGGCCTTACATCGAGGCAAGGACTCACGTTGAGATTCCCTGTAGCTCTAGAGCATGGAAAGCTGAGCCCTACCCCAGCCAATGAAGCGCCCTGTGTAGCCAGAAAACACTCATTTTCTTCCCAGACCCATGGCTACACAGGTCGAGGCCTGTCAACAGCATAGAATTTCAGGGAGCTTCACGGCAGCAAGGATGGAGCTTTCCAAATGGAAAGCGAGGTTAGTACCATCTTGACCCCTTTTCCATTGGCACAGGCAGCATACATCTCTGTGGTTTCTAACGAGTCAAAAGAGACCCAGAGTACACACTGGTTGCTTCCCTGAATCAACTTATCGAGGCAGGGAGTTTTGCATCTAGTGAACTGCCTCAACCAAGGAACGCCCTAGCTAGGCCTCTGGGGCCGTGCCTCTTCAAAAGCCTGCAGTGCTACAGGAAAAACTGTGCTTTCGTTGCAATAGGAAAGCAAGCCGACTTCTCCTGGAGGCACGGTGACTTCAGGTAGGAGGTCCTGGATGGAAGGAGAAGCCGAGTGTTTTTCTCAGTGAAGCTCAGACTGGAATGAGTGCGACTTCCACGGCATGTTGGAACTTGCTAGAACGGTGCTCGTGAACCTTTGCGAGTTCTGGGTAAATCAAGAAGTCCCAAAAAAGAGTGCAGTGTGTTGTCCATGGCTCGGCAGAAACAGAGGGCCGCCGAGAGACCTATGAGCCTCGTTGTTGCTCAGCAGGCTCACAGGGGTGTGGAGGTACTCAGTGATCTTGGAACGAAAATGATGCTCACCCGAGGGGCCTAGGAGTCCTGAAAAGGGTACTTCCTTTAAAATAAAGCAGAACAGCGAATAAGAGCTCATGGAAACAGCTGCATGCCTCCGTTTCTGCATGGCTACTCAGGGCCTTACTCCGAGGCAAGGACTCACGTTGAGATTCCCTTTAGCTCTAGAGCATGGCAAGATGAGCCCCACCCCGGTTAATGAAGCACCCTCTGTAGCCAGAGAAAACTCATTTTCTTCCCAGACCCATGCCTGCAGTGGCCAGTGGCCTGTCAACAGCAGAGAATTTCGCTAGCTTCACGGCAACAAGAATGGACGTTTCCAAATGGAAAAAAAAGGCTAGTACCAGTACACGCCCATTTCCATGGGCACACGCAGGATACATCCCTGTGGTTTCTAACGAGTCAAAAGAGACACAGAGTACACACTGGTTCCTTCCCTGAATCAACTTCTTGAGGCAGGGTGTTCTGCATCTAGTGAACTGCCTCAACCGAGGAACGCCCTAGCTAGGCCTCTGGGCCCGTGCCTCTTCAGAAGCCTGCATTGCTACAGGAAAAACTTTGCTTTCGTTGCAAGAGGATTGCAAGACGACTTCTCCTGGAGGCAGGGTGACTTCAGGTAGGAGGTGGATGGAAGGCGAAGCCGAGTGTTTTTCTCAGTGCAGCTCAGACTAGGGAATGTGTGTGACTTCCACAGCATGTTGGAACTTGCTAGAACGCTGCTCGTGAACCTGTACGAGTGCAGTGAACTTAGGAGATCCCAAGAAAGAGTGCAGTGTGTAGCCCATGACTCCGCAGACACATAGGACCTCCGAGGGACCTATGGGCCTCGTTGTTGCTCAGCAGTCCTACAGGAGTGTGGAGGTACTCAGTGATCTTGGAACGAAAATGATGCTCACCCGAGGGGCCTAGGAGTCCTGAAAAGGGTACTTCCTTTAAAATAAGCAGAACTTTCACTACGAACTCATGGAAAGAGCTGCATGCCTCCCTTTCTGCATGGCTACTCAGGCCCTTACCTCGAGGCAAGCACTCGCGTTGAGATACCCTTTAACTCTAGACCATGGCAAATTGTGCCCATCCCGGACAATGAAGCACTCTGTGTAGCCAGAGAAAACTCATTTTCTTCCCAGACCCATGCCTACAGTGGCCAGAGGCCTGTCAACAGCTAGAATTGCAGGGAGCTTCACGGCCGCATGAATGGAGCTCTCAAAATGTTAACGCAAGGCTACTACCAACATGCCCCCATTTCCATAGGCACAAACAGCATACATCCCTGTGGTTTCTAACACCTCAGAAGAGACACAGAGTACACACTGGTTCCTTCCGTGAATCAACTTCTCGAGGCAGGGTGTTCTGCATCTAGTGAACTGCCTCAACCAAGGAACGCCCTAACTAGGCCTCTGGGCCCGTGCCTCTTCAAAAGCCTGCAGTGCTACAGGAAAAACTGTGCTTTCTTTGCAAGAGGAAGGCAAGCCGACTTTCTCCTGGAGCAGGGTGACTTCAGGTACGAGTTACAGAATGGAAGCCGCAACCGAGTGTGTTTCTCTGTGCAGCTCAGACTAGGGAAGGAGTGCGACTTCCACGGCATGTTGGAACTTGCTAGAACGGTGCTCGTGAACCTGTGCGATTGCTGGCTAAATCAAGATGGCCCAAGAAAGAGTGCACTGTGTTGCCCTACACTCGGCATACACACTGTGAGTCCGAAAGCTACGGGCCTGGATATTGCTTAGAAGGGCCAGGGGAGCCTGAGGGTACTCAGTGTTCTTGCAGGGAATAGGGTTTCCAGGCGAGGCACCTAGGTGTCCTGAAAGGCGTACTGGCGTTAAAATGCTGCAGAGCAGAGATTACGGCCTCATGGAAACTGCTACATGCCTCCGCTTCTGCATAGCATTTCAGGGCCTTACCTCGAGGCAAGTTCTCACGTTGCTTGCCCTGTGAGCGACAGAGCATGCTAGGATGCTGTATTTCTCCTTGAATAGAGTGACTTCAGGGACGAGGTCCCAGAAGAATTCTAAGCAGAGTGTTTTCTCATGGCAGCTCAGACGAGGGCAATGTCGAAGACTTCCAGGGCATGTTGGACGGCCTAGAAATGTGGTTCTGATGCTGTTCGAGTGCTCTGGAAATGTAGTTCTCCTGAAGTAACGTACAGTGTGTTGCCCGAGACTCGGCAGACACAGAGGGCCTCCGAGGGACATATGGGACTCAGTGTTGCTCAGCAGGCCCACAAGGGTGTGGAGTTAGTCAGTGATCTAGGAACGAAAATGATGCTCACCCGAGGGGTCTAGGAGTCCTGAAAAGGGTACTTCCTTTAAAGTAAAGCAGATTAGCGACTAAGAGCGCATGGAAAGAGCTGCATGCCTCCCTTTCTGCAGGGCTACTCAGGGCCTTACCTCGAGGCAAGGACTCACGTTGAGATTCCCTTTAGCTCTAGAGCATGGCAAGGTGAGCCCCACCCGGAGCAATGAAGCACCCTGTGTAGCCAGAGAAAACATTTTCTTCCCAGACCCATGCCTACAGTGGCCAGGGGCCTGTCCACAGCAGAGAATTTCAGCTAGCTGCACGGCAACAAGAATGGAGGTTTCCAAAAGGAAAAGCAAGGCTAGTACCATCGCTCCCCCAATTTCATGGGCACACGCAGGATACCTCCCAGTGCTTTCTAACCAGTCAAAAGAGACACAGAGTACACACTGGTTCCTTCCCTGAATCAACTTCTCGAAGCAGGGTGTTCTGCATCTAGTGAAATGCCTCAACCAAGGAACGCCCTAGCTAGGCCTCTGGGCCCGTGCCTCTTCAAAAGCTTGCAGTGCTACAGGAGAAACTGTGCTGTCGTTGCAGTAGGAACGCAAGCCGTCTTTCTCCTGGAGGCAGGGTGATTTCAGGTAGGAGGTGGATGGAAGGTGAAGCCGAGTGTTTTTCTTTGTGCAGCTCAGACTAGGGAATTTGTGCGATGTCCACAGCATGTTGGAACTTGCTAGAACGGTGCTCGTGAACCTGAGTGATTGCTGTGAAATCACGATATCCCACGAAAGAGTGCAGTGTGTTGCCCATGACTCAGCAGACACAGAGGACCTCCGAGGGTCCTATGGGCCTCGTTGTTGCTCAGCAGGCCTACAGGGGTGTGGAGGTACTCAGTGATCTTGGAACGAAAATGATGCTCACCCGAGGGGCTTAGGAGTCCTGAAAACGGTACTTCCTTTAAAATAAAGCAGAACAGCGACTAAGAGCTCATGGAAAGAGCTGCATGCCTCCCTTTCTGCATGGCTCCTCAGGGCCTTACATCGAGGCAAGGACTCACGTTGAGATTCCCTGTAGCTCTAGAGCATGGAAAGCTGAGCCCTACCCCAGCCAATGAAGCGCCCTGTGTAGCCAGAAAACACTCATTTTCTTCCCAGACCCATGGCTACACAGGTCGAGGCCTGTCAACAGCATAGAATTTCAGGGAGCTTCACGGCAGCAAGGATGGAGCTTTCCAAATGGAAAGCGAGGTTAGTACCATCTTGACCCCTTTTCCATTGGCACAGGCAGCATACATCTCTGTGGTTTCTAACGAGTCAAAAGAGACCCAGAGTACACACTGGTTGCTTCCCTGAATCAACTTATCGAGGCAGGGAGTTTTGCATCTAGTGAACTGCCTCAACCAAGGAACGCCCTAGCTAGGCCTCTGGGGCCGTGCCTCTTCAAAAGCCTGCAGTGCTACAGGAAAAACTGTGCTTTCGTTGCAATAGGAAAGCAAGCCGACTTCTCCTGGAGGCACGGTGACTTCAGGTAGGAGGTCCTGGATGGAAGGAGAAGCCGAGTGTTTTTCTCAGTGAAGCTCAGACTGGAATGAGTGCCACTTCCACGGCATGTTGGAACTTGCTAGAACGGTGCTCGTGAACCTTTGCGAGTTCTGGGTAAATCAAGAAGTCCCAAAAAAGAGTGCAGTGTGTTGTCCATGGCTCGGCAGAAACAGAGGGCCGCCGAGAGACCTATGAGCCTCGTTGTTGCTCAGCAGGCTCACAGGGGTGTGGAGGTACTCAGTGATCTTGGAACGAAAATGATGCTCACCCGAGGGGCCTAGGAGTCCTGAAAAGGGTACTTCCTTTAAAATAAAGCAGAACAGCGAATAAGAGCTCATGGAAACAGCTGCATGCCTCCGTTTCTGCATGGCTACTCAGGGCCTTACTCCGAGGCAAGGACTCACGTTGAGATTCCCTTTAGCTCTAGAGCATGGCAAGATGAGCCCCACCCCGGTTAATGAAGCACCCTCTGTAGCCAGAGAAAACTCATTTTCTTCCCAGACCCATGCCTGCAGTGGCCAGTGGCCTGTCAACAGCAGAGAATTTCGCTAGCTTCACGGCAACAAGAATGGACGTTTCCAAATGGAAAAACAAGGCTAGTACCAGTACACGCCCATTTCCATGGGCACACGCAGGATACATCCCTGTGGTTTCTAACGAGTCAAAAGAGACACAGAGTACACACTGGTTCCTTCCCTGAATCAACTTCTTGAGGCAGGGTGTTCTGCATCTAGTGAACTGCCTCAACCGAGGAACGCCCTAGCTAGGCCTCTGGGCCCGTGCCTCTTCAGAAGCCTGCATTGCTACAGGAAAAACTTTGCTTTCGTTGCAAGAGGATTGCAAGACGACTTCTCCTGGAGGCAGGGTGACTTCAGGTAGGAGGTGGATGGAAGGCGAAGCCGAGTGTTTTTCTCAGTGCAGCTCAGACTAGGGAATGTGTGTGACTTCCACAGCATGTTGGAACTTGCTAGAACGCTGCTCGTGAACCTGTACGAGTGCAGTGAACTTAGGAGATCCCAAGAAAGAGTGCAGTGTGTAGCCCATGACTCCGCAGACACATAGGACCTCCGAGGGACCTATGGGCCTCGTTGTTGCTCAGCAGTCCTACAGGAGTGTGGAGGTACTCAGTGATCTTGGAACGAAAATGATGCTCACCCGAGGGGCCTAGGAGTCCTGAAAAGGGTACTTCCTTTAAAATAAGCAGAACTTTCACTACGAACTCATGGAAAGAGCTGCATGCCTCCCTTTCTGCATGGCTACTCAGGCCCTTACCTCGAGGCAAGCACTCGCGTTGAGATACCCTTTAACTCTAGACCATGGCAAATTGTGCCCATCCAGGACAATGAAGCACTCTGTGTAGCCAGAGAAAACTCATTTTCTTCCCAGACCCATGCCTACAGTGGCCAGAGGCCTGTCAACAGCTAGAATTGCAGGGAGCTTCACGGCCGCATGAATGGAGCTCTCAAAATGTTAAAGCAAGGCTACTACCAACATGCCCCCATTTCCATAGGCACAAACAGCATACATCCCTGTGGTTTCTAACACCTCAGAAGAGACACAGAGTACACACTGGTTCCTTCCGTGAATCAACTTCTCGAGGCAGGGTGTTCTGCATCTAGTGAACTGCCTCAACCAAGGAACGCCCTAACTAGGCCTCTGGGCCCGTGCCTCTTCAAAAGCCTGCAGTGCTACAGGAAAAACTGTGCTTTAGTTGCAATAGGAAGGCAAGCCGACTTTCTCCTGGAGCAGGGTGACTTCAGGTACGAGTTACTGGATGGAAGCCGAAACCCAGTGTGTTTCTCTGTGCAGCTCAGACTAGGGAAGGAGTGCGACTTCCACGGCATGTTGGAACTTGCTAGAACGGTGCTCGTGAACCTGTGCGATTGCTGGCTAAATCAAGATGGCCCAAGAAAGAGTGCACTGTGTTGCCCTACACTCGGCATACACACTGTGAGTCCGAAAGCTACGGGCCTGGATATTGCTTAGAAGGGCCAGGGGAGCCTGAGGGTACTCAGTGTTCTTGCAGGGAATAGGGTTTCCAGGCGAGGCACCTAGGTGTCCTGAAAGGCGTACTGGCGTTAAAATGCTGCAGAGCAGAGATTACGGCCTCATGGAAACTGCTACATGCCTCCGCTTCTGCATAGCATTTCAGGGCCTTACCTCGAGGCAAGTTCTCACGTTGCTTGCCCTGTGAGCGACACAGAATGCTAGGATGCTGTATTTCTCCTTGAATAGAGTGACTTCAGGGACGAGGTCCCTGAAGAATTCTAAGCAGAGTGTTTTCTCATGGCAGCTCAGACGAGGGCAATGTCGAAGACTTCCAGGGCATGTTGGACGGCCTAGAAATGTGGTTCTGATGCTGTTCGAGTGCTCTGGAAATGTAGTTCTCCTGAAGTAACGTACAGTGTGTTGCCCGAGACTCGGCAGACACAGAGGGCCTCCGAGGGACATATGGGACTCAGTGTTGCTCAGCAGGCCCACAAGGGTGTGGAGTTAGTCAGTGATCTAGGAACGAAAATGATGCTCACCCGAGGGGTCTAGGAGTCCTGAAAAGGGTACTTCCTTTAAAGTAAAGCAGATTAGCGACTAAGAGCGCATGGAAAGAGCTGCATGCCTCCCTTTCTGCAGGGCTACTCAGGGCCTTACCTCGAGGCAAGGACTCACGTTGAGATTCCCTTTAGCTCTAGAGCATGGCAAGGTGAGCCCCACCCGGAGCAATGAAGCACCCTGTGTAGCCAGAGAAAACATTTTCTTCCCAGACCCATGCCTACAGTGGCCAGGGGCCTGTCCACAGCAGAGAATTTCAGCTAGCTGCACGGCAACAAGAATGGAGGTTTCCAAAAGGAAAAGCAAGGCTAGTACCATCGCTCCCCCAATTTCATGGGCACACGCAGGATACCTCCCAGTGCTTTCTAACCAGTCAAAAGGGACACAGAGTACACACTGGTTCCTTCCCTGAATCAACTTCTCGAAGCAGGGTGTTCTGCATCTAGTGAAATGCCTCAACCAAGGAACGCCCTAGCTAGGCCTCTGGGCCCGTGCCTCTTCAAAAGCTTGCAGTGCTACAGGAGAAACTGTGCTGTCGTTGCAATAGGAACGCAAGCCGTCTTTCTCCTGGAGGCAGGGTGATTTCAGGTAGGAGGTGGATGGAAGGTGAAGCCGAGTGTTTTACTTTGTGCAGCTCAGACTAGGGAATTTGTGCGATGTCCACAGCATGTTGGAACTTGCTAGAACGGTGCTCGTGAACCTGAGCGATTGCTGTGAAATCACGATATCCCACGAAAGAGTGCAGTGTGTTGCCCATGACTCAGCAGACACAGAGGACCTCCGAGGGTCCTATGGGCCTCGTTGTTGCTCAGCAGGCCTACAGGGGTGTGGAGGTACTCAGTGATCTTGGAACGAAAATGATGCTCACCCGAGGGGCTTAGGAGTCCTGAAAACGGTACTTCCTTTAAAATAAAGCAGAACAGCGACTAAGAGCTCATGGAAAGAGCTGCATGCCTCCCTTTCTGCATGGCTCCTCAGGGCCTTACATCGAGGCAAGGACTCATGTTGAGATTCCCTGTAGCTCTAGAGCATGGAAAGCTGAGCCCTACCCCAGCCAATGAAGCGCCCTGTGTAGCCAGAAAACACTCATTTTCTTCCCAGACCCATGGCTACACAGGTCGAGGCCTGTCAACAGCATAGAATTTCAGGGAGCTTCACGGCAGCAAGGATGGAGCTTTCCAAATGGAAAGCGAGGTTAGTACCATCTTGACCCCTTTTCCATTGGCACAGGCAGCATACATCTCTGTGGTTTCTAACGAGTCAAAAGAGACCCAGAGTACACACTGGTTGCTTCCCTGAATCAACTTATCGAGGCAGGGAGTTTTGCATCTAGTGAACTGCCTCAACCAAGGAACGCCCTAGCTAGGCCTCTGGGGCCGTGCCTCTTCAAAAGCCTGCAGTGCTACAGGAAAAACTGTGCTTTCGTTGCAATAGGAAAGCAAGCCGACTTCTCCTGGAGGCACGGTGACTTCAGGTAGGAGGTCCTGGATGGAAGGAGAAGCCGAGTGTTTTTCTCAGTGAAGCTCAGACTGGAATGAGTGCGACTTCCACGGCATGTTGGAACTTGCTAGAACGGTGCTCGTGAACCTTTGCGAGTTCTGGGTAAATCAAGAAGTCCCAAAAAAGAGTGCAGTGTGTTGTCCATGGCTCGGCAGAAACAGAGGGCCGCCGAGAGACCTATGAGCCTCGTTGTTGCTCAGCAGGCTCACAGGGGTGTGGAGGTACTCAGTGATCTTGGAACGAAAATGATGCTCACCCGAGGGGCCTAGGAGTCCTGAAAAGGGTACTTCCTTTAAAATAAAGCAGAACAGCGAATAAGAGCTCATGGAAACAGCTGCATGCCTCCGTTTCTGCATGGCTACTCAGGGCCTTACTCCGAGGCAAGGACTCACGTTGAGATTCCCTTTAGCTCTAGAGCATGGCAAGATGAGCCCCACCCCGGTTAATGAAGCACCCTCTGTAGCCAGAGAAAACTCATTTTCTTCCCAGACCCATGCCTGCAGTGGCCAGTGGCCTGTCAACAGCAGAGAATTTCGCTAGCTTCACGGCAACAAGAATGGACGTTTCCAAATGGAAAAACAAGGCTAGTACCAGTACACGCCCATTTCCATGGGCACACGCAGGATACATCCCTGTGGTTTCTAACGAGTCAAAAGAGACACAGAGTACACACTGGTTCCTTCCCTGAATCAACTTCTTGAGGCAGGGTGTTCTGCATCTAGTGAACTGCCTCAACCGAGGAACGCCCTAGCTAGGCCTCTGGGCCCGTGCCTCTTCAGAAGCCTGCATTGCTACAGGAAAAACTTTGCTTTCGTTGCAAGAGGATTGCAAGACGACTTCTCCTGGAGGCAGGGTGACTTCAGGTAGGAGGTGGATGGAAGGCGAAGCCGAGTGTTTTTCTCAGTGCAGCTCAGACTAGGGAATGTGTGTGACTTCCACAGCATGTTGGAACTTGCTAGAACGCTGCTCGTGAACCTGTACGAGTGCAGTGAACTTAGGAGATCCCAAGAAAGAGTGCAGTGTGTAGCCCATGACTCCGCAGACACATAGGACCTCCGAGGGACCTATGGGCCTCGTTGTTGCTCAGCAGTCCTACAGGAGTGTGGAGGTACTCAGTGATCTTGGAACGAAAATGATGCTCACCCGAGGGGCCTAGGAGTCCTGAAAAGGGTACTTCCTTTAAAATAAGCAGAACTTTCACTACGAACTCATGGAAAGAGCTGCATGCCTCCCTTTCTGCATGGCTACTCAGGCCCTTACCTCGAGGCAAGCACTCGCGTTGAGATACCCTTTAACTCTAGACCATGGCAAATTGTGCCCATCCCGGACAATGAAGCACTCTGTGTAGCCAGAGAAAACTCATTTTCTTCCCAGACCCATGCCTACAGTGGCCAGAGGCCTGTCAACAGCTAGAATTGCAGGGAGCTTCACGGCCGCATGAATGGAGCTCTCAAAATGTTAACGCAAGGCTACTACCAACATGCCCCCATTTCCATAGGCACAAACAGCATACATCCCTGTGGTTTCTAACACCTCAGAAGAGACACAGAGTACACACTGGTTCCTTCCGTGAATCAACTTCTCGAGGCAGGGTGTTCTGCATCTAGTGAACTGCCTCAACCAAGGAACGCCCTAACTAGGCCTCTGGGCCCGTGCCTCTTCAAAAGCCTGCAGTGCTACAGGAAAAACTGTGCTTTCTTTGCAAGAGGAAGGCAAGCCGACTTTCTCCTGGAGCAGGGTGACTTCAGGTACGAGTTACAGAATGGAAGCCGCAACCGAGTGTGTTTCTCTGTGCAGCTCAGACTAGGGAAGGAGTGCGACTTCCACGGCATGTTGGAACTTGCTAGAACGGTGCTCGTGAACCTGTGCGATTGCTGGCTAAATCAAGATGGCCCAAGAAAGAGTGCACTGTGTTGCCCTACACTCGGCATACACACTGTGAGTCCGAAAGCTACGGGCCTGGATATTGCTTAGAAGGGCCAGGGGAGCCTGAGGGTACTCAGTGTTCTTGCAGGGAATAGGGTTTCCAGGCGAGGCACCTAGGTGTCCTGAAAGGCGTACTGGCGTTAAAATGCTGCAGAGCAGAGATTACGGCCTCATGGAAACTGCTACATGCCTCCGCTTCTGCATAGCATTTCAGGGCCTTACCTCGAGGCAAGTTCTCACGTTGCTTGCCCTGTGAGCGACACAGAATGCTAGGATGCTGTATTTCTCCTTGAATAGAGTGACTTCAGGGACGAGGTCCCTGAAGAATTCTAAGCAGAGTGTTTCCTCATGGCAGCTCAGACGAGGGCAATGTCGAAGACTTCCAGGGCATGTTGGACGGCCTAGAAATGTGGTTCTGATGCTGTTCGAGTGCTCTGGAAATGTAGTTCTCCTGAAGTAACGTACAGTGTGTTGCCCGAGACTCGGCAGACACAGAGGGCCTCCGAGGGACATATGGGACTCAGTGTTGCTCAGCAGGCCCACAAGGGTGTGGAGTTAGTCAGTGATCTAGGAACGAAAATGATGCTCACCTGAGGGGTCTAGGAGTCCTGAAAAGGGTACTTCCTTTAAAGTAAAGCAGATTAGCGACTAAGAGCGCATGGAAAGAGCTGCATGCCTCCCTTTCTGCAGGGCTACTCAGGGCCTTACCTCGAGGCAAGGACTCACGTTGAGATTCCCTTTAGCTCTAGAGCATGGCAAGGTGAGCCCCACCCGGAGCAATGAAGCACCCTGTGTAGCCAGAGAAAACATTTTCTTCCCAGACCCATGCCTACAGTGGCCAGGGGCCTGTCCACAGCAGAGAATTTCAGCTAGCTGCACGGCAACAAGAATGGAGGTTTCCAAAAGGAAAAGCAAGGCTAGTACCATCGCTCCCCCAATTTCATGGGCACACGCAGGATACCTCCCAGTGCTTTCTAACCAGTCAAAAGAGACACAGAGTACACACTGGTTCCTTCCCTGAATCAACTTCTCGAAGCAGGGTGTTCTGCATCTAGTGAAATGCCTCAACCAAGGAACGCCCTAGCTAGGCCTCTGGGCCCGTGCCTCTTCAAAAGCTTGCAGTGCTACAGGAGAAACTGTGCTGTCGTTGCAGTAGGAACGCAAGCCGTCTTTCTCCTGGAGGCAGGGTGATTTCAGGTAGGAGGTGGATGGAAGGTGAAGCCGAGTGTTTTTCTTTGTGCAGCTCAGACTAGGGAATTTGTGCGATGTCCACAGCATGTTGGAACTTGCTAGAACGGTGCTCGTGAACCTGAGCGATTGCTGTGAAATCACGATATCCCACGAAAGAGTGCAGTGTGTTGCCCATGACTCAGCAGACACAGAGGACCTCCGAGGGTCCTATGGGCCTCGTTGTTGCTCAGCAGGCCTACAGGGGTGTGGAGGTACTCAGTGATCTTGGAACGAAAATGATGCTCACCCGAGGGGCTTAGGAGTCCTGAAAACGGTACTTCCTTTAAAATAAAGCAGAACAGCGACTAAGAGCTCATGGAAAGAGCTGCATGCCTCCCTTTCTGCATGGCTCCTCAGGGCCTTACATCGAGGCAAGGACTCACGTTGAGATTCCCTGTAGCTCTAGAGCATGGAAAGCTGAGCCCTACCCCAGCCAATGAAGCGCCCTGTGTAGCCAGAAAACACTCATTTTCTTCCCAGACCCATGGCTACACAGGTCGAGGCCTGTCAACAGCATAGAATTTCAGGGAGCTTCACGGCAGCAAGGATGGAGCTTTCCAAATGGAAAGCGAGGTTAGTACCATCTTGACCCCTTTTCCATTGGCACAGGCAGCATACATCTCTGTGGTTTCTAACGAGTCAAAAGAGACCCAGAGTACACACTGGTTGCTTCCCTGAATCAACTTATCGAGGCAGGGAGTTTTGCATCTAGTGAACTGCCTCAACCAAGGAACGCCCTAGCTAGGCCTCTGGGGCCGTGCCTCTTCAAAAGCCTGCAGTGCTACAGGAAAAACTGTGCTTTCGTTGCAATAGGAAAGCAAGCCGACTTCTCCTGGAGGCACGGTGACTTCAGGTAGGAGGTCCTGGATGGAAGGAGAAGCCGAGTGTTTTTCTCAGTGAAGCTCAGACTGGAATGAGTGCGACTTCCACGGCATGTTGGAACTTGCTAGAACGGTGCTCGTGAACCTTTGCGAGTTCTGGGTAAATCAAGAAGTCCCAAAAAAGAGTGCAGTGTGTTGTCCATGGCTCGGCAGAAACAGAGGGCCGCCGAGAGACCTATGAGCCTCGTTGTTGCTCAGCAGGCTCACAGGGGTGTGGAGGTACTCAGTGATCTTGGAACGAAAATGATGCTCACCCGAGGGGCCTAGGAGTCCTGAAAAGGGTACTTCCTTTAAAATAAAGCAGAACAGCGAATAAGAGCTCATGGAAACAGCTGCATGCCTCCGTTTCTGCATGGCTACTCAGGGCCTTACTCCGAGGCAAGGACTCACGTTGAGATTCCCTTTAGCTCTAGAGCATGGCAAGATGAGCCCCACCCCGGTTAATGAAGCACCCTCTGTAGCCAGAGAAAACTCATTTTCTTCCCAGACCCATGCCTGCAGTGGCCAGTGGCCTGTCAACAGCAGAGAATTTCGCTAGCTTCACGGCAACAAGAATGGACGTTTCCAAATGGAAAAACAAGGCTAGTACCAGTACACGCCCATTTCCATGGGCACACGCAGGATACATCCCTGTGGTTTCTAACGAGTCAAAAGAGACACAGAGTACACACTGGTTCCTTCCCTGAATCAACTTCTTGAGGCAGGGTGTTCTGCATCTAGTGAACTGCCTCAACCGAGGAACGCCCTAGCTAGGCCTCTGGGCCCGTGCCTCTTCAGAAGCCTGCATTGCTACAGGAAAAACTTTGCTTTCGTTGCAAGAGGATTGCAAGACGACTTCTCCTGGAGGCAGGGTGACTTCAGGTAGGAGGTGGATGGAAGGCGAAGCCGAGTGTTTTTCTCAGTGCAGCTCAGACTAGGGAATGTGTGTGACTTCCACAGCATGTTGGAACTTGCTAGAACGCTGCTCGTGAACCTGTACGAGTGCAGTGAACTTAGGAGATCCCAAGAAAGAGTGCAGTGTGTAGCCCATGACTCCGCAGACACATAGGACCTCCGAGGGACCTATGGGGCTCGTTGTTGCTCAGCAGTCCTACAGGAGTGTGGAGGTACTCAGTGATCTTGGAACGAAAATGATGCTCACCCGAGGGGCCTAGGAGTCCTGAAAAGGGTACTTCCTTTAAAATAAGCAGAACTTTCACTACGAACTCATGGAAAGAGCTGCATGCCTCCCTTTCTGCATGGCTACTCAGGCCCTTACCTCGAGGCAAGCACTCGCGTTGAGATACCCTTTAACTCTAGACCATGGCAAATTGTGCCCATCCCGGACAATGAAGCACTCTGTGTAGCCAGAGATAACTCATTTTCTTCCCAGACCCATGCCTACAGTGGCCAGAGGCCTGTCAACAGCTAGAATTGCAGGGAGCTTCACGGCCGCATGAATGGAGCTCTCAAAATGTTAAAGCAAGGCTACTACCAACATGCCCCCATTTCCATAGGCACAAACAGCATACATCCCTGTGGTTTCTAACACCTCAGAAGAGACACAGAGTACACACTGGTTCCTTCCGTGAATCAACTTCTCGAGGCAGGGTGTTCTGCATCTAGTGAACTGCCTCAACCAAGGAACGCCCTAACTAGGCCTCTGGGCCCGTGCCTCTTCAAAAGCCTGCAGTGCTACAGGAAAAACTGTGCTTTAGTTGCAATAGGAAGGCAAGCCGACTTTCTCCTGGAGCAGGGTGACTTCAGGTACGAGTTACTGGATGGAAGCCGAAACCCAGTGTGTTTCTCTGTGCAGCTCAGACTAGGGAAGGAGTGCGACTTCCACGGCATGTTGGAACTTGCTAGAACGGTGCTCGTGAACCTGTGCGATTGCTGGCTAAATCAAGATGGCCCAAGAAAGAGTGCACTGTGTTGCCCTACACTCGGCATACACACTGTGAGTCCGAAAGCTACGGGCCTGGATATTGCTTAGAAGGGCCAGGGGAGCCTGAGGGTACTCAGTGTTCTTGCAGGGAATAGGGTTTCCAGGCGAGGCACCTAGGTGTCCTGAAAGGCGTACTGGCGTTAAAATGCTGCAGAGCAGAGATTACGGCCTCATGGAAACTGCTACATGCCTCCGCTTCTGCATAGCATTTCAGGGCCTTACCTCGAGGCAAGTTCTCACGTTGCTTGCCCTGTGAGCGACACAGAATGCTAGGATGCTGTATTTCTCCTTGAATAGAGTGACTTCAGGGACGAGGTCCCTGAAGAATTCTAAGCAGAGTGTTTTCTCATGGCAGCTCAGACGAGGGCAATGTCGAAGACTTCCAGGGCATGTTGGACGGCCTAGAAATGTGGTTCTGATGCTGTTCGAGTGCTCTGGAAATGTAGTTCTCCTGAAGTAACGTACAGTGTGTTGCCCGAGACTCGGCAGACACAGAGGGCCTCCGAGGGACATATGGGACTCAGTGTTGCTCAGCAGGCCCACAAGGGTGTGGAGTTAGTCAGTGATCTAGGAACGAAAATGATGCTCACCCGAGGGGTCTAGGAGTCCTGAAAAGGGTACTTCCTTTAAAGTAAAGCAGATTAGCGACTAAGAGCGCATGGAAAGAGCTGCATGCCTCCCTTTCTGCAGGGCTACTCAGGGCCTTACCTCGAGGCAAGGACTCACGTTGAGATTCCCTTTAGCTCTAGAGCATGGCAAGGTGAGCCCCACCCGGAGCAATGAAGCACCCTGTGTAGCCAGAGAAAACATTTTCTTCCCAGACCCATGCCTACAGTGGCCAGGGGCCTGTCCACAGCAGAGAATTTCAGCTAGCTGCACGGCAACAAGAATGGAGGTTTCCAAAAGGAAAAGCAAGGCTAGTACCATCGCTCCCCCAATTTCATGGGCACACGCAGGATACCTCCCAGTGCTTTCTAACCAGTCAAAAGAGACACAGAGTACACACTGGTTCCTTCCCTGAATCAACTTCTCGAAGCAGGGTGTTCTGCATCTAGTGAAATGCCTCAACCAAGGAACGCCCTAGCTAGGCCTCTGGGCCCGTGCCTCTTCAAAAGCTTGCAGTGCTACAGGAGAAACTGTGCTGTCGTTGCAGTAGGAACGCAAGCCGTCTTTCTCCTGGAGGCAGGGTGATTTCAGGTAGGAGGTGGATGGAAGGTGAAGCCGAGTGTTTTTCTTTGTGCAGCTCAGACTAGGGAATTTGTGCGATGTCCACAGCATGTTGGAACTTGCTAGAACGGTGCTCGTGAACCTGAGCGATTGCTGTGAAATCACGATATCCCACGAAAGAGTGCAGTGTGTTGCCCATGACTCAGCAGACACAGAGGACCTCCGAGGGTCCTATGGGCCTCGTTGTTGCTCAGCAGGCCTACAGGGGTGTGGAGGTACTCAGTGATCTTGGAACGAAAATGATGCTCACCCGAGGGGCTTAGGAGTCCTGAAAACGGCACTTCCTTTAAAATAAAGCAGAACAGCGACTAAGAGCTCATGGAAAGAGCTGCATGCCTCCCTTTCTGCATGGCTCCTCAGGGCCTTACATCGAGGCAAGGACTCACGTTGAGATTCCCTGTAGCTCTAGAGCATGGAAAGCTGAGCCCTACCCCAGCCAATGAAGCGCCCTGTGTAGCCAGAAAACACTCATTTTCTTCCCAGACCCATGGCTACACAGGTCGAGGCCTGTCAACAGCATAGAATTTCAGGGAGCTTCACGGCAGCAAGGATGGAGCTTTCCAAATGGAAAGCGAGGTTAGTACCATCTTGACCCCTTTTCCATTGGCACAGGCAGCATACATCTCTGTGGTTTCTAACGAGTCAAAAGAGACCCAGAGTACACACTGGTTGCTTCCCTGAATCAACTTATCGAGGCAGGGAGTTTTGCATCTAGTGAACTGCCTCAACCAAGGAACGCCCTAGCTAGGCCTCTGGGGCCGTGCCTCTTCAAAAGCCTGCAGTGCTACAGGAAAAACTGTGCTTTCGTTGCAATAGGAAAGCAAGCCGACTTCTCCTGGAGGCACGGTGACTTCAGGTAGGAGGTCCTGGATGGAAGGAGAAGCCGAGTGTTTTTCTCAGTGAAGCTCAGACTGGAATGAGTGCGACTTCCACGGCATGTTGGAACTTGCTAGAACGGTGCTCGTGAACCTTTGCGAGTTCTGGGTAAATCAAGAAGTCCCAAAAAAGAGTGCAGTGTGTTGTCCATGGCTCGGCAGAAACAGAGGGCCGCCGAGAGACCTATGAGCCTCGTTGTTGCTCAGCAGGCTCACAGGGGTGTGGAGGTACTCAGTGATCTTGGAACGAAAATGATGCTCACCCGAGGGGCCTAGGAGTCCTGAAAAGGGTACTTCCTTTAAAATAAAGCAGAACAGCGAATAAGAGCTCATGGAAACAGCTGCATGCCTCCGTTTCTGCATGGCTACTCAGGGCCTTACTCCGAGGCAAGGACTCACGTTGAGATTCCCTTTAGCTCTAGAGCATGGCAAGATGAGCCCCACCCCGGTTAATGAAGCACCCTCTGTAGCCAGAGAAAACTCATTTTCTTCCCAGACCCATGCCTGCAGTGGCCAGTGGCCTGTCAACAGCAGAGAATTTCGCTAGCTTCACGGCAACAAGAATGGACGTTTCCAAATGGAAAAACAAGGCTAGTACCAGTACACGCCCATTTCCATGGGCACACGCAGGATACATCCCTGTGGTTTCTAACGAGTCAAAAGAGACACAGAGTACACACTGGTTCCTTCCCTGAATCAACTTCTTGAGGCAGGGTGTTCTGCATCTAGTGAACTGCCTCAACCGAGGAACGCCCTAGCTAGGCCTCTGGGCCCGTGCCTCTTCAGAAGCCTGCATTGCTACAGGAAAAACTTTGCTTTCGTTGCAAGAGGATTGCAAGACGACTTCTCCTGGAGGCAGGGTGACTTCAGGTAGGAGGTGGATGGAAGGCGAAGCCGAGTGTTTTTCTCAGTGCAGCTCAGACTAGGGAATGTGTGTGACTTCCACAGCATGTTGGAACTTGCTAGAACGCTGCTCGTGAACCTGTACGAGTGCAGTGAACTTAGGAGATCCCAAGAAAGAGTGCAGTGTGTAGCCCATGACTCCGCAGACACATAGGACCTCCGAGGGACCTATGGGGCTCGTTGTTGCTCAGCAGTCCTACAGGAGTGTGGAGGTACTCAGTGATCTTGGAACGAAAATGATGCTCACCCGAGGGGCCTAGGAGTCCTGAAAAGGGTACTTCCTTTAAAATAAGCAGAACTTTCACTACGAACTCATGGAAAGAGCTGCATGCCTCCCTTTCTGCATGGCTACTCAGGCCCTTACCTCGAGGCAAGCACTCGCGTTGAGATACCCTTTAACTCTAGACCATGGCAAATTGTGCCCATCCCGGACAATGAAGCACTCTGTGTAGCCAGAGATAACTCATTTTCTTCCCAGACCCATGCCTACAGTGGCCAGAGGCCTGTCAACAGCTAGAATTGCAGGGAGCTTCACGGCCGCATGAATGGAGCTCTCAAAATGTTAAAGCAAGGCTACTACCAACATGCCCCCATTTCCATAGGCACAAACAGCATACATCCCTGTGGTTTCTAACACCTCAGAAGAGACACAGAGTACACACTGGTTCCTTCCGTGAATCAACTTCTCGAGGCAGGGTGTTCTGCATCTAGTGAACTGCCTCAACCAAGGAACGCCCTAACTAGGCCTCTGGGCCCGTGCCTCTTCAAAAGCCTGCAGTGCTACAGGAAAAACTGTGCTTTAGTTGCAATAGGAAGGCAAGCCGACTTTCTCCTGGAGCAGGGTGACTTCAGGTACGAGTTACTGGATGGAAGCCGAAACCCAGTGTGTTTCTCTGTGCAGCTCAGACTAGGGAAGGAGTGCGACTTCCACGGCATGTTGGAACTTGCTAGAACGGTGCTCGTGAACCTGTGCGATTGCTGGCTAAATCAAGATGGCCCAAGAAAGAGTGCACTGTGTTGCCCTACACTCGGCATACACACTGTGAGTCCGAAAGCTACGGGCCTGGATATTGCTTAGAAGGGCCAGGGGAGCCTGAGGGTACTCAGTGTTCTTGCAGGGAATAGGGTTTCCAGGCGAGGCACCTAGGTGTCCTGAAAGGCGTACTGGCGTTAAAATGCTGCAGAGCAGAGATTACGGCCTCATGGAAACTGCTACATGCCTCCGCTTCTGCATAGCATTTCAGGGCCTTACCTCGAGGCAAGTTCTCACGTTGCTTGCCCTGTGAGCGACACAGAATGCTAGGATGCTGTATTTCTCCTTGAATAGAGTGACTTCAGGGACGAGGTCCCTGAAGAATTCTAAGCAGAGTGTTTTCTCATGGCAGCTCAGACGAGGGCAATGTCGAAGACTTCCAGGGCATGTTGGACGGCCTAGAAATGTGGTTCTGATGCTGTTCGAGTGCTCTGGAAATGTAGTTCTCCTGAAGTAACGTACAGTGTGTTGCCCGAGACTCGGCAGACACAGAGGGCCTCCGAGGGACATATGGGACTCAGTGTTGCTCAGCAGGCCCACAAGGGTGTGGAGTTAGTCAGTGATCTAGGAACGAAAATGATGCTCACCCGAGGGGTCTAGGAGTCCTGAAAAGGGTACTTCCTTTAAAGTAAAGCAGATTAGCGACTAAGAGCGCATGGAAAGAGCTGCATGCCTCCCTTTCTGCAGGGCTACTCAGGGCCTTACCTCGAGGCAAGGACTCACGTTGAGATTCCCTTTAGCTCTAGAGCATGGCAAGGTGAGCCCCACCCGGAGCAATGAAGCACCCTGTGTAGCCAGAGAAAACATTTTCTTCCCAGACCCATGCCTACAGTGGCCAGGGGCCTGTCCACAGCAGAGAATTTCAGCTAGCTGCACGGCAACAAGAATGGAGGTTTCCAAAAGGAAAAGCAAGGCTAGTACCATCGCTCCCCCAATTTCATGGGCACACGCAGGATACCTCCCAGTGCTTTCTAACCAGTCAAAAGAGACACAGAGTACACACTGGTTCCTTCCCTGAATCAACTTCTCGAAGCAGGGTGTTCTGCATCTAGTGAAATGCCTCAACCAAGGAACGCCCTAGCTAGGCCTCTGGGCCCGTGCCTCTTCAAAAGCTTGCAGTGCTACAGGAGAAACTGTGCTGTCGTTGCAGTAGGAACGCAAGCCGTCTTTCTCCTGGAGGCAGGGTGATTTCAGGTAGGAGGTGGATGGAAGGTGAAGCCGAGTGTTTTTCTTTGTGCAGCTCAGACTAGGGAATTTGTGCGATGTCCACAGCATGTTGGAACTTGCTAGAACGGTGCTCGTGAACCTGAGCGATTGCTGTGAAATCACGATATCCCACGAAAGAGTGCAGTGTGTTGCCCATGACTCAGCAGACACAGAGGACCTCCGAGGGTCCTATGGGCCTCGTTGTTGCTCAGCAGGCCTACAGGGGTGTGGAGGTACTCAGTGATCTTGGAACGAAAATGATGCTCACCCGAGGGGCTTAGGAGTCCTGAAAACGGCACTTCCTTTAAAATAAAGCAGAACAGCGACTAAGAGCTCATGGAAAGAGCTGCATGCCTCCCTTTCTGCATGGCTCCTCAGGGCCTTACATCGAGGCAAGGACTCACGTTGAGATTCCCTGTAGCTCTAGAGCATGGAAAGCTGAGCCCTACCCCAGCCAATGAAGCGCCCTGTGTAGCCAGAAAACACTCATTTTCTTCCCAGACCCATGGCTACACAGGTCGAGGCCTGTCAACAGCATAGAATTTCAGGGAGCTTCACGGCAGCAAGGATGGAGCTTTCCAAATGGAAAGCGAGGTTAGTACCATCTTGACCCCTTTTCCATTGGCACAGGCAGCATACATCTCTGTGGTTTCTAACGAGTCAAAAGAGACCCAGAGTACACACTGGTTGCTTCCCTGAATCAACTTATCGAGGCAGGGAGTTTTGCATCTAGTGAACTGCCTCAACCAAGGAACGCCCTAGCTAGGCCTCTGGGGCCGTGCCTCTTCAAAAGCCTGCAGTGCTACAGGAAAAACTGTGCTTTCGTTGCAATAGGAAAGCAAGCCGACTTCTCCTGGAGGCACGGTGACTTCAGGTAGGAGGTCCTGGATGGAAGGAGAAGCCGAGTGTTTTTCTCAGTGAAGCTCAGACTGGAATGAGTGCGACTTCCACGGCATGTTGGAACTTGCTAGAACGGTGCTCGTGAACCTTTGCGAGTTCTGGGTAAATCAAGAAGTCCCAAAAAAGAGTGCAGTGTGTTGTCCATGGCTCGGCAGAAACAGAGGGCCGCCGAGAGACCTATGAGCCTCGTTGTTGCTCAGCAGGCTCACAGGGGTGTGGAGGTACTCAGTGATCTTGGAACGAAAATGATGCTCACCCGAGGGGCCTAGGAGTCCTGAAAAGGGTACTTCCTTTAAAATAAAGCAGAACAGCGAATAAGAGCTCATGGAAACAGCTGCATGCCTCCGTTTCTGCATGGCTACTCAGGGCCTTACTCCGAGGCAAGGACTCACGTTGAGATTCCCTTTAGCTCTAGAGCATGGCAAGATGAGCCCCACCCCGGTTAATGAAGCACCCTCTGTAGCCAGAGAAAACTCATTTTCTTCCCAGACCCATGCCTGCAGTGGCCAGTGGCCTGTCAACAGCAGAGAATTTCGCTAGCTTCACGGCAACAAGAATGGACGTTTCCAAATGGAAAAACAAGGCTAGTACCAGTACACGCCCATTTCCATGGGCACACGCAGGATACATCCCTGTGGTTTCTAACGAGTCAAAAGAGACACAGAGTACACACTGGTTCCTTCCCTGAATCAACTTCTTGAGGCAGGGTGTTCTGCATCTAGTGAACTGCCTCAACCGAGGAACGCCCTAGCTAGGCCTCTGGGCCCGTGCCTCTTCAGAAGCCTGCATTGCTACAGGAAAAACTTTGCTTTCGTTGCAAGAGGATTGCAAGACGACTTCTCCTGGAGGCAGGGTGACTTCAGGTAGGAGGTGGATGGAAGGCGAAGCCGAGTGTTTTTCTCAGTGCAGCTCAGACTAGGGAATGTGTGTGACTTCCACAGCATGTTGGAACTTGCTAGAACGCTGCTCGTGAACCTGTACGAGTGCAGTGAACTTAGGAGATCCCAAGAAAGAGTGCAGTGTGTAGCCCATGACTCCGCAGACACATAGGACCTCCGAGGGACCTATGGGCCTCGTTGTTGCTCAGCAGTCCTACAGGAGTGTGGAGGTACTCAGTGATCTTGGAACGAAAATGATGCTCACCCGAGGGGCCTAGGAGTCCTGAAAAGGGTACTTCCTTTAAAATAAGCAGAACTTTCACTACGAACTCATGGAAAGAGCTGCATGCCTCCCTTTCTGCATGGCTACTCAGGCCCTTACCTCGAGGCAAGCACTCGCGTTGAGATACCCTTTAACTCTAGACCATGGCAAATTGTGCCCATCCCGGACAATGAAGCACTCTGTGTAGCCAGAGAAAACTCATTTTCTTCCCAGACCCATGCCTACAGTGGCCAGAGGCCTGTCAACAGCTAGAATTGCAGGGAGCTTCACGGCCGCATGAATGGAGCTCTCAAAATGTTAACGCAAGGCTACTACCAACATGCCCCCATTTCCATAGGCACAAACAGCATACATCCCTGTGGTTTCTAACACCTCAGAAGAGACACAGAGTACACACTGGTTCCTTCCGTGAATCAACTTCTCGAGGCAGGGTGTTCTGCATCTAGTGAACTGCCTCAACCAAGGAACGCCCTAACTAGGCCTCTGGGCCCGTGCCTCTTCAAAAGCCTGCAGTGCTACAGGAAAAACTGTGCTTTCTTTGCAAGAGGAAGGCAAGCCGACTTTCTCCTGGAGCAGGGTGACTTCAGGTACGAGTTACAGAATGGAAGCCGCAACCGAGTGTGTTTCTCTGTGCAGCTCAGACTAGGGAAGGAGTGCGACTTCCACGGCATGTTGGAACTTGCTAGAACGGTGCTCGTGAACCTGTGCGATTGCTGGCTAAATCAAGATGGCCCAAGAAAGAGTGCACTGTGTTGCCCTACACTCGGCATACACACTGTGAGTCCGAAAGCTACGGGCCTGGATATTGCTTAGAAGGGCCAGGGGAGCCTGAGGGTACTCAGTGTTCTTGCAGGGAATAGGGTTTCCAGGCGAGGCACCTAGGTGTCCTGAAAGGCGTACTGGCGTTAAAATGCTGCAGAGCAGAGATTACGGCCTCATGGAAACTGCTACATGCCTCCGCTTCTGCATAGCATTTCAGGGCCTTACCTCGAGGCAAGTTCTCACGTTGCTTGCCCTGTGAGCGACACAGAATGCTAGGATGCTGTATTTCTCCTTGAATAGAGTGACTTCAGGGACGAGGTCCCAGAAGAATTCTAAGCAGAGTGTTTTCTCATGGCAGCTCAGACGAGGGCAATGTCGAAGACTTCCAGGGCATGTTGGACGGCCTAGAAATGTGGTTCTGATGCTGTTCGAGTGCTCTGGAAATGTAGTTCTCCTGAAGTAACGTACAGTGTGTTGCCCGAGACTCGGCAGACACAGAGGGCCTCCGAGGGACATATGGGACTCAGTGTTGCTCAGCAGGCCCACAAGGGTGTGGAGTTAGTCAGTGATCTAGGAACGAAAATGATGCTCACCCGAGGGGTCTAGGAGTCCTGAAAAGGGTACTTCCTTTAAAGTAAAGCAGATTAGCGACTAAGAGCGCATGGAAAGAGCTGCATGCCTCCCTTTCTGCAGGGCTACTCAGGGCCTTACCTCGAGGCAAGGACTCACGTTGAGATTCCCTTTAGCTCTAGAGCATGGCAAGGTGAGCCCCACCCGGAGCAATGAAGCACCCTGTGTAGCCAGAGAAAACATTTTCTTCCCAGACCCATGCCTACAGTGGCCAGGGGCCTGTCCACAGCAGAGAATTTCAGCTAGCTGCACGGCAACAAGAATGGAGGTTTCCAAAAGGAAAAGCAAGGCTAGTACCATCGCTCCCCCAATTTCATGGGCACACGCAGGATACCTCCCAGTGCTTTCTAACCAGTCAAAAGAGACACAGAGTACACACTGGTTCCTTCCCTGAATCAACTTCTCGAAGCAGGGTGTTCTGCATCTAGTGAAATGCCTCAACCAAGGAACGCCCTAGCTAGGCCTCTGGGCCCGTGCCTCTTCAAAAGCTTGCAGTGCTACAGGAGAAACTGTGCTGTCGTTGCAGTAGGAACGCAAGCCGTCTTTCTCCTGGAGGCAGGGTGATTTCAGGTAGGAGGTGGATGGAAGGTGAAGCCGAGTGTTTTTCTTTGTGCAGCTCAGACTAGGGAATTTGTGCGATGTCCACAGCATGTTGGAACTTGCTAGAACGGTGCTCGTGAACCTGAGCGATTGCTGTGAAATCACGATATCCCACGAAAGAGTGCAGTGTGTTGCCCATGACTCAGCAGACACAGAGGACCTCCGAGGGTCCTATGGGCCTCGTTGTTGCTCAGCAGGCCTACAGGGGTGTGGAGGTACTCAGTGATCTTGGAACGAAAATGATGCTCACCCGAGGGGCTTAGGAGTCCTGAAAACGGCACTTCCTTTAAAATAAAGCAGAACAGCGACTAAGAGCTCATGGAAAGAGCTGCATGCCTCCCTTTCTGCATGGCTCCTCAGAGCCTTACATCGAGGCAAGGACTCACGTTGAGATTCCCTGTAGCTCTAGAGCATGGAAAGCTGAGCCCTACCCCAGCCAATGAAGCGCCCTGTGTAGCCAGAAAACACTCATTTTCTTCCCAGACCCATGGCTACACAGGTCGAGGCCTGTCAACAGCATAGAATTTCAGGGAGCTTCACGGCAGCAAGGATGGAGCTTTCCAAATGGAAAGCGAGGTTAGTACCATCTTGACCCCTTTTCCATTGGCACAGGCAGCATACATCTCTGTGGTTTCTAACGAGTCAAAAGAGACCCAGAGTACACACTGGTTGCTTCCCTGAATCAACTTATCGAGGCAGGGAGTTTTGCATCTAGTGAACTGCCTCAACCAAGGAACGCCCTAGCTAGGCCTCTGGGGCCGTGCCTCTTCAAAAGCCTGCAGTGCTACAGGAAAAACTGTGCTTTCGTTGCAATAGGAAAGCAAGCCGACTTCTCCTGGAGGCACGGTGACTTCAGGTAGGAGGTCCTGGATGGAAGGAGAAGCCGAGTGTTTTTCTCAGTGAAGCTCAGACTGGAATGAGTGCGACTTCCACGGCATGTTGGAACTTGCTAGAACGGTGCTCGTGAACCTTTGCGAGTTCTGGGTAAATCAAGAAGTCCCAAAAAAGAGTGCAGTGTGTTGTCCATGGCTCGGCAGAAACAGAGGGCCGCCGAGAGACCTATGAGCCTCGTTGTTGCTCAGCAGGCTCACAGGGGTGTGGAGGTACTCAGTGATCTTGGAACGAAAATGATGCTCACCCGAGGGGCCTAGGAGTCCTGAAAAGGGTACTTCCTTTAAAATAAAGCAGAACAGCGAATAAGAGCTCATGGAAACAGCTGCATGCCTCCGTTTCTGCATGGCTACTCAGGGCCTTACTCCGAGGCAAGGACTCACGTTGAGATTCCCTTTAGCTCTAGAGCATGGCAAGATGAGCCCCACCCCGGTTAATGAAGCACCCTCTGTAGCCAGAGAAAACTCATTTTCTTCCCAGACCCATGCCTGCAGTGGCCAGTGGCCTGTCAACAGCAGAGAATTTCGCTAGCTTCACGGCAACAAGAATGGACGTTTCCAAATGGAAAAACAAGGCTAGTACCAGTACACGCCCATTTCCATGGGCACACGCAGGATACATCCCTGTGGTTTCTAACGAGTCAAAAGAGACACAGAGTACACACTGGTTCCTTCCCTGAATCAACTTCTTGAGGCAGGGTGTTCTGCATCTAGTGAACTGCCTCAACCGAGGAACGCCCTAGCTAGGCCTCTGGGCCCGTGCCTCTTCAGAAGCCTGCATTGCTACAGGAAAAACTTTGCTTTCGTTGCAAGAGGATTGCAAGACGACTTCTCCTGGAGGCAGGGTGACTTCAGGTAGGAGGTGGATGGAAGGCGAAGCCGAGTGTTTTTCTCAGTGCAGCTCAGACTAGGGAATGTGTGTGACTTCCACAGCATGTTGGAACTTGCTAGAACGCTGCTCGTGAACCTGTACGAGTGCAGTGAACTTAGGAGATCCCAAGAAAGAGTGCAGTGTGTAGCCCATGACTCCGCAGACACATAGGACCTCCGAGGGACCTATGGGGCTCGTTGTTGCTCAGCAGTCCTACAGGAGTGTGGAGGTACTCAGTGATCTTGGAACGAAAATGATGCTCACCCGAGGGGCCTAGGAGTCCTGAAAAGGGTACTTCCTTTAAAATAAGCAGAACTTTCACTACGAACTCATGGAAAGAGCTGCATGCCTCCCTTTCTGCATGGCTACTCAGGCCCTTACCTCGAGGCAAGCACTCGCGTTGAGATACCCTTTAACTCTAGACCATGGCAAATTGTGCCCATCCCGGACAATGAAGCACTCTGTGTAGCCAGAGAAAACTCATTTTCTTCCCAGACCCATGCCTACAGTGGCCAGAGGCCTGTCAACAGCTAGAATTGCAGGGAGCTTCACGGCCGCATGAATGGAGCTCTCAAAATGTTAACGCAAGGCTACTACCAACATGCCCCCATTTCCATAGGCACAAACAGCATACATCCCTGTGGTTTCTAACACCTCAGAAGAGACACAGAGTACACACTGGTTCCTTCCGTGAATCAACTTCTCGAGGCAGGGTGTTCTGCATCTAGTGAACTGCCTCAACCAAGGAACGCCCTAACTAGGCCTCTGGGCCCGTGCCTCTTCAAAAGCCTGCAGTGCTACAGGAAAAACTGTGCTTTCTTTGCAAGAGGAAGGCAAGCCGACTTTCTCCTGGAGCAGGGTGACTTCAGGTACGAGTTACAGAATGGAAGCCGCAACCGAGTGTGTTTCTCTGTGCAGCTCAGACTAGGGAAGGAGTGCGACTTCCACGGCATGTTGGAACTTGCTAGAACGGTGCTCGTGAACCTGTGCGATTGCTGGCTAAATCAAGATGGCCCAAGAAAGAGTGCACTGTGTTGCCCTACACTCGGCATACACACTGTGAGTCCGAAAGCTACGGGCCTGGATATTGCTTAGAAGGGCCAGGGGAGCCTGAGGGTACTCAGTGTTCTTGCAGGGAATAGGGTTTCCAGGCGAGGCACCTAGGTGTCCTGAAAGGCGTACTGGCGTTAAAATGCTGCAGAGCAGAGATTACGGCCTCATGGAAACTGCTACATGCCTCCGCTTCTGCATAGCATTTCAGGGCCTTACCTCGAGGCAAGTTCTCACGTTGCTTGCCCTGTGAGCGACACAGAATGCTAGGATGCTGTATTTCTCCTTGAATAGAGTGACTTCAGGGACGAGGTCCCTGAAGAATTCTAAGCAGAGTGTTTCCTCATGGCAGCTCAGACGAGGGCAATGTCGAAGACTTCCAGGGCATGTTGGACGGCCTAGAAATGTGGTTCTGATGCTGTTCGAGTGCTCTGGAAATGTAGTTCTCCTGAAGTAACGTACAGTGTGTTGCCCGAGACTCGGCAGACACAGAGGGCCTCCGAGGGACATATGGGACTCAGTGTTGCTCAGCAGGCCCACAAGGGTGTGGAGTTAGTCAGTGATCTAGGAACGAAAATGATGCTCACCCGAGGGGTCTAGGAGTCCTGAAAAGGGTACTTCCTTTAAAGTAAAGCAGATTAGCGACTAAGAGCGCATGGAAAGAGCTGCATGCCTCCCTTTCTGCAGGGCTACTCAGGGCCTTACCTCGAGGCAAGGACTCACGTTGAGATTCCCTTTAGCTCTAGAGCATGGCAAGGTGAGCCCCACCCGGAGCAATGAAGCACCCTGTGTAGCCAGAGAAAACATTTTCTTCCCAGACCCATGCCTACAGTGGCCAGGGGCCTGTCCACAGCAGAGAATTTCAGCTAGCTGCACGGCAACAAGAATGGAGGTTTCCAAAAGGAAAAGCAAGGCTAGTACCATCGCTCCCCCAATTTCATGGGCACACGCAGGATACCTCCCAGTGCTTTCTAACCAGTCAAAAGAGACACAGAGTACACACTGGTTCCTTCCCTGAATCAACTTCTCGAAGCAGGGTGTTCTGCATCTAGTGAAATGCCTCAACCAAGGAACGCCCTAGCTAGGCCTCTGGGCCCGTGCCTCTTCAAAAGCTTGCAGTGCTACAGGAGAAACTGTGCTGTCGTTGCAGTAGGAACGCAAGCCGTCTTTCTCCTGGAGGCAGGGTGATTTCAGGTAGGAGGTGGATGGAAGGTGAAGCCGAGTGTTTTTCTTTGTGCAGCTCAGACTAGGGAATTTGTGCGATGTCCACAGCATGTTGGAACTTGCTAGAACGGTGCTCGTGAACCTGAGCGATTGCTGTGAAATCACGATATCCCACGAAAGAGTGCAGTGTGTTGCCCATGACTCAGCAGACACAGAGGACCTCCGAGGGTCCTATGGGCCTCGTTGTTGCTCAGCAGGCCTACAGGGGTGTGGAGGTACTCAGTGATCTTGGAACGAAAATGATGCTCACCCGAGGGGCTTAGGAGTCCTGAAAACGGCACTTCCTTTAAAATAAAGCAGAACAGCGACTAAGAGCTCATGGAAAGAGCTGCATGCCTCCCTTTCTGCATGGCTCCTCAGGGCCTTACATCGAGGCAAGGACTCACGTTGAGATTCCCTGTAGCTCTAGAGCATGGAAAGCTGAGCCCTACCCCAGCCAATGAAGCGCCCTGTGTAGCCAGAAAACACTCATTTTCTTCCCAGACCCATGGCTACACAGGTCGAGGCCTGTCAACAGCATAGAATTTCAGGGAGCTTCACGGCAGCAAGGATGGAGCTTTCCAAATGGAAAGCGAGGTTAGTACCATCTTGACCCCTTTTCCATTGGCACAGGCAGCATACATCTCTGTGGTTTCTAACGAGTCAAAAGAGACCCAGAGTACACACTGGTTGCTTCCCTGAATCAACTTATCGAGGCAGGGAGTTTTGCATCTAGTGAACTGCCTCAACCAAGGAACGCCCTAGCTAGGCCTCTGGGGCCGTGCCTCTTCAAAAGCCTGCAGTGCTACAGGAAAAACTGTGCTTTCGTTGCAATAGGAAAGCAAGCCGACTTCTCCTGGAGGCACGGTGACTTCAGGTAGGAGGTCCTGGATGGAAGGAGAAGCCGAGTGTTTTTCTCAGTGAAGCTCAGACTGGAATGAGTGCGACTTCCACGGCATGTTGGAACTTGCTAGAACGGTGCTCGTGAACCTTTGCGAGTTCTGGGTAAATCAAGAAGTCCCAAAAAAGAGTGCAGTGTGTTGTCCATGGCTCGGCAGAAACAGAGGGCCGCCGAGAGACCTATGAGCCTCGTTGTTGCTCAGCAGGCTCACAGGGGTGTGGAGGTACTCAGTGATCTTGGAACGAAAATGATGCTCACCCGAGGGGCCTAGGAGTCCTGAAAAGGGTACTTCCTTTAAAATAAAGCAGAACAGCGAATAAGAGCTCATGGAAACAGCTGCATGCCTCCGTTTCTGCATGGCTACTCAGGGCCTTACTCCGAGGCAAGGACTCACGTTGAGATTCCCTTTAGCTCTAGAGCATGGCAAGATGAGCCCCACCCCGGTTAATGAAGCACCCTCTGTAGCCAGAGAAAACTCATTTTCTTCCCAGACCCATGCCTGCAGTGGCCAGTGGCCTGTCAACAGCAGAGAATTTCGCTAGCTTCACGGCAACAAGAATGGACGTTTCCAAATGGAAAAACAAGGCTAGTACCAGTACACGCCCATTTCCATGGGCACACGCAGGATACATCCCTGTGGTTTCTAACGAGTCAAAAGAGACACAGAGTACACACTGGTTCCTTCCCTGAATCAACTTCTTGAGGCAGGGTGTTCTGCATCTAGTGAACTGCCTCAACCGAGGAACGCCCTAGCTAGGCCTCTGGGCCCGTGCCTCTTCAGAAGCCTGCATTGCTACAGGAAAAACTTTGCTTTCGTTGCAAGAGGATTGCAAGACGACTTCTCCTGGAGGCAGGGTGACTTCAGGTAGGAGGTGGATGGAAGGCGAAGCCGAGTGTTTTTCTCAGTGCAGCTCAGACTAGGGAATGTGTGTGACTTCCACAGCATGTTGGAACTTGCTAGAACGCTGCTCGTGAACCTGTACGAGTGCAGTGAACTTAGGAGATCCCAAGAAAGAGTGCAGTGTGTAGCCCATGACTCCGCAGACACATAGGACCTCCGAGGGACCTATGGGCCTCGTTGTTGCTCAGCAGTCCTACAGGAGTGTGGAGGTACTCAGTGATCTTGGAACGAAAATGATGCTCACCCGAGGGGCCTAGGAGTCCTGAAAAGGGTACTTCCTTTAAAATAAGCAGAACTTTCACTACGAACTCATGGAAAGAGCTGCATGCCTCCCTTTCTGCATGGCTACTCAGGCCCTTACCTCGAGGCAAGCACTCGCGTTGAGATACCCTTTAACTCTAGACCATGGCAAATTGTGCCCATCCCGGACAATGAAGCACTCTGTGTAGCCAGAGAAAACTCATTTTCTTCCCAGACCCATGCCTACAGTGGCCAGAGGCCTGTCAACAGCTAGAATTGCAGGGAGCTTCACGGCCGCATGAATGGAGCTCTCAAAATGTTAACGCAAGGCTACTACCAACATGCCCCCATTTCCATAGGCACAAACAGCATACATCCCTGTGGTTTCTAACACCTCAGAAGAGACACAGAGTACACACTGGTTCCTTCCGTGAATCAACTTCTCGAGGCAGGGTGTTCTGCATCTAGTGAACTGCCTCAACCAAGGAACGCCCTAACTAGGCCTCTGGGCCCGTGCCTCTTCAAAAGCCTGCAGTGCTACAGGAAAAACTGTGCTTTCTTTGCAAGAGGAAGGCAAGCCGACTTTCTCCTGGAGCAGGGTGACTTCAGGTACGAGTTACAGAATGGAAGCCGCAACCGAGTGTGTTTCTCTGTGCAGCTCAGACTAGGGAAGGAGTGCGACTTCCACGGCATGTTGGAACTTGCTAGAACGGTGCTCGTGAACCTGTGCGATTGCTGGCTAAATCAAGATGGCCCAAGAAAGAGTGCACTGTGTTGCCCTACACTCGGCATACACACTGTGAGTCCGAAAGCTACGGGCCTGGATATTGCTTAGAAGGGCCAGGGGAGCCTGAGGGTACTCAGTGTTCTTGCAGGGAATAGGGTTTCCAGGCGAGGCACCTAGGTGTCCTGAAAGGCGTACTGGCGTTAAAATGCTGCAGAGCAGAGATTACGGCCTCATGGAAACTGCTACATGCCTCCGCTTCTGCATAGCATTTCAGGGCCTTACCTCGAGGCAAGTTCTCACGTTGCTTGCCCTGTGAGCGACACAGAATGCTAGGATGCTGTATTTCTCCTTGAATAGAGTGACTTCAGGGACGAGGTCCCTGAAGAATTCTAAGCAGAGTGTTTCCTCATGGCAGCTCAGACGAGGGCAATGTCGAAGACTTCCAGGGCATGTTGGACGGCCTAGAAATGTGGTTCTGATGCTGTTCGAGTGCTCTGGAAATGTAGTTCTCCTGAAGTAACGTACAGTGTGTTGCCCGAGACTCGGCAGACACAGAGGGCCTCCGAGGGACATATGGGACTCAGTGTTGCTCAGCAGGCCCACAAGGGTGTGGAGTTAGTCAGTGATCTAGGAACGAAAATGATGCTCACCCGAGGGGTCTAGGAGTCCTGAAAAGGGTACTTCCTTTAAAGTAAAGCAGATTAGCGACTAAGAGCGCATGGAAAGAGCTGCATGCCTCCCTTTCTGCAGGGCTACTCAGGGCCTTACCTCGAGGCAAGGACTCACGTTGAGATTCCCTTTAGCTCTAGAGCATGGCAAGGTGAGCCCCACCCGGAGCAATGAAGCACCCTGTGTAGCCAGAGAAAACATTTTCTTCCCAGACCCATGCCTACAGTGGCCAGGGGCCTGTCCACAGCAGAGAATTTCAGCTAGCTGCACGGCAACAAGAATGGAGGTTTCCAAAAGGAAAAGCAAGGCTAGTACCATCGCTCCCCCAATTTCATGGGCACACGCAGGATACCTCCCAGTGCTTTCTAACCAGTCAAAAGAGACACAGAGTACACACTGGTTCCTTCCCTGAATCAACTTCTCGAAGCAGGGTGTTCTGCATCTAGTGAAATGCCTCAACCAAGGAACGCCCTAGCTAGGCCTCTGGGCCCGTGCCTCTTCAAAAGCTTGCAGTGCTACAGGAGAAACTGTGCTGTCGTTGCAGTAGGAACGCAAGCCGTCTTTCTCCTGGAGGCAGGGTGATTTCAGGTAGGAGGTGGATGGAAGGTGAAGCCGAGTGTTTTTCTTTGTGCAGCTCAGACTAGGGAATTTGTGCGATGTCCACAGCATGTTGGAACTTGCTAGAACGGTGCTCGTGAACCTGAGCGATTGCTGTGAAATCACGATATCCCACGAAAGAGTGCAGTGTGTTGCCCATGACTCAGCAGACACAGAGGACCTCCGAGGGTCCTATGGGCCTCGTTGTTGCTCAGCAGGCCTACAGGGGTGTGGAGGTACTCAGTGATCTTGGAACGAAAATGATGCTCACCCGAGGGGCTTAGGAGTCCTGAAAACGGCACTTCCTTTAAAATAAAGCAGAACAGCGACTAAGAGCTCATGGAAAGAGCTGCATGCCTCCCTTTCTGCATGGCTCCTCAGGGCCTTACATCGAGGCAAGGACTCACGTTGAGATTCCCTGTAGCTCTAGAGCATGGAAAGCTGAGCCCTACCCCAGCCAATGAAGCGCCCTGTGTAGCCAGAAAACACTCATTTTCTTCCCAGACCCATGGCTACACAGGTCGAGGCCTGTCAACAGCATAGAATTTCAGGGAGCTTCACGGCAGCAAGGATGGAGCTTTCCAAATGGAAAGCGAGGTTAGTACCATCTTGACCCCTTTTCCATTGGCACAGGCAGCATACATCTCTGTGGTTTCTAACGAGTCAAAAGAGACCCAGAGTACACACTGGTTGCTTCCCTGAATCAACTTATCGAGGCAGGGAGTTTTGCATCTAGTGAACTGCCTCAACCAAGGAACGCCCTAGCTAGGCCTCTGGGGCCGTGCCTCTTCAAAAGCCTGCAGTGCTACAGGAAAAACTGTGCTTTCGTTGCAATAGGAAAGCAAGCCGACTTCTCCTGGAGGCACGGTGACTTCAGGTAGGAGGTCCTGGATGGAAGGAGAAGCCGAGTGTTTTTCTCAGTGAAGCTCAGACTGGAATGAGTGCGACTTCCACGGCATGTTGGAACTTGCTAGAACGGTGCTCGTGAACCTTTGCGAGTTCTGGGTAAATCAAGAAGTCCCAAAAAAGAGTGCAGTGTGTTGTCCATGGCTCGGCAGAAACAGAGGGCCGCCGAGAGACCTATGAGCCTCGTTGTTGCTCAGCAGGCTCACAGGGGTGTGGAGGTACTCAGTGATCTTGGAACGAAAATGATGCTCACCCGAGGGGCCTAGGAGTCCTGAAAAGGGTACTTCCTTTAAAATAAAGCAGAACAGCGAATAAGAGCTCATGGAAACAGCTGCATGCCTCCGTTTCTGCATGGCTACTCAGGGCCTTACTCCGAGGCAAGGACTCACGTTGAGATTCCCTTTAGCTCTAGAGCATGGCAAGATGAGCCCCACCCCGGTTAATGAAGCACCCTCTGTAGCCAGAGAAAACTCATTTTCTTCCCAGACCCATGCCTGCAGTGGCCAGTGGCCTGTCAACAGCAGAGAATTTCGCTAGCTTCACGGCAACAAGAATGGACGTTTCCAAATGGAAAAACAAGGCTAGTACCAGTACACGCCCATTTCCATGGGCACACGCAGGATACATCCCTGTGGTTTCTAACGAGTCAAAAGAGACACAGAGTACACACTGGTTCCTTCCCTGAATCAACTTCTTGAGGCAGGGTGTTCTGCATCTAGTGAACTGCCTCAACCGAGGAACGCCCTAGCTAGGCCTCTGGGGCCGTGCCTCTTCAAAAGCCTGCAGTGCTACAGGAAAAACTGTGCTTTCGTTGCAAGAGGATTGCAAGACGACTTCTCCTGGAGGCAGGGTGACTTCAGGTAGGAGGTCCTGGATGGAAGGAGAAGCCGAGTGTTTTTCTCAGTGCAGCTCAGACTAGGGAATGTGTGTGACTTCCACAGCATGTTGGAACTTGCTAGAACGCTGCTCGTGAACCTGTACGAGTGCAGTGAACTTAGGAGATCCCAAGAAAGAGTGCAGTGTGTAGCCCATGACTCCGCAGACACATAGGACCTCCGAGGGACCTATGGGCCTCGTTGTTGCTCAGCAGTCCTACAGGAGTGTGGAGGTACTCAGTGATCTTGGAACGAAAATGATGCTCACCCGAGGGGCCTAGGAGTCCTGAAAAGGGTACTTCCTTTAAAATAAGCAGAACTTTCACTACGAACTCATGGAAAGAGCTGCATGCCTCCCTTTCTGCATGGCTACTCAGGCCCTTACCTCGAGGCAAGCACTCGCGTTGAGATACCCTTTAACTCTAGACCATGGCAAATTGTGCCCATCCCGGACAATGAAGCACTCTGTGTAGCCAGAGAAAACTCATTTTCTTCCCAGACCCATGCCTACAGTGGCCAGAGGCCTGTCAACAGCTAGAATTGCAGGGAGCTTCACGGCCGCATGAATGGAGCTCTCAAAATGTTAACGCAAGGCTACTACCAACATGCCCCCATTTCCATAGGCACAAACAGCATACATCCCTGTGGTTTCTAACACCTCAGAAGAGACACAGAGTACACACTGGTTCCTTCCGTGAATCAACTTCTCGAGGCAGGGTGTTCTGCATCTAGTGAACTGCCTCAACCAAGGAACGCCCTAACTAGGCCTCTGGGCCCGTGCCTCTTCAAAAGCCTGCAGTGCTACAGGAAAAACTGTGCTTTCTTTGCAAGAGGAAGGCAAGCCGACTTTCTCCTGGAGCAGGGTGACTTCAGGTACGAGTTACAGAATGGAAGCCGCAACCGAGTGTGTTTCTCTGTGCAGCTCAGACTAGGGAAGGAGTGCGACTTCCACGGCATGTTGGAACTTGCTAGAACGGTGCTCGTGAACCTGTGCGATTGCTGGCTAAATCAAGATGGCCCAAGAAAGAGTGCACTGTGTTGCCCTACACTCGGCATACACACTGTGAGTCCGAAAGCTACGGGCCTGGATATTGCTTAGAAGGGCCAGGGGAGCCTGAGGGTACTCAGTGTTCTTGCAGGGAATAGGGTTTCCAGGCGAGGCACCTAGGTGTCCTGAAAGGCGTACTGGCGTTAAAATGCTGCAGAGCAGAGATTACGGCCTCATGGAAACTGCTACATGCCTCCGCTTCTGCATAGCATTTCAGGGCCTTACCTCGAGGCAAGTTCTCACGTTGCTTGCCCTGTGAGCGACACAGAATGCTAGGATGCTGTATTTCTCCTTGAATAGAGTGACTTCAGGGACGAGGTCCCTGAAGAATTCTAAGCAGAGTGTTTCCTCATGGCAGCTCAGACGAGGGCAATGTCGAAGACTTCCAGGGCATGTTGGACGGCCTAGAAATGTGGTTCTGATGCTGTTCGAGTGCTCTGGAAATGTAGTTCTCCTGAAGTAACGTACAGTGTGTTGCCCGAGACTCGGCAGACACAGAGGGCCTCCGAGGGACATATGGGACTCAGTGTTGCTCAGCAGGCCCACAAGGGTGTGGAGTTAGTCAGTGATCTAGGAACGAAAATGATGCTCACCCGAGGGGTCTAGGAGTCCTGAAAAGGGTACTTCCTTTAAAGTAAAGCAGATTAGCGACTAAGAGCGCATGGAAAGAGCTGCATGCCTCCCTTTCTGCAGGGCTACTCAGGGCCTTACCTCGAGGCAAGGACTCACGTTGAGATTCCCTTTAGCTCTAGAGCATGGCAAGGTGAGCCCCACCCGGAGCAATGAAGCACCCTGTGTAGCCAGAGAAAACATTTTCTTCCCAGACCCATGCCTACAGTGGCCAGGGGCCTGTCCACAGCAGAGAATTTCAGCTAGCTGCACGGCAACAAGAATGGAGGTTTCCAAAAGGAAAAGCAAGGCTAGTACCATCGCTCCCCCAATTTCATGGGCACACGCAGGATACCTCCCAGTGCTTTCTAACCAGTCAAAAGAGACACAGAGTACACACTGGTTCCTTCCCTGAATCAACTTCTCGAAGCAGGGTGTTCTGCATCTAGTGAAATGCCTCAACCAAGGAACGCCCTAGCTAGGCCTCTGGGCCCGTGCCTCTTCAAAAGCTTGCAGTGCTACAGGAGAAACTGTGCTGTCGTTGCAGTAGGAACGCAAGCCGTCTTTCTCCTGGAGGCAGGGTGATTTCAGGTAGGAGGTGGATGGAAGGTGAAGCCGAGTGTTTTTCTTTGTGCAGCTCAGACTAGGGAATTTGTGCGATGTCCACAGCATGTTGGAACTTGCTAGAACGGTGCTCGTGAACCTGAGCGATTGCTGTGAAATCACGATATCCCACGAAAGAGTGCAGTGTGTTGCCCATGACTCAGCAGACACAGAGGACCTCCGAGGGTCCTATGGGCCTCGTTGTTGCTCAGCAGGCCTACAGGGGTGTGGAGGTACTCAGTGATCTTGGAACGAAAATGATGCTCACCCGAGGGGCTTAGGAGTCCTGAAAACGGCACTTCCTTTAAAATAAAGCAGAACAGCGACTAAGAGCTCATGGAAAGAGCTGCATGCCTCCCTTTCTGCATGGCTCCTCAGGGCCTTACATCGAGGCAAGGACTCACGTTGAGATTCCCTGTAGCTCTAGAGCATGGAAAGCTGAGCCCTACCCCAGCCAATGAAGCGCCCTGTGTAGCCAGAAAACACTCATTTTCTTCCCAGACCCATGGCTACACAGGTCGAGGCCTGTCAACAGCATAGAATTTCAGGGAGCTTCACGGCAGCAAGGATGGAGCTTTCCAAATGGAAAGCGAGGTTAGTACCATCTTGACCCCTTTTCCATTGGCACAGGCAGCATACATCTCTGTGGTTTCTAACGAGTCAAAAGAGACCCAGAGTACACACTGGTTGCTTCCCTGAATCAACTTATCGAGGCAGGGAGTTTTGCATCTAGTGAACTGCCTCAACCAAGGAACGCCCTAGCTAGGCCTCTGGGGCCGTGCCTCTTCAAAAGCCTGCAGTGCTACAGGAAAAACTGTGCTTTCGTTGCAATAGGAAAGCAAGCCGACTTCTCCTGGAGGCACGGTGACTTCAGGTAGGAGGTCCTGGATGGAAGGAGAAGCCGAGTGTTTTTCTCAGTGAAGCTCAGACTGGAATGAGTGCGACTTCCACGGCATGTTGGAACTTGCTAGAACGGTGCTCGTGAACCTTTGCGAGTTCTGGGTAAATCAAGAAGTCCCAAAAAAGAGTGCAGTGTGTTGTCCATGGCTCGGCAGAAACAGAGGGCCGCCGAGAGACCTATGAGCCTCGTTGTTGCTCAGCAGGCTCACAGGGGTGTGGAGGTACTCAGTGATCTTGGAACGAAAATGATGCTCACCCGAGGGGCCTAGGAGTCCTGAAAAGGGTACTTCCTTTAAAATAAAGCAGAACAGCGAATAAGAGCTCATGGAAACAGCTGCATGCCTCCGTTTCTGCATGGCTACTCAGGGCCTTACTCCGAGGCAAGGACTCACGTTGAGATTCCCTTTAGCTCTAGAGCATGGCAAGATGAGCCCCACCCCGGTTAATGAAGCACCCTCTGTAGCCAGAGAAAACTCATTTTCTTCCCAGACCCATGCCTGCAGTGGCCAGTGGCCTGTCAACAGCAGAGAATTTCGCTAGCTTCACGGCAACAAGAATGGACGTTTCCAAATGGAAAAACAAGGCTAGTACCAGTACACGCCCATTTCCATGGGCACACGCAGGATACATCCCTGTGGTTTCTAACGAGTCAAAAGAGACACAGAGTACACACTGGTTCCTTCCCTGAATCAACTTCTTGAGGCAGGGTGTTCTGCATCTAGTGAACTGCCTCAACCGAGGAACGCCCTAGCTAGGCCTCTGGGGCCGTGCCTCTTCAAAAGCCTGCAGTGCTACAGGAAAAACTGTGCTTTCGTTGCAATAGGAAAGCAAGCCGACTTCTCCTGGAGGCACGGTGACTTCAGGTAGGAGGTCCTGGATGGAAGGAGAAGCCGAGTGTTTTTCTCAGTGCAGCTCAGACTAGGGAATGTGTGTGACTTCCACAGCATGTTGGAACTTGCTAGAACGCTGCTCGTGAACCTGTACGAGTGCAGTGAACTTAGGAGATCCCAAGAAAGAGTGCAGTGTGTAGCCCATGACTCCGCAGACACATAGGACCTCCGAGGGACCTATGGGCCTCGTTGTTGCTCAGCAGTCCTACAGGAGTGTGGAGGTACTCAGTGATCTTGGAACGAAAATGATGCTCACCCGAGGGGCCTAGGAGTCCTGAAAAGGGTACTTCCTTTAAAATAAGCAGAACTTTCACTACGAACTCATGGAAAGAGCTGCATGCCTCCCTTTCTGCATGGCTACTCAGGCCCTTACCTCGAGGCAAGCACTCGCGTTGAGATACCCTTTAACTCTAGACCATGGCAAATTGTGCCCATCCCGGACAATGAAGCACTCTGTGTAGCCAGAGAAAACTCATTTTCTTCCCAGACCCATGCCTACAGTGGCCAGAGGCCTGTCAACAGCTAGAATTGCAGGGAGCTTCACGGCCGCATGAATGGAGCTCTCAAAATGTTAACGCAAGGCTACTACCAACATGCCCCCATTTCCATAGGCACAAACAGCATACATCCCTGTGGTTTCTAACACCTCAGAAGAGACACAGAGTACACACTGGTTCCTTCCGTGAATCAACTTCTCGAGGCAGGGTGTTCTGCATCTAGTGAACTGCCTCAACCAAGGAACGCCCTAACTAGGCCTCTGGGCCCGTGCCTCTTCAAAAGCCTGCAGTGCTACAGGAAAAACTGTGCTTTCTTTGCAAGAGGAAGGCAAGCCGACTTTCTCCTGGAGCAGGGTGACTTCAGGTACGAGTTACAGAATGGAAGCCGCAACCGAGTGTGTTTCTCTGTGCAGCTCAGACTAGGGAAGGAGTGCGACTTCCACGGCATGTTGGAACTTGCTAGAACGGTGCTCGTGAACCTGTGCGATTGCTGGCTAAATCAAGATGGCCCAAGAAAGAGTGCACTGTGTTGCCCTACACTCGGCATACACACTGTGAGTCCGAAAGCTACGGGCCTGGATATTGCTTAGAAGGGCCAGGGGAGCCTGAGGGTACTCAGTGTTCTTGCAGGGAATAGGGTTTCCAGGCGAGGCACCTAGGTGTCCTGAAAGGCGTACTGGCGTTAAAATGCTGCAGAGCAGAGATTACGGCCTCATGGAAACTGCTACATGCCTCCGCTTCTGCATAGCATTTCAGGGCCTTACCTCGAGGCAAGTTCTCACGTTGCTTGCCCTGTGAGCGACACAGAATGCTAGGATGCTGTATTTCTCCTTGAATAGAGTGACTTCAGGGACGAGGTCCCTGAAGAATTCTAAGCAGAGTGTTTCCTCATGGCAGCTCAGACGAGGGCAATGTCGAAGACTTCCAGGGCATGTTGGACGGCCTAGAAATGTGGTTCTGATGCTGTTCGAGTGCTCTGGAAATGTAGTTCTCCTGAAGTAACGTACAGTGTGTTGCCCGAGACTCGGCAGACACAGAGGGCCTCCGAGGGACATATGGGACTCAGTGTTGCTCAGCAGGCCCACAAGGGTGTGGAGTTAGTCAGTGATCTAGGAACGAAAATGATGCTCACCCGAGGGGTCTAGGAGTCCTGAAAAGGGTACTTCCTTTAAAGTAAAGCAGATTAGCGACTAAGAGCGCATGGAAAGAGCTGCATGCCTCCCTTTCTGCAGGGCTACTCAGGGCCTTACCTCGAGGCAAGGACTCACGTTGAGATTCCCTTTAGCTCTAGAGCATGGCAAGGTGAGCCCCACCCGGAGCAATGAAGCACCCTGTGTAGCCAGAGAAAACATTTTCTTCCCAGACCCATGCCTACAGTGGCCAGGGGCCTGTCCACAGCAGAGAATTTCAGCTAGCTGCACGGCAACAAGAATGGAGGTTTCCAAAAGGAAAAGCAAGGCTAGTACCATCGCTCCCCCAATTTCATGGGCACACGCAGGATACCTCCCAGTGCTTTCTAACCAGTCAAAAGAGACACAGAGTACACACTGGTTCCTTCCCTGAATCAACTTCTCGAAGCAGGGTGTTCTGCATCTAGTGAAATGCCTCAACCAAGGAACGCCCTAGCTAGGCCTCTGGGCCCGTGCCTCTTCAAAAGCTTGCAGTGCTACAGGAGAAACTGTGCTGTCGTTGCAGTAGGAACGCAAGCCGTCTTTCTCCTGGAGGCAGGGTGATTTCAGGTAGGAGGTGGATGGAAGGTGAAGCCGAGTGTTTTTCTTTGTGCAGCTCAGACTAGGGAATTTGTGCGATGTCCACAGCATGTTGGAACTTGCTAGAACGGTGCTCGTGAACCTGAGCGATTGCTGTGAAATCACGATATCCCACGAAAGAGTGCAGTGTGTTGCCCATGACTCAGCAGACACAGAGGACCTCCGAGGGTCCTATGGGCCTCGTTGTTGCTCAGCAGGCCTACAGGGGTGTGGAGGTACTCAGTGATCTTGGAACGAAAATGATGCTCACCCGAGGGGCTTAGGAGTCCTGAAAACGGCACTTCCTTTAAAATAAAGCAGAACAGCGACTAAGAGCTCATGGAAAGAGCTGCATGCCTCCCTTTCTGCATGGCTCCTCAGGGCCTTACATCGAGGCAAGGACTCACGTTGAGATTCCCTGTAGCTCTAGAGCATGGAAAGCTGAGCCCTACCCCAGCCAATGAAGCGCCCTGTGTAGCCAGAAAACACTCATTTTCTTCCCAGACCCATGGCTACACAGGTCGAGGCCTGTCAACAGCATAGAATTTCAGGGAGCTTCACGGCAGCAAGGATGGAGCTTTCCAAATGGAAAGCGAGGTTAGTACCATCTTGACCCCTTTTCCATTGGCACAGGCAGCATACATCTCTGTGGTTTCTAACGAGTCAAAAGAGACCCAGAGTACACACTGGTTGCTTCCCTGAATCAACTTATCGAGGCAGGGAGTTTTGCATCTAGTGAACTGCCTCAACCAAGGAACGCCCTAGCTAGGCCTCTGGGGCCGTGCCTCTTCAAAAGCCTGCAGTGCTACAGGAAAAACTGTGCTTTCGTTGCAATAGGAAAGCAAGCCGACTTCTCCTGGAGGCACGGTGACTTCAGGTAGGAGGTCCTGGATGGAAGGAGAAGCCGAGTGTTTTTCTCAGTGAAGCTCAGACTGGAATGAGTGCGACTTCCACGGCATGTTGGAACTTGCTAGAACGGTGCTCGTGAACCTTTGCGAGTTCTGGGTAAATCAAGAAGTCCCAAAAAAGAGTGCAGTGTGTTGTCCATGGCTCGGCAGAAACAGAGGGCCGCCGAGAGACCTATGAGCCTCGTTGTTGCTCAGCAGGCTCACAGGGGTGTGGAGGTACTCAGTGATCTTGGAACGAAAATGATGCTCACCCGAGGGGCCTAGGAGTCCTGAAAAGGGTACTTCCTTTAAAATAAAGCAGAACAGCGAATAAGAGCTCATGGAAACAGCTGCATGCCTCCGTTTCTGCATGGCTACTCAGGGCCTTACTCCGAGGCAAGGACTCACGTTGAGATTCCCTTTAGCTCTAGAGCATGGCAAGATGAGCCCCACCCCGGTTAATGAAGCACCCTCTGTAGCCAGAGAAAACTCATTTTCTTCCCAGACCCATGCCTGCAGTGGCCAGTGGCCTGTCAACAGCAGAGAATTTCGCTAGCTTCACGGCAACAAGAATGGACGTTTCCAAATGGAAAAACAAGGCTAGTACCAGTACACGCCCATTTCCATGGGCACACGCAGGATACATCCCTGTGGTTTCTAACGAGTCAAAAGAGACACAGAGTACACACTGGTTCCTTCCCTGAATCAACTTCTTGAGGCAGGGTGTTCTGCATCTAGTGAACTGCCTCAACCGAGGAACGCCCTAGCTAGGCCTCTGGGCCCGTGCCTCTTCAGAAGCCTGCATTGCTACAGGAAAAACTTTGCTTTCGTTGCAAGAGGATTGCAAGACGACTTCTCCTGGAGGCAGGGTGACTTCAGGTAGGAGGTGGATGGAAGGCGAAGCCGAGTGTTTTTCTCAGTGCAGCTCAGACTAGGGAATGTGTGTGACTTCCACAGCATGTTGGAACTTGCTAGAACGCTGCTCGTGAACCTGTACGAGTGCAGTGAACTTAGGAGATCCCAAGAAAGAGTGCAGTGTGTAGCCCATGACTCCGCAGACACATAGGACCTCCGAGGGACCTATGGGCCTCGTTGTTGCTCAGCAGTCCTACAGGAGTGTGGAGGTACTCAGTGATCTTGGAACGAAAATGATGCTCACCCGAGGGGCCTAGGAGTCCTGAAAAGGGTACTTCCTTTAAAATAAGCAGAACTTTCACTACGAACTCATGGAAAGAGCTGCATGCCTCCCTTTCTGCATGGCTACTCAGGCCCTTACCTCGAGGCAAGCACTCGCGTTGAGATACCCTTTAACTCTAGACCATGGCAAATTGTGCCCATCCCGGACAATGAAGCACTCTGTGTAGCCAGAGAAAACTCATTTTCTTCCCAGACCCATGCCTACAGTGGCCAGAGGCCTGTCAACAGCTAGAATTGCAGGGAGCTTCACGGCCGCATGAATGGAGCTCTCAAAATGTTAACGCAAGGCTACTACCAACATGCCCCCATTTCCATAGGCACAAACAGCATACATCCCTGTGGTTTCTAACACCTCAGAAGAGACACAGAGTACACACTGGTTCCTTCCGTGAATCAACTTCTCGAGGCAGGGTGTTCTGCATCTAGTGAACTGCCTCAACCAAGGAACGCCCTAACTAGGCCTCTGGGCCCGTGCCTCTTCAAAAGCCTGCAGTGCTACAGGAAAAACTGTGCTTTCTTTGCAAGAGGAAGGCAAGCCGACTTTCTCCTGGAGCAGGGTGACTTCAGGTACGAGTTACAGAATGGAAGCCGCAACCGAGTGTGTTTCTCTGTGCAGCTCAGACTAGGGAAGGAGTGCGACTTCCACGGCATGTTGGAACTTGCTAGAACGGTGCTCGTGAACCTGTGCGATTGCTGGCTAAATCAAGATGGCCCAAGAAAGAGTGCACTGTGTTGCCCTACACTCGGCATACACACTGTGAGTCCGAAAGCTACGGGCCTGGATATTGCTTAGAAGGGCCAGGGGAGCCTGAGGGTACTCAGTGTTCTTGCAGGGAATAGGGTTTCCAGGCGAGGCACCTAGGTGTCCTGAAAGGCGTACTGGCGTTAAAATGCTGCAGAGCAGAGATTACGGCCTCATGGAAACTGCTACATGCCTCCGCTTCTGCATAGCATTTCAGGGCCTTACCTCGAGGCAAGTTCTCACGTTGCTTGCCCTGTGAGCGACACAGAATGCTAGGATGCTGTATTTCTCCTTGAATAGAGTGACTTCAGGGACGAGGTCCCAGAAGAATTCTAAGCAGAGTGTTTTCTCATGGCAGCTCAGACGAGGGCAATGTCGAAGACTTCCAGGGCATGTTGGACGGCCTAGAAATGTGGTTCTGATGCTGTTCGAGTGCTCTGGAAATGTAGTTCTCCTGAAGTAACGTACAGTGTGTTGCCCGAGACTCGGCAGACACAGAGGGCCTCCGAGGGACATATGGGACTCAGTGTTGCTCAGCAGGCCCACAAGGGTGTGGAGTTAGTCAGTGATCTAGGAACGAAAATGATGCTCACCCGAGGGGTCTAGGAGTCCTGAAAAGGGTACTTCCTTTAAAGTAAAGCAGATTAGCGACTAAGAGCGCATGGAAAGAGCTGCATGCCTCCCTTTCTGCAGGGCTACTCAGGGCCTTACCTCGAGGCAAGGACTCACGTTGAGATTCCCTTTAGCTCTAGAGCATGGCAAGGTGAGCCCCACCCGGAGCAATGAAGCACCCTGTGTAGCCAGAGAAAACATTTTCTTCCCAGACCCATGCCTACAGTGGCCAGGGGCCTGTCCACAGCAGAGAATTTCAGCTAGCTGCACGGCAACAAGAATGGAGGTTTCCAAAAGGAAAAGCAAGGCTAGTACCATCGCTCCCCCAATTTCATGGGCACACGCAGGATACCTCCCAGTGCTTTCTAACCAGTCAAAAGAGACACAGAGTACACACTGGTTCCTTCCCTGAATCAACTTCTCGAAGCAGGGTGTTCTGCATCTAGTGAAATGCCTCAACCAAGGAACGCCCTAGCTAGGCCTCTGGGCCCGTGCCTCTTCAAAAGCTTGCAGTGCTACAGGAGAAACTGTGCTGTCGTTGCAGTAGGAACGCAAGCCGTCTTTCTCCTGGAGGCAGGGTGATTTCAGGTAGGAGGTGGATGGAAGGTGAAGCCGAGTGTTTTTCTTTGTGCAGCTCAGACTAGGGAATTTGTGCGATGTCCACAGCATGTTGGAACTTGCTAGAACGGTGCTCGTGAACCTGAGCGATTGCTGTGAAATCACGATATCCCACGAAAGAGTGCAGTGTGTTGCCCATGACTCAGCAGACACAGAGGACCTCCGAGGGTCCTATGGGCCTCGTTGTTGCTCAGCAGGCCTACAGGGGTGTGGAGGTACTCAGTGATCTTGGAACGAAAATGATGCTCACCCGAGGGGCTTAGGAGTCCTGAAAACGGCACTTCCTTTAAAATAAAGCAGAACAGCGACTAAGAGCTCATGGAAAGAGCTGCATGCCTCCCTTTCTGCATGGCTCCTCAGGGCCTTACATCGAGGCAAGGACTCACGTTGAGATTCCCTGTAGCTCTAGAGCATGGAAAGCTGAGCCCTACCCCAGCCAATGAAGCGCCCTGTGTAGCCAGAAAACACTCATTTTCTTCCCAGACCCATGGCTACACAGGTCGAGGCCTGTCAACAGCATAGAATTTCAGGGAGCTTCACGGCAGCAAGGATGGAGCTTTCCAAATGGAAAGCGAGGTTAGTACCATCTTGACCCCTTTTCCATTGGCACAGGCAGCATACATCTCTGTGGTTTCTAACGAGTCAAAAGAGACCCAGAGTACACACTGGTTGCTTCCCTGAATCAACTTATCGAGGCAGGGAGTTTTGCATCTAGTGAACTGCCTCAACCAAGGAACGCCCTAGCTAGGCCTCTGGGGCCGTGCCTCTTCAAAAGCCTGCAGTGCTACAGGAAAAACTGTGCTTTCGTTGCAATAGGAAAGCAAGCCGACTTCTCCTGGAGGCACGGTGACTTCAGGTAGGAGGTCCTGGATGGAAGGAGAAGCCGAGTGTTTTTCTCAGTGAAGCTCAGACTGGAATGAGTGCGACTTCCACGGCATGTTGGAACTTGCTAGAACGGTGCTCGTGAACCTTTGCGAGTTCTGGGTAAATCAAGAAGTCCCAAAAAAGAGTGCAGTGTGTTGTCCATGGCTCGGCAGAAACAGAGGGCCGCCGAGAGACCTATGAGCCTCGTTGTTGCTCAGCAGGCTCACAGGGGTGTGGAGGTACTCAGTGATCTTGGAACGAAAATGATGCTCACCCGAGGGGCCTAGGAGTCCTGAAAAGGGTACTTCCTTTAAAATAAAGCAGAACAGCGAATAAGAGCTCATGGAAACAGCTGCATGCCTCCGTTTCTGCATGGCTACTCAGGGCCTTACTCCGAGGCAAGGACTCACGTTGAGATTCCCTTTAGCTCTAGAGCATGGCAAGATGAGCCCCACCCCGGTTAATGAAGCACCCTCTGTAGCCAGAGAAAACTCATTTTCTTCCCAGACCCATGCCTGCAGTGGCCAGTGGCCTGTCAACAGCAGAGAATTTCGCTAGCTTCACGGCAACAAGAATGGACGTTTCCAAATGGAAAAACAAGGCTAGTACCAGTACACGCCCATTTCCATGGGCACACGCAGGATACATCCCTGTGGTTTCTAACGAGTCAAAAGAGACACAGAGTACACACTGGTTCCTTCCCTGAATCAACTTCTTGAGGCAGGGTGTTCTGCATCTAGTGAACTGCCTCAACCGAGGAACGCCCTAGCTAGGCCTCTGGGCCCGTGCCTCTTCAGAAGCCTGCATTGCTACAGGAAAAACTTTGCTTTCGTTGCAAGAGGATTGCAAGACGACTTCTCCTGGAGGCAGGGTGACTTCAGGTAGGAGGTGGATGGAAGGCGAAGCCGAGTGTTTTTCTCAGTGCAGCTCAGACTAGGGAATGTGTGTGACTTCCACAGCATGTTGGAACTTGCTAGAACGCTGCTCGTGAACCTGTACGAGTGCAGTGAACTTAGGAGATCCCAAGAAAGAGTGCAGTGTGTAGCCCATGACTCCGCAGACACATAGGACCTCCGAGGGACCTATGGGCCTCGTTGTTGCTCAGCAGTCCTACAGGAGTGTGGAGGTACTCAGTGATCTTGGAACGAAAATGATGCTCACCCGAGGGGCCTAGGAGTCCTGAAAAGGGTACTTCCTTTAAAATAAGCAGAACTTTCACTACGAACTCATGGAAAGAGCTGCATGCCTCCCTTTCTGCATGGCTACTCAGGCCCTTACCTCGAGGCAAGCACTCGCGTTGAGATACCCTTTAACTCTAGACCATGGCAAATTGTGCCCATCCCGGACAATGAAGCACTCTGTGTAGCCAGAGAAAACTCATTTTCTTCCCAGACCCATGCCTACAGTGGCCAGAGGCCTGTCAACAGCTAGAATTGCAGGGAGCTTCACGGCCGCATGAATGGAGCTCTCAAAATGTTAACGCAAGGCTACTACCAACATGCCCCCATTTCCATAGGCACAAACAGCATACATCCCTGTGGTTTCTAACACCTCAGAAGAGACACAGAGTACACACTGGTTCCTTCCGTGAATCAACTTCTCGAGGCAGGGTGTTCTGCATCTAGTGAACTGCCTCAACCAAGGAACGCCCTAACTAGGCCTCTGGGCCCGTGCCTCTTCAAAAGCCTGCAGTGCTACAGGAAAAACTGTGCTTTCTTTGCAAGAGGAAGGCAAGCCGACTTTCTCCTGGAGCAGGGTGACTTCAGGTACGAGTTACAGAATGGAAGCCGCAACCGAGTGTGTTTCTCTGTGCAGCTCAGACTAGGGAAGGAGTGCGACTTCCACGGCATGTTGGAACTTGCTAGAACGGTGCTCGTGAACCTGTGCGATTGCTGGCTAAATCAAGATGGCCCAAGAAAGAGTGCACTGTGTTGCCCTACACTCGGCATACACACTGTGAGTCCGAAAGCTACGGGCCTGGATATTGCTTAGAAGGGCCAGGGGAGCCTGAGGGTACTCAGTGTTCTTGCAGGGAATAGGGTTTCCAGGCGAGGCACCTAGGTGTCCTGAAAGGCGTACTGGCGTTAAAATGCTGCAGAGCAGAGATTACGGCCTCATGGAAACTGCTACATGCCTCCGCTTCTGCATAGCATTTCAGGGCCTTACCTCGAGGCAAGTTCTCACGTTGCTTGCCCTGTGAGCGACACAGAATGCTAGGATGCTGTATTTCTCCTTGAATAGAGTGACTTCAGGGACGAGGTCCCTGAAGAATTCTAAGCAGAGTGTTTCCTCATGGCAGCTCAGACGAGGGCAATGTCGAAGACTTCCAGGGCATGTTGGACGGCCTAGAAATGTGGTTCTGATGCTGTTCGAGTGCTCTGGAAATGTAGTTCTCCTGAAGTAACGTACAGTGTGTTGCCCGAGACTCGGCAGACACAGAGGGCCTCCGAGGGACATATGGGACTCAGTGTTGCTCAGCAGGCCCACAAGGGTGTGGAGTTAGTCAGTGATCTAGGAACGAAAATGATGCTCACCCGAGGGGTCTAGGAGTCCTGAAAAGGGTACTTCCTTTAAAGTAAAGCAGATTAGCGACTAAGAGCGCATGGAAAGAGCTGCATGCCTCCCTTTCTGCAGGGCTACTCAGGGCCTTACCTCGAGGCAAGGACTCACGTTGAGATTCCCTTTAGCTCTAGAGCATGGCAAGGTGAGCCCCACCCGGAGCAATGAAGCACCCTGTGTAGCCAGAGAAAACATTTTCTTCCCAGACCCATGCCTACAGTGGCCAGGGGCCTGTCCACAGCAGAGAATTTCAGCTAGCTGCACGGCAACAAGAATGGAGGTTTCCAAAAGGAAAAGCAAGGCTAGTACCATCGCTCCCCCAATTTCATGGGCACACGCAGGATACCTCCCAGTGCTTTCTAACCAGTCAAAAGAGACACAGAGTACACACTGGTTCCTTCCCTGAATCAACTTCTCGAAGCAGGGTGTTCTGCATCTAGTGAAATGCCTCAACCAAGGAACGCCCTAGCTAGGCCTCTGGGCCCGTGCCTCTTCAAAAGCTTGCAGTGCTACAGGAGAAACTGTGCTGTCGTTGCAGTAGGAACGCAAGCCGTCTTTCTCCTGGAGGCAGGGTGATTTCAGGTAGGAGGTGGATGGAAGGTGAAGCCGAGTGTTTTTCTTTGTGCAGCTCAGACTAGGGAATTTGTGCGATGTCCACAGCATGTTGGAACTTGCTAGAACGGTGCTCGTGAACCTGAGCGATTGCTGTGAAATCACGATATCCCACGAAAGAGTGCAGTGTGTTGCCCATGACTCAGCAGACACAGAGGACCTCCGAGGGTCCTATGGGCCTCGTTGTTGCTCAGCAGGCCTACAGGGGTGTGGAGGTACTCAGTGATCTTGGAACGAAAATGATGCTCACCCGAGGGGCTTAGGAGTCCTGAAAACGGTACTTCCTTTAAAATAAAGCAGAACAGCGACTAAGAGCTCATGGAAAGAGCTGCATGCCTCCCTTTCTGCATGGCTCCTCAGGGCCTTACATCGAGGCAAGGACTCACGTTGAGATTCCCTGTAGCTCTAGAGCATGGAAAGCTGAGCCCTACCCCAGCCAATGAAGCGCCCTGTGTAGCCAGAAAACACTCATTTTCTTCCCAGACCCATGGCTACACAGGTCGAGGCCTGTCAACAGCATAGAATTTCAGGGAGCTTCACGGCAGCAAGGATGGAGCTTTCCAAATGGAAAGCGAGGTTAGTACCATCTTGACCCCTTTTCCATTGGCACAGGCAGCATACATCTCTGTGGTTTCTAACGAGTCAAAAGAGACCCAGAGTACACACTGGTTGCTTCCCTGAATCAACTTATCGAGGCAGGGAGTTTTGCATCTAGTGAACTGCCTCAACCAAGGAACGCCCTAGCTAGGCCTCTGGGGCCGTGCCTCTTCAAAAGCCTGCAGTGCTACAGGAAAAACTGTGCTTTCGTTGCAATAGGAAAGCAAGCCGACTTCTCCTGGAGGCACGGTGACTTCAGGTAGGAGGTCCTGGATGGAAGGAGAAGCCGAGTGTTTTTCTCAGTGAAGCTCAGACTGGAATGAGTGCGACTTCCACGGCATGTTGGAACTTGCTAGAACGGTGCTCGTGAACCTTTGCGAGTTCTGGGTAAATCAAGAAGTCCCAAAAAAGAGTGCAGTGTGTTGTCCATGGCTCGGCAGAAACAGAGGGCCGCCGAGAGACCTATGAGCCTCGTTGTTGCTCAGCAGGCTCACAGGGGTGTGGAGGTACTCAGTGATCTTGGAACGAAAATGATGCTCACCCGAGGGGCCTAGGAGTCCTGAAAAGGGTACTTCCTTTAAAATAAAGCAGAACAGCGAATAAGAGCTCATGGAAACAGCTGCATGCCTCCGTTTCTGCATGGCTACTCAGGGCCTTACTCCGAGGCAAGGACTCACGTTGAGATTCCCTTTAGCTCTAGAGCATGGCAAGATGAGCCCCACCCCGGTTAATGAAGCACCCTCTGTAGCCAGAGAAAACTCATTTTCTTCCCAGACCCATGCCTGCAGTGGCCAGTGGCCTGTCAACAGCAGAGAATTTCGCTAGCTTCACGGCAACAAGAATGGACGTTTCCAAATGGAAAAACAAGGCTAGTACCAGTACACGCCCATTTCCATGGGCACACGCAGGATACATCCCTGTGGTTTCTAACGAGTCAAAAGAGACACAGAGTACACACTGGTTCCTTCCCTGAATCAACTTCTTGAGGCAGGGTGTTCTGCATCTAGTGAACTGCCTCAACCGAGGAACGCCCTAGCTAGGCCTCTGGGCCCGTGCCTCTTCAGAAGCCTGCATTGCTACAGGAAAAACTTTGCTTTCGTTGCAAGAGGATTGCAAGACGACTTCTCCTGGAGGCAGGGTGACTTCAGGTAGGAGGTGGATGGAAGGCGAAGCCGAGTGTTTTTCTCAGTGCAGCTCAGACTAGGGAATGTGTGTGACTTCCACAGCATGTTGGAACTTGCTAGAACGCTGCTCGTGAACCTGTACGAGTGCAGTGAACTTAGGAGATCCCAAGAAAGAGTGCAGTGTGTAGCCCATGACTCCGCAGACACATAGGACCTCCGAGGGACCTATGGGCCTCGTTGTTGCTCAGCAGTCCTACAGGAGTGTGGAGGTACTCAGTGATCTTGGAACGAAAATGATGCTCACCCGAGGGGCCTAGGAGTCCTGAAAAGGGTACTTCCTTTAAAATAAGCAGAACTTTCACTACGAACTCATGGAAAGAGCTGCATGCCTCCCTTTCTGCATGGCTACTCAGGCCCTTACCTCGAGGCAAGCACTCGCGTTGAGATACCCTTTAACTCTAGACCATGGCAAATTGTGCCCATCCCGGACAATGAAGCACTCTGTGTAGCCAGAGAAAACTCATTTTCTTCCCAGACCCATGCCTACAGTGGCCAGAGGCCTGTCAACAGCTAGAATTGCAGGGAGCTTCACGGCCGCATGAATGGAGCTCTCAAAATGTTAACGCAAGGCTACTACCAACATGCCCCCATTTCCATAGGCACAAACAGCATACATCCCTGTGGTTTCTAACACCTCAGAAGAGACACAGAGTACACACTGGTTCCTTCCGTGAATCAACTTCTCGAGGCAGGGTGTTCTGCATCTAGTGAACTGCCTCAACCAAGGAACGCCCTAACTAGGCCTCTGGGCCCGTGCCTCTTCAAAAGCCTGCAGTGCTACAGGAAAAACTGTGCTTTCTTTGCAAGAGGAAGGCAAGCCGACTTTCTCCTGGAGCAGGGTGACTTCAGGTACGAGTTACAGAATGGAAGCCGCAACCGAGTGTGTTTCTCTGTGCAGCTCAGACTAGGGAAGGAGTGCGACTTCCACGGCATGTTGGAACTTGCTAGAACGGTGCTCGTGAACCTGTGCGATTGCTGGCTAAATCAAGATGGCCCAAGAAAGAGTGCACTGTGTTGCCCTACACTCGGCATACACACTGTGAGTCCGAAAGCTACGGGCCTGGATATTGCTTAGAAGGGCCAGGGGAGCCTGAGGGTACTCAGTGTTCTTGCAGGGAATAGGGTTTCCAGGCGAGGCACCTAGGTGTCCTGAAAGGCGTACTGGCGTTAAAATGCTGCAGAGCAGAGATTACGGCCTCATGGAAACTGCTACATGCCTCCGCTTCTGCATAGCATTTCAGGGCCTTACCTCGAGGCAAGTTCTCACGTTGCTTGCCCTGTGAGCGACACAGAATGCTAGGATGCTGTATTTCTCCTTGAATAGAGTGACTTCAGGGACGAGGTCCCAGAAGAATTCTAAGCAGAGTGTTTTCTCATGGCAGCTCAGACGAGGGCAATGTCGAAGACTTCCAGGGCATGTTGGACGGCCTAGAAATGTGGTTCTGATGCTGTTCGAGTGCTCTGGAAATGTAGTTCTCCTGAAGTAACGTACAGTGTGTTGCCCGAGACTCGGCAGACACAGAGGGCCTCCGAGGGACATATGGGACTCAGTGTTGCTCAGCAGGCCCACAAGGGTGTGGAGTTAGTCAGTGATCTAGGAACGAAAATGATGCTCACCCGAGGGGTCTAGGAGTCCTGAAAAGGGTACTTCCTTTAAAGTAAAGCAGATTAGCGACTAAGAGCGCATGGAAAGAGCTGCATGCCTCCCTTTCTGCAGGGCTACTCAGGGCCTTACCTCGAGGCAAGGACTCACGTTGAGATTCCCTTTAGCTCTAGAGCATGGCAAGGTGAGCCCCACCCGGAGCAATGAAGCACCCTGTGTAGCCAGAGAAAACATTTTCTTCCCAGACCCATGCCTACAGTGGCCAGGGGCCTGTCCACAGCAGAGAATTTCAGCTAGCTGCACGGCAACAAGAATGGAGGTTTCCAAAAGGAAAAGCAAGGCTAGTACCATCGCTCCCCCAATTTCATGGGCACACGCAGGATACCTCCCAGTGCTTTCTAACCAGTCAAAAGAGACACAGAGTACACACTGGTTCCTTCCCTGAATCAACTTCTCGAAGCAGGGTGTTCTGCATCTAGTGAAATGCCTCAACCAAGGAACGCCCTAGCTAGGCCTCTGGGCCCGTGCCTCTTCAAAAGCTTGCAGTGCTACAGGAGAAACTGTGCTGTCGTTGCAGTAGGAACGCAAGCCGTCTTTCTCCTGGAGGCAGGGTGATTTCAGGTAGGAGGTGGATGGAAGGTGAAGCCGAGTGTTTTTCTTTGTGCAGCTCAGACTAGGGAATTTGTGCGATGTCCACAGCATGTTGGAACTTGCTAGAACGGTGCTCGTGAACCTGAGCGATTGCTGTGAAATCACGATATCCCACGAAAGAGTGCAGTGTGTTGCCCATGACTCAGCAGACACAGAGGACCTCCGAGGGTCCTATGGGCCTCGTTGTTGCTCAGCAGGCCTACAGGGGTGTGGAGGTACTCAGTGATCTTGGAACGAAAATGATGCTCACCCGAGGGGCTTAGGAGTCCTGAAAACGGTACTTCCTTTAAAATAAAGCAGAACAGCGACTAAGAGCTCATGGAAAGAGCTGCATGCCTCCCTTTCTGCATGGCTCCTCAGGGCCTTACATCGAGGCAAGGACTCACGTTGAGATTCCCTGTAGCTCTAGAGCATGGAAAGCTGAGCCCTACCCCAGCCAATGAAGCGCCCTGTGTAGCCAGAAAACACTCATTTTCTTCCCAGACCCATGGCTACACAGGTCGAGGCCTGTCAACAGCATAGAATTTCAGGGAGCTTCACGGCAGCAAGGATGGAGCTTTCCAAATGGAAAGCGAGGTTAGTACCATCTTGACCCCTTTTCCATTGGCACAGGCAGCATACATCTCTGTGGTTTCTAACGAGTCAAAAGAGACCCAGAGTACACACTGGTTGCTTCCCTGAATCAACTTATCGAGGCAGGGAGTTTTGCATCTAGTGAACTGCCTCAACCAAGGAACGCCCTAGCTAGGCCTCTGGGGCCGTGCCTCTTCAAAAGCCTGCAGTGCTACAGGAAAAACTGTGCTTTCGTTGCAATAGGAAAGCAAGCCGACTTCTCCTGGAGGCACGGTGACTTCAGGTAGGAGGTCCTGGATGGAAGGAGAAGCCGAGTGTTTTTCTCAGTGAAGCTCAGACTGGAATGAGTGCGACTTCCACGGCATGTTGGAACTTGCTAGAACGGTGCTCGTGAACCTTTGCGAGTTCTGGGTAAATCAAGAAGTCCCAAAAAAGAGTGCAGTGTGTTGTCCATGGCTCGGCAGAAACAGAGGGCCGCCGAGAGACCTATGAGCCTCGTTGTTGCTCAGCAGGCTCACAGGGGTGTGGAGGTACTCAGTGATCTTGGAACGAAAATGATGCTCACCCGAGGGGCCTAGGAGTCCTGAAAAGGGTACTTCCTTTAAAATAAAGCAGAACAGCGAATAAGAGCTCATGGAAACAGCTGCATGCCTCCGTTTCTGCATGGCTACTCAGGGCCTTACTCCGAGGCAAGGACTCACGTTGAGATTCCCTTTAGCTCTAGAGCATGGCAAGATGAGCCCCACCCCGGTTAATGAAGCACCCTCTGTAGCCAGAGAAAACTCATTTTCTTCCCAGACCCATGCCTGCAGTGGCCAGTGGCCTGTCAACAGCAGAGAATTTCGCTAGCTTCACGGCAACAAGAATGGACGTTTCCAAATGGAAAAACAAGGCTAGTACCAGTACACGCCCATTTCCATGGGCACACGCAGGATACATCCCTGTGGTTTCTAACGAGTCAAAAGAGACACAGAGTACACACTGGTTCCTTCCCTGAATCAACTTCTTGAGGCAGGGTGTTCTGCATCTAGTGAACTGCCTCAACCGAGGAACGCCCTAGTTAGGCCTCTGGGCCCGTGCCTCTTCAGAAGCCTGCATTGCTACAGGAAAAACTTTGCTTTCGTTGCAAGAGGATTGCAAGACGACTTCTCCTGGAGGCAGGGTGACTTCAGGTAGGAGGTGGATGGAAGGCGAAGCCGAGTGTTTTTCTCAGTGCAGCTCAGACTAGGGAATGTGTGTGACTTCCACAGCATGTTGGAACTTGCTAGAACGCTGCTCGTGAACCTGTACGAGTGCAGTGAACTTAGGAGATCCCAAGAAAGAGTGCAGTGTGTAGCCCATGACTCCGCAGACACATAGGACCTCCGAGGGACCTATGGGCCTCGTTGTTGCTCAGCAGTCCTACAGGAGTGTGGAGGTACTCAGTGATCTTGGAACGAAAATGATGCTCACCCGAGGGGCCTAGGAGTCCTGAAAAGGGTACTTCCTTTAAAATAAGCAGAACTTTCACTACGAACTCATGGAAAGAGCTGCATGCCTCCCTTTCTGCATGGCTACTCAGGCCCTTACCTCGAGGCAAGCACTCGCGTTGAGATACCCTTTAACTCTAGACCATGGCAAATTGTGCCCATCCCGGACAATGAAGCACTCTGTGTAGCCAGAGAAAACTCATTTTCTTCCCAGACCCATGCCTACAGTGGCCAGAGGCCTGTCAACAGCTAGAATTGCAGGGAGCTTCACGGCCGCATGAATGGAGCTCTCAAAATGTTAACGCAAGGCTACTACCAACATGCCCCCATTTCCATAGGCACAAACAGCATACATCCCTGTGGTTTCTAACACCTCAGAAGAGACACAGAGTACACACTGGTTCCTTCCGTGAATCAACTTCTCGAGGCAGGGTGTTCTGCATCTAGTGAACTGCCTCAACCAAGGAACGCCCTAACTAGGCCTCTGGGCCCGTGCCTCTTCAAAAGCCTGCAGTGCTACAGGAAAAACTGTGCTTTCTTTGCAAGAGGAAGGCAAGCCGACTTTCTCCTGGAGCAGGGTGACTTCAGGTACGAGTTACAGAATGGAAGCCGCAACCGAGTGTGTTTCTCTGTGCAGCTCAGACTAGGGAAGGAGTGCGACTTCCACGGCATGTTGGAACTTGCTAGAACGGTGCTCGTGAACCTGTGCGATTGCTGGCTAAATCAAGATGGCCCAAGAAAGAGTGCACTGTGTTGCCCTACACTCGGCATACACACTGTGAGTCCGAAAGCTACGGGCCTGGATATTGCTTAGAAGGGCCAGGGGAGCCTGAGGGTACTCAGTGTTCTTGCAGGGAATAGGGTTTCCAGGCGAGGCACCTAGGTGTCCTGAAAGGCGTACTGGCGTTAAAATGCTGCAGAGCAGAGATTACGGCCTCATGGAAACTGCTACATGCCTCCGCTTCTGCATAGCATTTCAGGGCCTTACCTCGAGGCAAGTTCTCACGTTGCTTGCCCTGTGAGCGACACAGAATGCTAGGATGCTGTATTTCTCCTTGAATAGAGTGACTTCAGGGACGAGGTCCCTGAAGAATTCTAAGCAGAGTGTTTTCTCATGGCAGCTCAGACGAGGGCAATGTCGAAGACTTCCAGGGCATGTTGGACGGCCTAGAAATGTGGTTCTGATGCTGTTCGAGTGCTCTGGAAATGTAGTTCTCCTGAAGTAACGTACAGTGTGTTGCCCGAGACTCGGCAGACACAGAGGGCCTCCGAGGGACATATGGGACTCAGTGTTGCTCAGCAGGCCCACAAGGGTGTGGAGTTAGTCAGTGATCTAGGAACGAAAATGATGCTCACCCGAGGGGTCTAGGAGTCCTGAAAAGGGTACTTCCTTTAAAGTAAAGCAGATTAGCGACTAAGAGCGCATGGAAAGAGCTGCATGCCTCCCTTTCTGCAGGGCTACTCAGGGCCTTACCTCGAGGCAAGGACTCACGTTGAGATTCCCTTTAGCTCTAGAGCATGGCAAGGTGAGCCCCACCCGGAGCAATGAAGCACCCTGTGTAGCCAGAGAAAACATTTTCTTCCCAGACCCATGCCTACAGTGGCCAGGGGCCTGTCCACAGCAGAGAATTTCAGCTAGCTGCACGGCAACAAGAATGGAGGTTTCCAAAAGGAAAAGCAAGGCTAGTACCATCGCTCCCCCAATTTCATGGGCACACGCAGGATACCTCCCAGTGCTTTCTAACCAGTCAAAAGAGACACAGAGTACACACTGGTTCCTTCCCTGAATCAACTTCTCGAAGCAGGGTGTTCTGCATCTAGTGAAATGCCTCAACCAAGGAACGCCCTAGCTAGGCCTCTGGGCCCGTGCCTCTTCAAAAGCTTGCAGTGCTACAGGAGAAACTGTGCTGTCGTTGCAGTAGGAACGCAAGCCGTCTTTCTCCTGGAGGCAGGGTGATTTCAGGTAGGAGGTGGATGGAAGGTGAAGCCGAGTGTTTTTCTTTGTGCAGCTCAGACTAGGGAATTTGTGCGATGTCCACAGCATGTTGGAACTTGCTAGAACGGTGCTCGTGAACCTGAGCGATTGCTGTGAAATCACGATATCCCACGAAAGAGTGCAGTGTGTTGCCCATGACTCAGCAGACACAGAGGACCTCCGAGGGTCCTATGGGCCTCGTTGTTGCTCAGCAGGCCTACAGGGGTGTGGAGGTACTCAGTGATCTTGGAACGAAAATGATGCTCACCCGAGGGGCTTAGGAGTCCTGAAAACGGCACTTCCTTTAAAATAAAGCAGAACAGCGACTAAGAGCTCATGGAAAGAGCTGCATGCCTCCCTTTCTGCATGGCTCCTCAGGGCCTTACATCGAGGCAAGGACTCACGTTGAGATTCCCTGTAGCTCTAGAGCATGGAAAGCTGAGCCCTACCCCAGCCAATGAAGCGCCCTGTGTAGCCAGAAAACACTCATTTTCTTCCCAGACCCATGGCTACACAGGTCGAGGCCTGTCAACAGCATAGAATTTCAGGGAGCTTCACGGCAGCAAGGATGGAGCTTTCCAAATGGAAAGCGAGGTTAGTACCATCTTGACCCCTTTTCCATTGGCACAGGCAGCATACATCTCTGTGGTTTCTAACGAGTCAAAAGAGACCCAGAGTACACACTGGTTGCTTCCCTGAATCAACTTATCGAGGCAGGGAGTTTTGCATCTAGTGAACTGCCTCAACCAAGGAACGCCCTAGCTAGGCCTCTGGGGCCGTGCCTCTTCAAAAGCCTGCAGTGCTACAGGAAAAACTGTGCTTTCGTTGCAATAGGAAAGCAAGCCGACTTCTCCTGGAGGCACGGTGACTTCAGGTAGGAGGTCCTGGATGGAAGGAGAAGCCGAGTGTTTTTCTCAGTGAAGCTCAGACTGGAATGAGTGCGACTTCCACGGCATGTTGGAACTTGCTAGAACGGTGCTCGTGAACCTTTGCGAGTTCTGGGTAAATCAAGAAGTCCCAAAAAAGAGTGCAGTGTGTTGTCCATGGCTCGGCAGAAACAGAGGGCCGCCGAGAGACCTATGAGCCTCGTTGTTGCTCAGCAGGCTCACAGGGGTGTGGAGGTACTCAGTGATCTTGGAACGAAAATGATGCTCACCCGAGGGGCCTAGGAGTCCTGAACAGGGTACTTCCTTTAAAATAAAGCAGAACAGCGAATAAGAGCTCATGGAAACAGCTGCATGCCTCCGTTTCTGCATGGCTACTCAGGGCCTTACTCCGAGGCAAGGACTCACGTTGAGATTCCCTTTAGCTCTAGAGCATGGCAAGATGAGCCCCACCCCGGTTAATGAAGCACCCTCTGTAGCCAGAGAAAACTCATTTTCTTCCCAGACCCATGCCTGCAGTGGCCAGTGGCCTGTCAACAGCAGAGAATTTCGCTAGCTTCACGGCAACAAGAATGGACGTTTCCAAATGGAAAAACAAGGCTAGTACCAGTACACGCCCATTTCCATGGGCACACGCAGGATACATCCCTGTGGTTTCTAACGAGTCAAAAGAGACACAGAGTACACACTGGTTCCTTCCCTGAATCAACTTCTTGAGGCAGGGTGTTCTGCATCTAGTGAACTGCCTCAACCGAGGAACGCCCTAGCTAGGCCTCTGGGCCCGTGCCTCTTCAGAAGCCTGCATTGCTACAGGAAAAACTTTGCTTTCGTTGCAAGAGGATTGCAAGACGACTTCTCCTGGAGGCAGGGTGACTTCAGGTAGGAGGTGGATGGAAGGCGAAGCCGAGTGTTTTTCTCAGTGCAGCTCAGACTAGGGAATGTGTGTGACTTCCACAGCATGTTGGAACTTGCTAGAACGCTGCTCGTGAACCTGTACGAGTGCAGTGAACTTAGGAGATCCCAAGAAAGAGTGCAGTGTGTAGCCCATGACTCCGCAGACACATAGGACCTCCGAGGGACCTATGGGCCTCGTTGTTGCTCAGCAGTCCTACAGGAGTGTGGAGGTACTCAGTGATCTTGGAACGAAAATGATGCTCACCCGAGGGGCCTAGGAGTCCTGAAAAGGGTACTTCCTTTAAAATAAGCAGAACTTTCACTACGAACTCATGGAAAGAGCTGCATGCCTCCCTTTCTGCATGGCTACTCAGGCCCTTACCTCGAGGCAAGCACTCGCGTTGAGATACCCTTTAACTCTAGACCATGGCAAATTGTGCCCATCCCGGACAATGAAGCACTCTGTGTAGCCAGAGAAAACTCATTTTCTTCCCAGACCCATGCCTACAGTGGCCAGAGGCCTGTCAACAGCTAGAATTGCAGGGAGCTTCACGGCCGCATGAATGGAGCTCTCAAAATGTTAACGCAAGGCTACTACCAACATGCCCCCATTTCCATAGGCACAAACAGCATACATCCCTGTGGTTTCTAACACCTCAGAAGAGACACAGAGTACACACTGGTTCCTTCCGTGAATCAACTTCTCGAGGCAGGGTGTTCTGCATCTAGTGAACTGCCTCAACCAAGGAACGCCCTAACTAGGCCTCTGGGCCCGTGCCTCTTCAAAAGCCTGCAGTGCTACAGGAAAAACTGTGCTTTCTTTGCAAGAGGAAGGCAAGCCGACTTTCTCCTGGAGCAGGGTGACTTCAGGTACGAGTTACAGAATGGAAGCCGCAACCGAGTGTGTTTCTCTGTGCAGCTCAGACTAGGGAAGGAGTGCGACTTCCACGGCATGTTGGAACTTGCTAGAACGGTGCTCGTGAACCTGTGCGATTGCTGGCTAAATCAAGATGGCCCAAGAAAGAGTGCACTGTGTTGCCCTACACTCGGCATACACACTGTGAGTCCGAAAGCTACGGGCCTGGATATTGCTTAGAAGGGCCAGGGGAGCCTGAGGGTACTCAGTGTTCTTGCAGGGAATAGGGTTTCCAGGCGAGGCACCTAGGTGTCCTGAAAGGCGTACTGGCGTTAAAATGCTGCAGAGCAGAGATTACGGCCTCATGGAAACTGCTACATGCCTCCGCTTCTGCATAGCATTTCAGGGCCTTACCTCGAGGCAAGTTCTCACGTTGCTTGCCCTGTGAGCGACACAGAATGCTAGGATGCTGTATTTCTCCTTGAATAGAGTGACTTCAGGGACGAGGTCCCTGAAGAATTCTAAGCAGAGTGTTTTCTCATGGCAGCTCAGACGAGGGCAATGTCGAAGACTTCCAGGGCATGTTGGACGGCCTAGAAATGTGGTTCTGATGCTGTTCGAGTGCTCTGGAAATGTAGTTCTCCTGAAGTAACGTACAGTGTGTTGCCCGAGACTCGGCAGACACAGAGGGCCTCCGAGGGACATATGGGACTCAGTGTTGCTCAGCAGGCCCACAAGGGTGTGGAGTTAGTCAGTGATCTAGGAACGAAAATGATGCTCACCCGAGGGGTCTAGGAGTCCTGAAAAGGGTACTTCCTTTAAAGTAAAGCAGATTAGCGACTAAGAGCGCATGGAAAGAGCTGCATGCCTCCCTTTCTGCAGGGCTACTCAGGGCCTTACCTCGAGGCAAGGACTCACGTTGAGATTCCCTTTAGCTCTAGAGCATGGCAAGGTGAGCCCCACCCGGAGCAATGAAGCACCCTGTGTAGCCAGAGAAAACATTTTCTTCCCAGACCCATGCCTACAGTGGCCAGGGGCCTGTCCACAGCAGAGAATTTCAGCTAGCTGCACGGCAACAAGAATGGAGGTTTCCAAAAGGAAAAGCAAGGCTAGTACCATCGCTCCCCCAATTTCATGGGCACACGCAGGATACCTCCCAGTGCTTTCTAACCAGTCAAAAGAGACACAGAGTACACACTGGTTCCTTCCCTGAATCAACTTCTCGAAGCAGGGTGTTCTGCATCTAGTGAAATGCCTCAACCAAGGAACGCCCTAGCTAGGCCTCTGGGCCCGTGCCTCTTCAAAAGCTTGCAGTGCTACAGGAGAAACTGTGCTGTCGTTGCAGTAGGAACGCAAGCCGTCTTTCTCCTGGAGGCAGGGTGATTTCAGGTAGGAGGTGGATGGAAGGTGAAGCCGAGTGTTTTTCTTTGTGCAGCTCAGACTAGGGAATTTGTGCGATGTCCACAGCATGTTGGAACTTGCTAGAACGGTGCTCGTGAACCTGAGCGATTGCTGTGAAATCACGATATCCCACGAAAGAGTGCAGTGTGTTGCCCATGACTCAGCAGACACAGAGGACCTCCGAGGGTCCTATGGGCCTCGTTGTTGCTCAGCAGGCCTACAGGGGTGTGGAGGTACTCAGTGATCTTGGAACGAAAATGATGCTCACCCGAGGGGCTTAGGAGTCCTGAAAACGGTACTTCCTTTAAAATAAAGCAGAACAGCGACTAAGAGCTCATGGAAAGAGCTGCATGCCTCCCTTTCTGCATGGCTCCTCAGGGCCTTACATCGAGGCAAGGACTCACGTTGAGATTCCCTGTAGCTCTAGAGCATGGAAAGCTGAGCCCTACCCCAGCCAATGAAGCGCCCTGTGTAGCCAGAAAACACTCATTTTCTTCCCAGACCCATGGCTACACAGGTCGAGGCCTGTCAACAGCATAGAATTTCAGGGAGCTTCACGGCAGCAAGGATGGAGCTTTCCAAATGGAAAGCGAGGTTAGTACCATCTTGACCCCTTTTCCATTGGCACAGGCAGCATACATCTCTGTGGTTTCTAACGAGTCAAAAGAGACCCAGAGTACACACTGGTTGCTTCCCTGAATCAACTTATCGAGGCAGGGAGTTTTGCATCTAGTGAACTGCCTCAACCAAGGAACGCCCTAGCTAGGCCTCTGGGGCCGTGCCTCTTCAAAAGCCTGCAGTGCTACAGGAAAAACTGTGCTTTCGTTGCAATAGGAAAGCAAGCCGACTTCTCCTGGAGGCACGGTGACTTCAGGTAGGAGGTCCTGGATGGAAGGAGAAGCCGAGTGTTTTTCTCAGTGAAGCTCAGACTGGAATGAGTGCGACTTCCACGGCATGTTGGAACTTGCTAGAACGGTGCTCGTGAACCTTTGCGAGTTCTGGGTAAATCAAGAAGTCCCAAAAAAGAGTGCAGTGTGTTGTCCATGGCTCGGCAGAAACAGAGGGCCGCCGAGAGACCTATGAGCCTCGTTGTTGCTCAGCAGGCTCACAGGGGTGTGGAGGTACTCAGTGATCTTGGAACGAAAATGATGCTCACCCGAGGGGCCTAGGAGTCCTGAAAAGGGTACTTCCTTTAAAATAAAGCAGAACAGCGAATAAGAGCTCATGGAAACAGCTGCATGCCTCCGTTTCTGCATGGCTACTCAGGGCCTTACTCCGAGGCAAGGACTCACGTTGAGATTCCCTTTAGCTCTAGAGCATGGCAAGATGAGCCCCACCCCGGTTAATGAAGCACCCTCTGTAGCCAGAGAAAACTCATTTTCTTCCCAGACCCATGCCTGCAGTGGCCAGTGGCCTGTCAACAGCAGAGAATTTCGCTAGCTTCACGGCAACAAGAATGGACGTTTCCAAATGGAAAAACAAGGCTAGTACCAGTACACGCCCATTTCCATGGGCACACGCAGGATACATCCCTGTGGTTTCTAACGAGTCAAAAGAGACACAGAGTACACACTGGTTCCTTCCCTGAATCAACTTCTTGAGGCAGGGTGTTCTGCATCTAGTGAACTGCCTCAACCGAGGAACGCCCTAGCTAGGCCTCTGGGCCCGTGCCTCTTCAGAAGCCTGCATTGCTACAGGAAAAACTTTGCTTTCGTTGCAAGAGGATTGCAAGACGACTTCTCCTGGAGGCAGGGTGACTTCAGGTAGGAGGTGGATGGAAGGCGAAGCCGAGTGTTTTTCTCAGTGCAGCTCAGACTAGGGAATGTGTGTGACTTCCACAGCATGTTGGAACTTGCTAGAACGCTGCTCGTGAACCTGTACGAGTGCAGTGAACTTAGGAGATCCCAAGAAAGAGTGCAGTGTGTAGCCCATGACTCCGCAGACACATAGGACCTCCGAGGGACCTATGGGCCTCGTTGTTGCTCAGCAGTCCTACAGGAGTGTGGAGGTACTCAGTGATCTTGGAACGAAAATGATGCTCACCCGAGGGGCCTAGGAGTCCTGAAAAGGGTACTTCCTTTAAAATAAGCAGAACTTTCACTACGAACTCATGGAAAGAGCTGCATGCCTCCCTTTCTGCATGGCTACTCAGGCCCTTACCTCGAGGCAAGCACTCGCGTTGAGATACCCTTTAACTCTAGACCATGGCAAATTGTGCCCATCCCGGACAATGAAGCACTCTGTGTAGCCAGAGAAAACTCATTTTCTTCCCAGACCCATGCCTACAGTGGCCAGAGGCCTGTCAACAGCTAGAATTGCAGGGAGCTTCACGGCCGCATGAATGGAGCTCTCAAAATGTTAACGCAAGGCTACTACCAACATGCCCCCATTTCCATAGGCACAAACAGCATACATCCCTGTGGTTTCTAACACCTCAGAAGAGACACAGAGTACACACTGGTTCCTTCCGTGAATCAACTTCTCGAGGCAGGGTGTTCTGCATCTAGTGAACTGCCTCAACCAAGGAACGCCCTAACTAGGCCTCTGGGCCCGTGCCTCTTCAAAAGCCTGCAGTGCTACAGGAAAAACTGTGCTTTCTTTGCAAGAGGAAGGCAAGCCGACTTTCTCCTGGAGCAGGGTGACTTCAGGTACGAGTTACAGAATGGAAGCCGCAACCGAGTGTGTTTCTCTGTGCAGCTCAGACTAGGGAAGGAGTGCGACTTCCACGGCATGTTGGAACTTGCTAGAACGGTGCTCGTGAACCTGTGCGATTGCTGGCTAAATCAAGATGGCCCAAGAAAGAGTGCACTGTGTTGCCCTACACTCGGCATACACACTGTGAGTCCGAAAGCTACGGGCCTGGATATTGCTTAGAAGGGCCAGGGGAGCCTGAGGGTACTCAGTGTTCTTGCAGGGAATAGGGTTTCCAGGCGAGGCACCTAGGTGTCCTGAAAGGCGTACTGGCGTTAAAATGCTGCAGAGCAGAGATTACGGCCTCATGGAAACTGCTACATGCCTCCGCTTCTGCATAGCATTTCAGGGCCTTACCTCGAGGCAAGTTCTCACGTTGCTTGCCCTGTGAGCGACACAGAATGCTAGGATGCTGTATTTCTCCTTGAATAGAGTGACTTCAGGGACGAGGTCCCTGAAGAATTCTAAGCAGAGTGTTTTCTCATGGCAGCTCAGACGAGGGCAATGTCGAAGACTTCCAGGGCATGTTGGACGGCCTAGAAATGTGGTTCTGATGCTGTTCGAGTGCTCTGGAAATGTAGTTCTCCTGAAGTAACGTACAGTGTGTTGCCCGAGACTCGGCAGACACAGAGGGCCTCCGAGGGACATATGGGACTCAGTGTTGCTCAGCAGGCCCACAAGGGTGTGGAGTTAGTCAGTGATCTAGGAACGAAAATGATGCTCACCCGAGGGGTCTAGGAGTCCTGAAAAGGGTACTTCCTTTAAAGTAAAGCAGATTAGCGACTAAGAGCGCATGGAAAGAGCTGCATGCCTCCCTTTCTGCAGGGCTACTCAGGGCCTTACCTCGAGGCAAGGACTCACGTTGAGATTCCCTTTAGCTCTAGAGCATGGCAAGGTGAGCCCCACCCGGAGCAATGAAGCACCCTGTGTAGCCAGAGAAAACATTTTCTTCCCAGACCCATGCCTACAGTGGCCAGGGGCCTGTCCACAGCAGAGAATTTCAGCTAGCTGCACGGCAACAAGAATGGAGGTTTCCAAAAGGAAAAGCAAGGCTAGTACCATCGCTCCCCCAATTTCATGGGCACACGCAGGATACCTCCCAGTGCTTTCTAACCAGTCAAAAGAGACACAGAGTACACACTGGTTCCTTCCCTGAATCAACTTCTCGAAGCAGGGTGTTCTGCATCTAGTGAAATGCCTCAACCAAGGAACGCCCTAGCTAGGCCTCTGGGCCCGTGCCTCTTCAAAAGCTTGCAGTGCTACAGGAGAAACTGTGCTGTCGTTGCAGTAGGAACGCAAGCCGTCTTTCTCCTGGAGGCAGGGTGATTTCAGGTAGGAGGTGGATGGAAGGTGAAGCCGAGTGTTTTTCTTTGTGCAGCTCAGACTAGGGAATTTGTGCGATGTCCACAGCATGTTGGAACTTGCTAGAACGGCGCTCGTGAACCTGAGCGATTGCTGTGAAATCACGATATCCCACGAAAGAGTGCAGTGTGTTGCCCATGACTCAGCAGACACAGAGGACCTCCGAGGGTCCTATGGGCCTCGTTGTTGCTCAGCAGGCCTACAGGGGTGTGGAGGTACTCAGTGATCTTGGAACGAAAATGATGCTCACCCGAGGGGCTTAGGAGTCCTGAAAACGGCACTTCCTTTAAAATAAAGCAGAACAGCGACTAAGAGCTCATGGAAAGAGCTGCATGCCTCCCTTTCTGCATGGCTCCTCAGGGCCTTACATCGAGGCAAGGACTCACGTTGAGATTCCCTGTAGCTCTAGAGCATGGAAAGCTGAGCCCTACCCCAGCCAATGAAGCGCCCTGTGTAGCCAGAAAACACTCATTTTCTTCCCAGACCCATGGCTACACAGGTCGAGGCCTGTCAACAGCATAGAATTTCAGGGAGCTTCACGGCAGCAAGGATGGAGCTTTCCAAATGGAAAGCGAGGTTAGTACCATCTTGACCCCTTTTCCATTGGCACAGGCAGCATACATCTCTGTGGTTTCTAACGAGTCAAAAGAGACCCAGAGTACACACTGGTTGCTTCCCTGAATCAACTTATCGAGGCAGGGAGTTTTGCATCTAGTGAACTGCCTCAACCAAGGAACGCCCTAGCTAGGCCTCTGGGGCCGTGCCTCTTCAAAAGCCTGCAGTGCTACAGGAAAAACTGTGCTTTCGTTGCAATAGGAAAGCAAGCCGACTTCTCCTGGAGGCACGGTGACTTCAGGTAGGAGGTCCTGGATGGAAGGAGAAGCCGAGTGTTTTTCTCAGTGAAGCTCAGACTGGAATGAGTGCGACTTCCACGGCATGTTGGAACTTGCTAGAACGGTGCTCGTGAACCTTTGCGAGTTCTGGGTAAATCAAGAAGTCCCAAAAAAGAGTGCAGTGTGTTGTCCATGGCTCGGCAGAAACAGAGGGCCGCCGAGAGACCTATGAGCCTCGTTGTTGCTCAGCAGGCTCACAGGGGTGTGGAGGTACTCAGTGATCTTGGAACGAAAATGATGCTCACCCGAGGGGCCTAGGAGTCCTGAAAAGGGTACTTCCTTTAAAATAAAGCAGAACAGCGAATAAGAGCTCATGGAAACAGCTGCATGCCTCCGTTTCTGCATGGCTACTCAGGGCCTTACTCCGAGGCAAGGACTCACGTTGAGATTCCCTTTAGCTCTAGAGCATGGCAAGATGAGCCCCACCCCGGTTAATGAAGCACCCTCTGTAGCCAGAGAAAACTCATTTTCTTCCCAGACCCATGCCTGCAGTGGCCAGTGGCCTGTCAACAGCAGAGAATTTCGCTAGCTTCACGGCAACAAGAATGGACGTTTCCAAATGGAAAAACAAGGCTAGTACCAGTACACGCCCATTTCCATGGGCACACGCAGGATACATCCCTGTGGTTTCTAACGAGTCAAAAGAGACACAGAGTACACACTGGTTCCTTCCCTGAATCAACTTCTTGAGGCAGGGTGTTCTGCATCTAGTGAACTGCCTCAACCGAGGAACGCCCTAGCTAGGCCTCTGGGCCCGTGCCTCTTCAGAAGCCTGCATTGCTACAGGAAAAACTTTGCTTTCGTTGCAAGAGGATTGCAAGACGACTTCTCCTGGAGGCAGGGTGACTTCAGGTAGGAGGTGGATGGAAGGCGAAGCCGAGTGTTTTTCTCAGTGCAGCTCAGACTAGGGAATGTGTGTGACTTCCACAGCATGTTGGAACTTGCTAGAACGCTGCTCGTGAACCTGTACGAGTGCAGTGAACTTAGGAGATCCCAAGAAAGAGTGCAGTGTGTAGCCCATGACTCCGCAGACACATAGGACCTCCGAGGGACCTATGGGCCTCGTTGTTGCTCAGCAGTCCTACAGGAGTGTGGAGGTACTCAGTGATCTTGGAACGAAAATGATGCTCACCCGAGGGGCCTAGGAGTCCTGAAAAGGGTACTTCCTTTAAAATAAGCAGAACTTTCACTACGAACTCATGGAAAGAGCTGCATGCCTCCCTTTCTGCATGGCTACTCAGGCCCTTACCTCGAGGCAAGCACTCGCGTTGAGATACCCTTTAACTCTAGACCATGGCAAATTGTGCCCATCCCGGACAATGAAGCACTCTGTGTAGCCAGAGAAAACTCATTTTCTTCCCAGACCCATGCCTACAGTGGCCAGAGGCCTGTCAACAGCTAGAATTGCAGGGAGCTTCACGGCCGCATGAATGGAGCTCTCAAAATGTTAACGCAAGGCTACTACCAACATGCCCCCATTTCCATAGGCACAAACAGCATACATCCCTGTGGTTTCTAACACCTCAGAAGAGACACAGAGTACACACTGGTTCCTTCCGTGAATCAACTTCTCGAGGCAGGGTGTTCTGCATCTAGTGAACTGCCTCAACCAAGGAACGCCCTAACTAGGCCTCTGGGCCCGTGCCTCTTCAAAAGCCTGCAGTGCTACAGGAAAAACTGTGCTTTCTTTGCAAGAGGAAGGCAAGCCGACTTTCTCCTGGAGCAGGGTGACTTCAGGTACGAGTTACAGAATGGAAGCCGCAACCGAGTGTGTTTCTCTGTGCAGCTCAGACTAGGGAAGGAGTGCGACTTCCACGGCATGTTGGAACTTGCTAGAACGGTGCTCGTGAACCTGTGCGATTGCTGGCTAAATCAAGATGGCCCAAGAAAGAGTGCACTGTGTTGCCCTACACTCGGCATACACACTGTGAGTCCGAAAGCTACGGGCCTGGATATTGCTTAGAAGGGCCAGGGGAGCCTGAGGGTACTCAGTGTTCTTGCAGGGAATAGGGTTTCCAGGCGAGGCACCTAGGTGTCCTGAAAGGCGTACTGGCGTTAAAATGCTGCAGAGCAGAGATTACGGCCTCATGGAAACTGCTACATGCCTCCGCTTCTGCATAGCATTTCAGGGCCTTACCTCGAGGCAAGTTCTCACGTTGCTTGCCCTGTGAGCGACACAGAATGCTAGGATGCTGTATTTCTCCTTGAATAGAGTGACTTCAGGGACGAGGTCCCTGAAGAATTCTAAGCAGAGTGTTTTCTCATGGCAGCTCAGACGAGGGCAATGTCGAAGACTTCCAGGGCATGTTGGACGGCCTAGAAATGTGGTTCTGATGCTGTTCGAGTGCTCTGGAAATGTAGTTCTCCTGAAGTAACGTACAGTGTGTTGCCCGAGACTCGGCAGACACAGAGGGCCTCCGAGGGACATATGGGACTCAGTGTTGCTCAGCAGGCCCACAAGGGTGTGGAGTTAGTCAGTGATCTAGGAACGAAAATGATGCTCACCCGAGGGGTCTAGGAGTCCTGAAAAGGGTACTTCCTTTAAAGTAAAGCAGATTAGCGACTAAGAGCGCATGGAAAGAGCTGCATGCCTCCCTTTCTGCAGGGCTACTCAGGGCCTTACCTCGAGGCAAGGACTCACGTTGAGATTCCCTTTAGCTCTAGAGCATGGCAAGGTGAGCCCCACCCGGAGCAATGAAGCACCCTGTGTAGCCAGAGAAAACATTTTCTTCCCAGACCCATGCCTACAGTGGCCAGGGGCCTGTCCACAGCAGAGAATTTCAGCTAGCTGCACGGCAACAAGAATGGAGGTTTCCAAAAGGAAAAGCAAGGCTAGTACCATCGCTCCCCCAATTTCATGGGCACACGCAGGATACCTCCCAGTGCTTTCTAACCAGTCAAAAGAGACACAGAGTACACACTGGTTCCTTCCCTGAATCAACTTCTCGAAGCAGGGTGTTCTGCATCTAGTGAAATGCCTCAACCAAGGAACGCCCTAGCTAGGCCTCTGGGCCCGTGCCTCTTCAAAAGCTTGCAGTGCTACAGGAGAAACTGTGCTGTCGTTGCAGTAGGAACGCAAGCCGTCTTTCTCCTGGAGGCAGGGTGATTTCAGGTAGGAGGTGGATGGAAGGTGAAGCCGAGTGTTTTTCTTTGTGCAGCTCAGACTAGGGAATTTGTGCGATGTCCACAGCATGTTGGAACTTGCTAGAACGGTGCTCGTGAACCTGAGCGATTGCTGTGAAATCACGATATCCCACGAAAGAGTGCAGTGTGTTGCCCATGACTCAGCAGACACAGAGGACCTCCGAGGGTCCTATGGGCCTCGTTGTTGCTCAGCAGGCCTACAGGGGTGTGGAGGTACTCAGTGATCTTGGAACGAAAATGATGCTCACCCGAGGGGCTTAGGAGTCCTGAAAACGGTACTTCCTTTAAAATAAAGCAGAACAGCGACTAAGAGCTCATGGAAAGAGCTGCATGCCTCCCTTTCTGCATGGCTCCTCAGGGCCTTACATCGAGGCAAGGACTCACGTTGAGATTCCCTGTAGCTCTAGAGCATGGAAAGCTGAGCCCTACCCCAGCCAATGAAGCGCCCTGTGTAGCCAGAAAACACTCATTTTCTTCCCAGACCCATGGCTACACAGGTCGAGGCCTGTCAACAGCATAGAATTTCAGGGAGCTTCACGGCAGCAAGGATGGAGCTTTCCAAATGGAAAGCGAGGTTAGTACCATCTTGACCCCTTTTCCATTGGCACAGGCAGCATACATCTCTGTGGTTTCTAACGAGTCAAAAGAGACCCAGAGTACACACTGGTTGCTTCCCTGAATCAACTTATCGAGGCAGGGAGTTTTGCATCTAGTGAACTGCCTCAACCAAGGAACGCCCTAGCTAGGCCTCTGGGGCCGTGCCTCTTCAAAAGCCTGCAGTGCTACAGGAAAAACTGTGCTTTCGTTGCAATAGGAAAGCAAGCCGACTTCTCCTGGAGGCACGGTGACTTCAGGTAGGAGGTCCTGGATGGAAGGAGAAGCCGAGTGTTTTTCTCAGTGAAGCTCAGACTGGAATGAGTGCGACTTCCACGGCATGTTGGAACTTGCTAGAACGGTGCTCGTGAACCTTTGCGAGTTCTGGGTAAATCAAGAAGTCCCAAAAAAGAGTGCAGTGTGTTGTCCATGGCTCGGCAGAAACAGAGGGCCGCCGAGAGACCTATGAGCCTCGTTGTTGCTCAGCAGGCTCACAGGGGTGTGGAGGTACTCAGTGATCTTGGAACGAAAATGATGCTCACCCGAGGGGCCTAGGAGTCCTGAAAAGGGTACTTCCTTTAAAATAAAGCAGAACAGCGAATAAGAGCTCATGGAAACAGCTGCATGCCTCCGTTTCTGCATGGCTACTCAGGGCCTTACTCCGAGGCAAGGACTCACGTTGAGATTCCCTTTAGCTCTAGAGCATGGCAAGATGAGCCCCACCCCGGTTAATGAAGCACCCTCTGTAGCCAGAGAAAACTCATTTTCTTCCCAGACCCATGCCTGCAGTGGCCAGTGGCCTGTCAACAGCAGAGAATTTCGCTAGCTTCACGGCAACAAGAATGGACGTTTCCAAATGGAAAAACAAGGCTAGTACCAGTACACGCCCATTTCCATGGGCACACGCAGGATACATCCCTGTGGTTTCTAACGAGTCAAAAGAGACACAGAGTACACACTGGTTCCTTCCCTGAATCAACTTCTTGAGGCAGGGTGTTCTGCATCTAGTGAACTGCCTCAACCGAGGAACGCCCTAGCTAGGCCTCTGGGCCCGTGCCTCTTCAGAAGCCTGCATTGCTACAGGAAAAACTTTGCTTTCGTTGCAAGAGGATTGCAAGACGACTTCTCCTGGAGGCAGGGTGACTTCAGGTAGGAGGTGGATGGAAGGCGAAGCCGAGTGTTTTTCTCAGTGCAGCTCAGACTAGGGAATGTGTGTGACTTCCACAGCATGTTGGAACTTGCTAGAACGCTGCTCGTGAACCTGTACGAGTGCAGTGAACTTAGGAGATCCCAAGAAAGAGTGCAGTGTGTAGCCCATGACTCCGCAGACACATAGGACCTCCGAGGGACCTATGGGCCTCGTTGTTGCTCAGCAGTCCTACAGGAGTGTGGAGGTACTCAGTGATCTTGGAACGAAAATGATGCTCACCCGAGGGGCCTAGGAGTCCTGAAAAGGGTACTTCCTTTAAAATAAGCAGAACTTTCACTACGAACTCATGGAAAGAGCTGCATGCCTCCCTTTCTGCATGGCTACTCAGGCCCTTACCTCGAGGCAAGCACTCGCGTTGAGATACCCTTTAACTCTAGACCATGGCAAATTGTGCCCATCCCGGACAATGAAGCACTCTGTGTAGCCAGAGAAAACTCATTTTCTTCCCAGACCCATGCCTACAGTGGCCAGAGGCCTGTCAACAGCTAGAATTGCAGGGAGCTTCACGGCCGCATGAATGGAGCTCTCAAAATGTTAACGCAAGGCTACTACCAACATGCCCCCATTTCCATAGGCACAAACAGCATACATCCCTGTGGTTTCTAACACCTCAGAAGAGACACAGAGTACACACTGGTTCCTTCCGTGAATCAACTTCTCGAGGCAGGGTGTTCTGCATCTAGTGAACTGCCTCAACCAAGGAACGCCCTAACTAGGCCTCTGGGCCCGTGCCTCTTCAAAAGCCTGCAGTGCTACAGGAAAAACTGTGCTTTCTTTGCAAGAGGAAGGCAAGCCGACTTTCTCCTGGAGCAGGGTGACTTCAGGTACGAGTTACAGAATGGAAGCCGCAACCGAGTGTGTTTCTCTGTGCAGCTCAGACTAGGGAAGGAGTGCGACTTCCACGGCATGTTGGAACTTGCTAGAACGGTGCTCGTGAACCTGTGCGATTGCTGGCTAAATCAAGATGGCCCAAGAAAGAGTGCACTGTGTTGCCCTACACTCGGCATACACACTGTGAGTCCGAAAGCTACGGGCCTGGATATTGCTTAGAAGGGCCAGGGGAGCCTGAGGGTACTCAGTGTTCTTGCAGGGAATAGGGTTTCCAGGCGAGGCACCTAGGTGTCCTGAAAGGCGTACTGGCGTTAAAATGCTGCAGAGCAGAGATTACGGCCTCATGGAAACTGCTACATGCCTCCGCTTCTGCATAGCATTTCAGGGCCTTACCTCGAGGCAAGTTCTCACGTTGCTTGCCCTGTGAGCGACACAGAATGCTAGGATGCTGTATTTCTCCTTGAATAGAGTGACTTCAGGGACGAGGTCCCTGAAGAATTCTAAGCAGAGTGTTTTCTCATGGCAGCTCAGACGAGGGCAATGTCGAAGACTTCCAGGGCATGTTGGACGGCCTAGAAATGTGGTTCTGATGCTGTTCGAGTGCTCTGGAAATGTAGTTCTCCTGAAGTAACGTACAGTGTGTTGCCCGAGACTCGGCAGACACAGAAGGCCTCCGAGGGACATATGGGACTCAGTGTTGCTCAGCAGGCCCACAAGGGTGTGGAGTTAGTCAGTGATCTAGGAACGAAAATGATGCTCACCCGAGGGGTCTAGGAGTCCTGAAAAGGGTACTTCCTTTAAAGTAAAGCAGATTAGCGACTAAGAGCGCATGGAAAGAGCTGCATGCCTCCCTTTCTGCAGGGCTACTCAGGGCCTTACCTCGAGGCAAGGACTCACGTTGAGATTCCCTTTAGCTCTAGAGCATGGCAAGGTGAGCCCCACCCGGAGCAATGAAGCACCCTGTGTAGCCAGAGAAAACATTTTCTTCCCAGACCCATGCCTACAGTGGCCAGGGGCCTGTCCACAGCAGAGAATTTCAGCTAGCTGCACGGCAACAAGAATGGAGGTTTCCAAAAGGAAAAGCAAGGCTAGTACCATCGCTCCCCCAATTTCATGGGCACACGCAGGATACCTCCCAGTGCTTTCTAACCAGTCAAAAGAGACACAGAGTACACACTGGTTCCTTCCCTGAATCAACTTCTCGAAGCAGGGTGTTCTGCATCTAGTGAAATGCCTCAACCAAGGAACGCCCTAGCTAGGCCTCTGGGCCCGTGCCTCTTCAAAAGCTTGCAGTGCTACAGGAGAAACTGTGCTGTCGTTGCAGTAGGAACGCAAGCCGTCTTTCTCCTGGAGGCAGGGTGATTTCAGGTAGGAGGTGGATGGAAGGTGAAGCCGAGTGTTTTTCTTTGTGCAGCTCAGACTAGGGAATTTGTGCGATGTCCACAGCATGTTGGAACTTGCTAGAACGGTGCTCGTGAACCTGAGCGATTGCTGTGAAATCACGATATCCCACGAAAGAGTGCAGTGTGTTGCCCATGACTCAGCAGACACAGAGGACCTCCGAGGGTCCTATGGGCCTCGTTGTTGCTCAGCAGGCCTACAGGGGTGTGGAGGTACTCAGTGATCTTGGAACGAAAATGATGCTCACCCGAGGGGCTTAGGAGTCCTGAAAACGGCACTTCCTTTAAAATAAAGCAGAACAGCGACTAAGAGCTCATGGAAAGAGCTGCATGCCTCCCTTTCTGCATGGCTCCTCAGGGCCTTACATCGAGGCAAGGACTCACGTTGAGATTCCCTGTAGCTCTAGAGCATGGAAAGCTGAGCCCTACCCCAGCCAATGAAGCGCCCTGTGTAGCCAGAAAACACTCATTTTCTTCCCAGACCCATGGCTACACAGGTCGAGGCCTGTCAACAGCATAGAATTTCAGGGAGCTTCACGGCAGCAAGGATGGAGCTTTCCAAATGGAAAGCGAGGTTAGTACCATCTTGACCCCTTTTCCATTGGCACAGGCAGCATACATCTCTGTGGTTTCTAACGAGTCAAAAGAGACCCAGAGTACACACTGGTTGCTTCCCTGAATCAACTTATCGAGGCAGGGAGTTTTGCATCTAGTGAACTGCCTCAACCAAGGAACGCCCTAGCTAGGCCTCTGGGGCCGTGCCTCTTCAAAAGCCTGCAGTGCTACAGGAAAAACTGTGCTTTCGTTGCAATAGGAAAGCAAGCCGACTTCTCCTGGAGGCACGGTGACTTCAGGTAGGAGGTCCTGGATGGAAGGAGAAGCCGAGTGTTTTTCTCAGTGAAGCTCAGACTGGAATGAGTGCGACTTCCACGGCATGTTGGAACTTGCTAGAACGGTGCTCGTGAACCTTTGCGAGTTCTGGGTAAATCAAGAAGTCCCAAAAAAGAGTGCAGTGTGTTGTCCATGGCTCGGCAGAAACAGAGGGCCGCCGAGAGACCTATGAGCCTCGTTGTTGCTCAGCAGGCTCACAGGGGTGTGGAGGTACTCAGTGATCTTGGAACGAAAATGATGCTCACCCGAGGGGCCTAGGAGTCCTGAAAAGGGTACTTCCTTTAAAATAAAGCAGAACAGCGAATAAGAGCTCATGGAAACAGCTGCATGCCTCCGTTTCTGCATGGCTACTCAGGGCCTTACTCCGAGGCAAGGACTCACGTTGAGATTCCCTTTAGCTCTAGAGCATGGCAAGATGAGCCCCACCCCGGTTAATGAAGCACCCTCTGTAGCCAGAGAAAACTCATTTTCTTCCCAGACCCATGCCTGCAGTGGCCAGTGGCCTGTCAACAGCAGAGAATTTCGCTAGCTTCACGGCAACAAGAATGGACGTTTCCAAATGGAAAAACAAGGCTAGTACCAGTACACGCCCATTTCCATGGGCACACGCAGGATACATCCCTGTGGTTTCTAACGAGTCAAAAGAGACACAGAGTACACACTGGTTCCTTCCCTGAATCAACTTCTTGAGGCAGGGTGTTCTGCATCTAGTGAACTGCCTCAACCGAGGAACGCCCTAGCTAGGCCTCTGGGCCCGTGCCTCTTCAGAAGCCTGCATTGCTACAGGAAAAACTTTGCTTTCGTTGCAAGAGGATTGCAAGACGACTTCTCCTGGAGGCAGGGTGACTTCAGGTAGGAGGTGGATGGAAGGCGAAGCCGAGTGTTTTTCTCAGTGCAGCTCAGACTAGGGAATGTGTGTGACTTCCACAGCATGTTGGAACTTGCTAGAACGCTGCTCGTGAACCTGTACGAGTGCAGTGAACTTAGGAGATCCCAAGAAAGAGTGCAGTGTGTAGCCCATGACTCCGCAGACACATAGGACCTCCGAGGGACCTATGGGCCTCGTTGTTGCTCAGCAGTCCTACAGGAGTGTGGAGGTACTCAGTGATCTTGGAACGAAAATGATGCTCACCCGAGGGGCCTAGGAGTCCTGAAAAGGGTACTTCCTTTAAAATAAGCAGAACTTTCACTACGAACTCATGGAAAGAGCTGCATGCCTCCCTTTCTGCATGGCTACTCAGGCCCTTACCTCGAGGCAAGCACTCGCGTTGAGATACCCTTTAACTCTAGACCATGGCAAATTGTGCCCATCCCGGACAATGAAGCACTCTGTGTAGCCAGAGAAAACTCATTTTCTTCCCAGACCCATGCCTACAGTGGCCAGAGGCCTGTCAACAGCTAGAATTGCAGGGAGCTTCACGGCCGCATGAATGGAGCTCTCAAAATGTTAAAGCAAGGCTACTACCAACATGCCCCCATTTCCATAGGCACAAACAGCATACATCCCTGTGGTTTCTAACACCTCAGAAGAGACACAGAGTACACACTGGTTCCTTCCGTGAATCAACTTCTCGAGGCAGGGTGTTCTGCATCTAGTGAACTGCCTCAACCAAGGAACGCCCTAACTAGGCCTCTGGGCCCGTGCCTCTTCAAAAGCCTGCAGTGCTACAGGAAAAACTGTGCTTTCTTTGCAAGAGGAAGGCAAGCCGACTTTCTCCTGGAGCAGGGTGACTTCAGGTACGAGTTACAGAATGGAAGCCGCAACCGAGTGTGTTTCTCTGTGCAGCTCAGACTAGGGAAGGAGTGCGACTTCCACGGCATGTTGGAACTTGCTAGAACGGTGCTCGTGAACCTGTGCGATTGCTGGCTAAATCAAGATGGCCCAAGAAAGAGTGCACTGTGTTGCCCTACACTCGGCATACACACTGTGAGTCCGAAAGCTACGGGCCTGGATATTGCTTAGAAGGGCCAGGGGAGCCTGAGGGTACTCAGTGTTCTTGCAGGGAATAGGGTTTCCAGGCGAGGCACCTAGGTGTCCTGAAAGGCGTACTGGCGTTAAAATGCTGCAGAGCAGAGATTACGGCCTCATGGAAACTGCTACATGCCTCCGCTTCTGCATAGCATTTCAGGGCCTTACCTCGAGGCAAGTTCTCACGTTGCTTGCCCTGTGAGCGACACAGAATGCTAGGATGCTGTATTTCTCCTTGAATAGAGTGACTTCAGGGACGAGGTCCCTGAAGAATTCTAAGCAGAGTGTTTTCTCATGGCAGCTCAGACGAGGGCAATGTCGAAGACTTCCAGGGCATGTTGGACGGCCTAGAAATGTGGTTCTGATGCTGTTCGAGTGCTCTGGAAATGTAGTTCTCCTGAAGTAACGTACAGTGTGTTGCCCGAGACTCGGCAGACACAGAGGGCCTCCGAGGGACATATGGGACTCAGTGTTGCTCAGCAGGCCCACAAGGGTGTGGAGTTAGTCAGTGATCTAGGAACGAAAATGATGCTCACCCGAGGGGTCTAGGAGTCCTGAAAAGGGTACTTCCTTTAAAGTAAAGCAGATTAGCGACTAAGAGCGCATGGAAAGAGCTGCATGCCTCCCTTTCTGCAGGGCTACTCAGGGCCTTACCTCGAGGCAAGGACTCACGTTGAGATTCCCTTTAGCTCTAGAGCATGGCAAGGTGAGCCCCACCCGGAGCAATGAAGCACCCTGTGTAGCCAGAGAAAACATTTTCTTCCCAGACCCATGCCTACAGTGGCCAGGGGCCTGTCCACAGCAGAGAATTTCAGCTAGCTGCACGGCAACAAGAATGGAGGTTTCCAAAAGGAAAAGCAAGGCTAGTACCATCGCTCCCCCAATTTCATGGGCACACGCAGGATACCTCCCAGTGCTTTCTAACCAGTCAAAAGAGACACAGAGTACACACTGGTTCCTTCCCTGAATCAACTTCTCGAAGCAGGGTGTTCTGCATCTAGTGAAATGCCTCAACCAAGGAACGCCCTAGCTAGGCCTCTGGGCCCGTGCCTCTTCAAAAGCTTGCAGTGCTACAGGAGAAACTGTGCTGTCGTTGCAGTAGGAACGCAAGCCGTCTTTCTCCTGGAGGCAGGGTGATTTCAGGTAGGAGGTGGATGGAAGGTGAAGCCGAGTGTTTTTCTTTGTGCAGCTCAGACTAGGGAATTTGTGCGATGTCCACAGCATGTTGGAACTTGCTAGAACGGTGCTCGTGAACCTGAGCGATTGCTGTGAAATCACGATATCCCACGAAAGAGTGCAGTGTGTTGCCCATGACTCAGCAGACACAGAGGACCTCCGAGGGTCCTATGGGCCTCGTTGTTGCTCAGCAGGCCTACAGGGGTGTGGAGGTACTCAGTGATCTTGGAACGAAAATGATGCTCACCCGAGGGGCTTAGGAGTCCTGAAAACGGCACTTCCTTTAAAATAAAGCAGAACAGCGACTAAGAGCTCATGGAAAGAGCTGCATGCCTCCCTTTCTGCATGGCTCCTCAGGGCCTTACATCGAGGCAAGGACTCACGTTGAGATTCCCTGTAGCTCTAGAGCATGGAAAGCTGAGCCCTACCCCAGCCAATGAAGCGCCCTGTGTAGCCAGAAAACACTCATTTTCTTCCCAGACCCATGGCTACACAGGTCGAGGCCTGTCAACAGCATAGAATTTCAGGGAGCTTCACGGCAGCAAGGATGGAGCTTTCCAAATGGAAAGCGAGGTTAGTACCATCTTGACCCCTTTTCCATTGGCACAGGCAGCATACATCTCTGTGGTTTCTAACGAGTCAAAAGAGACCCAGAGTACACACTGGTTGCTTCCCTGAATCAACTTATCGAGGCAGGGAGTTTTGCATCTAGTGAACTGCCTCAACCAAGGAACGCCCTAGCTAGGCCTCTGGGGCCGTGCCTCTTCAAAAGCCTGCAGTGCTACAGGAAAAACTGTGCTTTCGTTGCAATAGGAAAGCAAGCCGACTTCTCCTGGAGGCACGGTGACTTCAGGTAGGAGGTCCTGGATGGAAGGAGAAGCCGAGTGTTTTTCTCAGTGAAGCTCAGACTGGAATGAGTGCGACTTCCACGGCATGTTGGAACTTGCTAGAACGGTGCTCGTGAACCTTTGCGAGTTCTGGGTAAATCAAGAAGTCCCAAAAAAGAGTGCAGTGTGTTGTCCATGGCTCGGCAGAAACAGAGGGCCGCCGAGAGACCTATGAGCCTCGTTGTTGCTCAGCAGGCTCACAGGGGTGTGGAGGTACTCAGTGATCTTGGAACGAAAATGATGCTCACCCGAGGGGCCTAGGAGTCCTGAACAGGGTACTTCCTTTAAAATAAAGCAGAACAGCGAATAAGAGCTCATGGAAACAGCTGCATGCCTCCGTTTCTGCATGGCTACTCAGGGCCTTACTCCGAGGCAAGGACTCACGTTGAGATTCCCTTTAGCTCTAGAGCATGGCAAGATGAGCCCCACCCCGGTTAATGAAGCACCCTCTGTAGCCAGAGAAAACTCATTTTCTTCCCAGACCCATGCCTGCAGTGGCCAGTGGCCTGTCAACAGCAGAGAATTTCGCTAGCTTCACGGCAACAAGAATGGACGTTTCCAAATGGAAAAACAAGGCTAGTACCAGTACACGCCCATTTCCATGGGCACACGCAGGATACATCCCTGTGGTTTCTAACGAGTCAAAAGAGACACAGAGTACACACTGGTTCCTTCCCTGAATCAACTTCTTGAGGCAGGGTGTTCTGCATCTAGTGAACTGCCTCAACCGAGGAACGCCCTAGCTAGGCCTCTGGGCCCGTGCCTCTTCAGAAGCCTGCATTGCTACAGGAAAAACTTTGCTTTCGTTGCAAGAGGATTGCAAGACGACTTCTCCTGGAGGCAGGGTGACTTCAGGTAGGAGGTGGATGGAAGGCGAAGCCGAGTGTTTTTCTCAGTGCAGCTCAGACTAGGGAATGTGTGTGACTTCCACAGCATGTTGGAACTTGCTAGAACGCTGCTCGTGAACCTGTACGAGTGCAGTGAACTTAGGAGATCCCAAGAAAGAGTGCAGTGTGTAGCCCATGACTCCGCAGACACATAGGACCTCCGAGGGACCTATGGGCCTCGTTGTTGCTCAGCAGTCCTACAGGAGTGTGGAGGTACTCAGTGATCTTGGAACGAAAATGATGCTCACCCGAGGGGCCTAGGAGTCCTGAAAAGGGTACTTCCTTTAAAATAAGCAGAACTTTCACTACGAACTCATGGAAAGAGCTGCATGCCTCCCTTTCTGCATGGCTACTCAGGCCCTTACCTCGAGGCAAGCACTCGCGTTGAGATACCCTTTAACTCTAGACCATGGCAAATTGTGCCCATCCCGGACAATGAAGCACTCTGTGTAGCCAGAGAAAACTCATTTTCTTCCCAGACCCATGCCTACAGTGGCCAGAGGCCTGTCAACAGCTAGAATTGCAGGGAGCTTCACGGCCGCATGAATGGAGCTCTCAAAATGTTAACGCAAGGCTACTACCAACATGCCCCCATTTCCATAGGCACAAACAGCATACATCCCTGTGGTTTCTAACACCTCAGAAGAGACACAGAGTACACACTGGTTCCTTCCGTGAATCAACTTCTCGAGGCAGGGTGTTCTGCATCTAGTGAACTGCCTCAACCAAGGAACGCCCTAACTAGGCCTCTGGGCCCGTGCCTCTTCAAAAGCCTGCAGTGCTACAGGAAAAACTGTGCTTTCTTTGCAAGAGGAAGGCAAGCCGACTTTCTCCTGGAGCAGGGTGACTTCAGGTACGAGTTACAGAATGGAAGCCGCAACCGAGTGTGTTTCTCTGTGCAGCTCAGACTAGGGAAGGAGTGCGACTTCCACGGCATGTTGGAACTTGCTAGAACGGTGCTCGTGAACCTGTGCGATTGCTGGCTAAATCAAGATGGCCCAAGAAAGAGTGCACTGTGTTGCCCTACACTCGGCATACACACTGTGAGTCCGAAAGCTACGGGCCTGGATATTGCTTAGAAGGGCCAGGGGAGCCTGAGGGTACTCAGTGTTCTTGCAGGGAATAGGGTTTCCAGGCGAGGCACCTAGGTGTCCTGAAAGGCGTACTGGCGTTAAAATGCTGCAGAGCAGAGATTACGGCCTCATGGAAACTGCTACATGCCTCCGCTTCTGCATAGCATTTCAGGGCCTTACCTCGAGGCAAGTTCTCACGTTGCTTGCCCTGTGAGCGACACAGAATGCTAGGATGCTGTATTTCTCCTTGAATAGAGTGACTTCAGGGACGAGGTCCCTGAAGAATTCTAAGCAGAGTGTTTTCTCATGGCAGCTCAGACGAGGGCAATGTCGAAGACTTCCAGGGCATGTTGGACGGCCTAGAAATGTGGTTCTGATGCTGTTCGAGTGCTCTGGAAATGTAGTTCTCCTGAAGTAACGTACAGTGTGTTGCCCGAGACTCGGCAGACACAGAGGGCCTCCGAGGGACATATGGGACTCAGTGTTGCTCAGCAGGCCCACAAGGGTGTGGAGTTAGTCAGTGATCTAGGAACGAAAATGATGCTCACCCGAGGGGTCTAGGAGTCCTGAAAAGGGTACTTCCTTTAAAGTAAAGCAGATTAGCGACTAAGAGCGCATGGAAAGAGCTGCATGCCTCCCTTTCTGCAGGGCTACTCAGGGCCTTACCTCGAGGCAAGGACTCACGTTGAGATTCCCTTTAGCTCTAGAGCATGGCAAGGTGAGCCCCACCCGGAGCAATGAAGCACCCTGTGTAGCCAGAGAAAACATTTTCTTCCCAGACCCATGCCTACAGTGGCCAGGGGCCTGTCCACAGCAGAGAATTTCAGCTAGCTGCACGGCAACAAGAATGGAGGTTTCCAAAAGGAAAAGCAAGGCTAGTACCATCGCTCCCCCAATTTCATGGGCACACGCAGGATACCTCCCAGTGCTTTCTAACCAGTCAAAAGAGACACAGAGTACACACTGGTTCCTTCCCTGAATCAACTTCTCGAAGCAGGGTGTTCTGCATCTAGTGAAATGCCTCAACCAAGGAACGCCCTAGCTAGGCCTCTGGGCCCGTGCCTCTTCAAAAGCTTGCAGTGCTACAGGAGAAACTGTGCTGTCGTTGCAGTAGGAACGCAAGCCGTCTTTCTCCTGGAGGCAGGGTGATTTCAGGTAGGAGGTGGATGGAAGGTGAAGCCGAGTGTTTTTCTTTGTGCAGCTCAGACTAGGGAATTTGTGCGATGTCCACAGCATGTTGGAACTTGCTAGAACGGTGCTCGTGAACCTGAGCGATTGCTGTGAAATCACGATATCCCACGAAAGAGTGCAGTGTGTTGCCCATGACTCAGCAGACACAGAGGACCTCCGAGGGTCCTATGGGCCTCGTTGTTGCTCAGCAGGCCTACAGGGGTGTGGAGGTACTCAGTGATCTTGGAACGAAAATGATGCTCACCCGAGGGGCTTAGGAGTCCTGAAAACGGCACTTCCTTTAAAATAAAGCAGAACAGCGACTAAGAGCTCATGGAAAGAGCTGCATGCCTCCCTTTCTGCATGGCTCCTCAGGGCCTTACATCGAGGCAAGGACTCACGTTGAGATTCCCTGTAGCTCTAGAGCATGGAAAGCTGAGCCCTACCCCAGCCAATGAAGCGCCCTGTGTAGCCAGAAAACACTCATTTTCTTCCCAGACCCATGGCTACACAGGTCGAGGCCTGTCAACAGCATAGAATTTCAGGGAGCTTCACGGCAGCAAGGATGGAGCTTTCCAAATGGAAAGCGAGGTTAGTACCATCTTGACCCCTTTTCCATTGGCACAGGCAGCATACATCTCTGTGGTTTCTAACGAGTCAAAAGAGACCCAGAGTACACACTGGTTGCTTCCCTGAATCAACTTATCGAGGCAGGGAGTTTTGCATCTAGTGAACTGCCTCAACCAAGGAACGCCCTAGCTAGGCCTCTGGGGCCGTGCCTCTTCAAAAGCCTGCAGTGCTACAGGAAAAACTGTGCTTTCGTTGCAATAGGAAAGCAAGCCGACTTCTCCTGGAGGCACGGTGACTTCAGGTAGGAGGTCCTGGATGGAAGGAGAAGCCGAGTGTTTTTCTCAGTGAAGCTCAGACTGGAATGAGTGCGACTTCCACGGCATGTTGGAACTTGCTAGAACGGTGCTCGTGAACCTTTGCGAGTTCTGGGTAAATCAAGAAGTCCCAAAAAAGAGTGCAGTGTGTTGTCCATGGCTCGGCAGAAACAGAGGGCCGCCGAGAGACCTATGAGCCTCGTTGTTGCTCAGCAGGCTCACAGGGGTGTGGAGGTACTCAGTGATCTTGGAACGAAAATGATGCTCACCCGAGGGGCCTAGGAGTCCTGAAAAGGGTACTTCCTTTAAAATAAAGCAGAACAGCGAATAAGAGCTCATGGAAACAGCTGCATGCCTCCGTTTCTGCATGGCTACTCAGGGCCTTACTCCGAGGCAAGGACTCACGTTGAGATTCCCTTTAGCTCTAGAGCATGGCAAGATGAGCCCCACCCCGGTTAATGAAGCACCCTCTGTAGCCAGAGAAAACTCATTTTCTTCCCAGACCCATGCCTGCAGTGGCCAGTGGCCTGTCAACAGCAGAGAATTTCGCTAGCTTCACGGCAACAAGAATGGACGTTTCCAAATGGAAAAACAAGGCTAGTACCAGTACACGCCCATTTCCATGGGCACACGCAGGATACATCCCTGTGGTTTCTAACGAGTCAAAAGAGACACAGAGTACACACTGGTTCCTTCCCTGAATCAACTTCTTGAGGCAGGGTGTTCTGCATCTAGTGAACTGCCTCAACCGAGGAACGCCCTAGCTAGGCCTCTGGGCCCGTGCCTCTTCAGAAGCCTGCATTGCTACAGGAAAAACTTTGCTTTCGTTGCAAGAGGATTGCAAGACGACTTCTCCTGGAGGCAGGGTGACTTCAGGTAGGAGGTGGATGGAAGGCGAAGCCGAGTGTTTTTCTCAGTGCAGCTCAGACTAGGGAATGTGTGTGACTTCCACAGCATGTTGGAACTTGCTAGAACGCTGCTCGTGAACCTGTACGAGTGCAGTGAACTTAGGAGATCCCAAGAAAGAGTGCAGTGTGTAGCCCATGACTCCGCAGACACATAGGACCTCCGAGGGACCTATGGGCCTCGTTGTTGCTCAGCAGTCCTACAGGAGTGTGGAGGTACTCAGTGATCTTGGAACGAAAATGATGCTCACCCGAGGGGCCTAGGAGTCCTGAAAAGGGTACTTCCTTTAAAATAAGCAGAACTTTCACTACGAACTCATGGAAAGAGCTGCATGCCTCCCTTTCTGCATGGCTACTCAGGCCCTTACCTCGAGGCAAGCACTCGCGTTGAGATACCCTTTAACTCTAGACCATGGCAAATTGTGCCCATCCCGGACAATGAAGCACTCTGTGTAGCCAGAGAAAACTCATTTTCTTCCCAGACCCATGCCTACAGTGGCCAGAGGCCTGTCAACAGCTAGAATTGCAGGGAGCTTCACGGCCGCATGAATGGAGCTCTCAAAATGTTAACGCAAGGCTACTACCAACATGCCCCCATTTCCATAGGCACAAACAGCATACATCCCTGTGGTTTCTAACACCTCAGAAGAGACACAGAGTACACACTGGTTCCTTCCGTGAATCAACTTCTCGAGGCAGGGTGTTCTGCATCTAGTGAACTGCCTCAACCAAGGAACGCCCTAACTAGGCCTCTGGGCCCGTGCCTCTTCAAAAGCCTGCAGTGCTACAGGAAAAACTGTGCTTTCTTTGCAAGAGGAAGGCAAGCCGACTTTCTCCTGGAGCAGGGTGACTTCAGGTACGAGTTACAGAATGGAAGCCGCAACCGAGTGTGTTTCTCTGTGCAGCTCAGACTAGGGAAGGAGTGCGACTTCCACGGCATGTTGGAACTTGCTAGAACGGTGCTCGTGAACCTGTGCGATTGCTGGCTAAATCAAGATGGCCCAAGAAAGAGTGCACTGTGTTGCCCTACACTCGGCATACACACTGTGAGTCCGAAAGCTACGGGCCTGGATATTGCTTAGAAGGGCCAGGGGAGCCTGAGGGTACTCAGTGTTCTTGCAGGGAATAGGGTTTCCAGGCGAGGCACCTAGGTGTCCTGAAAGGCGTACTGGCGTTAAAATGCTGCAGAGCAGAGATTACGGCCTCATGGAAACTGCTACATGCCTCCGCTTCTGCATAGCATTTCAGGGCCTTACCTCGAGGCAAGTTCTCACGTTGCTTGCCCTGTGAGCGACACAGAATGCTAGGATGCTGTATTTCTCCTTGAATAGAGTGACTTCAGGGACGAGGTCCCTGAAGAATTCTAAGCAGAGTGTTTTCTCATGGCAGCTCAGACGAGGGCAATGTCGAAGACTTCCAGGGCATGTTGGACGGCCTAGAAATGTGGTTCTGATGCTGTTCGAGTGCTCTGGAAATGTAGTTCTCCTGAAGTAACGTACAGTGTGTTGCCCGAGACTCGGCAGACACAGAGGGCCTCCGAGGGACATATGGGACTCAGTGTTGCTCAGCAGGCCCACAAGGGTGTGGAGTTAGTCAGTGATCTAGGAACGAAAATGATGCTCACCCGAGGGGTCTAGGAGTCCTGAAAAGGGTACTTCCTTTAAAGTAAAGCAGATTAGCGACTAAGAGCGCATGGAAAGAGCTGCATGCCTCCCTTTCTGCAGGGCTACTCAGGGCCTTACCTCGAGGCAAGGACTCACGTTGAGATTCCCTTTAGCTCTAGAGCATGGCAAGGTGAGCCCCACCCGGAGCAATGAAGCACCCTGTGTAGCCAGAGAAAACATTTTCTTCCCAGACCCATGCCTACAGTGGCCAGGGGCCTGTCCACAGCAGAGAATTTCAGCTAGCTGCACGGCAACAAGAATGGAGGTTTCCAAAAGGAAAAGCAAGGCTAGTACCATCGCTCCCCCAATTTCATGGGCACACGCAGGATACCTCCCAGTGCTTTCTAACCAGTCAAAAGAGACACAGAGTACACACTGGTTCCTTCCCTGAATCAACTTCTCGAAGCAGGGTGTTCTGCATCTAGTGAAATGCCTCAACCAAGGAACGCCCTAGCTAGGCCTCTGGGCCCGTGCCTCTTCAAAAGCTTGCAGTGCTACAGGAGAAACTGTGCTGTCGTTGCAGTAGGAACGCAAGCCGTCTTTCTCCTGGAGGCAGGGTGATTTCAGGTAGGAGGTGGATGGAAGGTGAAGCCGAGTGTTTTTCTTTGTGCAGCTCAGACTAGGGAATTTGTGCGATGTCCACAGCATGTTGGAACTTGCTAGAACGGTGCTCGTGAACCTGAGCGATTGCTGTGAAATCACGATATCCCACGAAAGAGTGCAGTGTGTTGCCCATGACTCAGCAGACACAGAGGACCTCCGAGGGTCCTATGGGCCTCGTTGTTGCTCAGCAGGCCTACAGGGGTGTGGAGGTACTCAGTGATCTTGGAACGAAAATGATGCTCACCCGAGGGGCTTAGGAGTCCTGAAAACGGCACTTCCTTTAAAATAAAGCAGAACAGCGACTAAGAGCTCATGGAAAGAGCTGCATGCCTCCCTTTCTGCATGGCTCCTCAGGGCCTTACATCGAGGCAAGGACTCACGTTGAGATTCCCTGTAGCTCTAGAGCATGGAAAGCTGAGCCCTACCCCAGCCAATGAAGCGCCCTGTGTAGCCAGAAAACACTCATTTTCTTCCCAGACCCATGGCTACACAGGTCGAGGCCTGTCAACAGCATAGAATTTCAGGGAGCTTCACGGCAGCAAGGATGGAGCTTTCCAAATGGAAAGCGAGGTTAGTACCATCTTGACCCCTTTTCCATTGGCACAGGCAGCATACATCTCTGTGGTTTCTAACGAGTCAAAAGAGACCCAGAGTACACACTGGTTGCTTCCCTGAATCAACTTATCGAGGCAGGGAGTTTTGCATCTAGTGAACTGCCTCAACCAAGGAACGCCCTAGCTCGGCCTCTGGGGCCGTGCCTCTTCAAAAGCCTGCAGTGCTACAGGAAAAACTGTGCTTTCGTTGCAATAGGAAAGCAAGCCGACTTCTCCTGGAGGCACGGTGACTTCAGGTAGGAGGTCCTGGATGGAAGGAGAAGCCGAGTGTTTTTCTCAGTGAAGCTCAGACTGGAATGAGTGCGACTTCCACGGCATGTTGGAACTTGCTAGAACGGTGCTCGTGAACCTTTGCGAGTTCTGGGTAAATCAAGAAGTCCCAAAAAAGAGTGCAGTGTGTTGTCCATGGCTCGGCAGAAACAGAGGGCCGCCGAGAGACCTATGAGCCTCGTTGTTGCTCAGCAGGCTCACAGGGGTGTGGAGGTACTCAGTGATCTCGGAACGAAAATGATGCTCACCCGAGGGGCCTAGGAGTCCTGAACAGGGTACTTCCTTTAAAATAAAGCAGAACAGCGAATAAGAGCTCATGGAAACAGCTGCATGCCTCCGTTTCTGCATGGCTACTCAGGGCCTTACTCCGAGGCAAGGACTCACGTTGAGATTCCCTTTAGCTCTAGAGCATGGCAAGATGAGCCCCACCCCGGTTAATGAAGCACCCTCTGTAGCCAGAGAAAACTCATTTTCTTCCCAGACCCATGCCTGCAGTGGCCAGTGGCCTGTCAACAGCAGAGAATTTCGCTAGCTTCACGGCAACAAGAATGGACGTTTCCAAATGGAAAAACAAGGCTAGTACCAGTACACGCCCATTTCCATGGGCACACGCAGGATACATCCCTGTGGTTTCTAACGAGTCAAAAGAGACACAGAGTACACACTGGTTCCTTCCCTGAATCAACTTCTTGAGGCAGGGTGTTCTGCATCTAGTGAACTGCCTCAACCGAGGAACGCCCTAGCTAGGCCTCTGGGCCCGTGCCTCTTCAGAAGCCTGCATTGCTACAGGAAAAACTTTGCTTTCGTTGCAAGAGGATTGCAAGACGACTTCTCCTGGAGGCAGGGTGACTTCAGGTAGGAGGTGGATGGAAGGCGAAGCCGAGTGTTTTTCTCAGTGCAGCTCAGACTAGGGAATGTGTGTGACTTCCACAGCATGTTGGAACTTGCTAGAACGCTGCTCGTGAACCTGTACGAGTGCAGTGAACTTAGGAGATCCCAAGAAAGAGTGCAGTGTGTAGCCCATGACTCCGCAGACACATAGGACCTCCGAGGGACCTATGGGCCTCGTTGTTGCTCAGCAGTCCTACAGGAGTGTGGAGGTACTCAGTGATCTTGGAACGAAAATGATGCTCACCCGAGGGGCCTAGGAGTCCTGAAAAGGGTACTTCCTTTAAAATAAGCAGAACTTTCACTACGAACTCATGGAAAGAGCTGCATGCCTCCCTTTCTGCATGGCTACTCAGGCCCTTACCTCGAGGCAAGCACTCGCGTTGAGATACCCTTTAACTCTAGACCATGGCAAATTGTGCCCATCCCGGACAATGAAGCACTCTGTGTAGCCAGAGAAAACTCATTTTCTTCCCAGACCCATGCCTACAGTGGCCAGAGGCCTGTCAACAGCTAGAATTGCAGGGAGCTTCACGGCCGCATGAATGGAGCTCTCAAAATGTTAACGCAAGGCTACTACCAACATGCCCCCATTTCCATAGGCACAAACAGCATACATCCCTGTGGTTTCTAACACCTCAGAAGAGACACAGAGTACACACTGGTTCCTTCCGTGAATCAACTTCTCGAGGCAGGGTGTTCTGCATCTAGTGAACTGCCTCAACCAAGGAACGCCCTAACTAGGCCTCTGGGCCCGTGCCTCTTCAAAAGCCTGCAGTGCTACAGGAAAAACTGTGCTTTCTTTGCAAGAGGAAGGCAAGCCGACTTTCTCCTGGAGCAGGGTGACTTCAGGTACGAGTTACAGAATGGAAGCCGCAACCGAGTGTGTTTCTCTGTGCAGCTCAGACTAGGGAAGGAGTGCGACTTCCACGGCATGTTGGAACTTGCTAGAACGGTGCTCGTGAACCTGTGCGATTGCTGGCTAAATCAAGATGGCCCAAGAAAGAGTGCACTGTGTTGCCCTACACTCGGCATACACACTGTGAGTCCGAAAGCTACGGGCCTGGATATTGCTTAGAAGGGCCAGGGGAGCCTGAGGGTACTCAGTGTTCTTGCAGGGAATAGGGTTTCCAGGCGAGGCACCTAGGTGTCCTGAAAGGCGTACTGGCGTTAAAATGCTGCAGAGCAGAGATTACGGCCTCATGGAAACTGCTACATGCCTCCGCTTCTGCATAGCATTTCAGGGCCTTACCTCGAGGCAAGTTCTCACGTTGCTTGCCCTGTGAGCGACACAGAATGCTAGGATGCTGTATTTCTCCTTGAATAGAGTGACTTCAGGGACGAGGTCCCTGAAGAATTCTAAGCAGAGTGTTTTCTCATGGCAGCTCAGACGAGGGCAATGTCGAAGACTTCCAGGGCATGTTGGACGGCCTAGAAATGTGGTTCTGATGCTGTTCGAGTGCTCTGGAAATGTAGTTCTCCTGAAGTAACGTACAGTGTGTTGCCCGAGACTCGGCAGACACAGAGGGCCTCCGAGGGACATATGGGACTCAGTGTTGCTCAGCAGGCCCACAAGGGTGTGGAGTTAGTCAGTGATCTAGGAACGAAAATGATGCTCACCCGAGGGGTCTAGGAGTCCTGAAAAGGGTACTTCCTTTAAAGTAAAGCAGATTAGCGACTAAGAGCGCATGGAAAGAGCTGCATGCCTCCCTTTCTGCAGGGCTACTCAGGGCCTTACCTCGAGGCAAGGACTCACGTTGAGATTCCCTTTAGCTCTAGAGCATGGCAAGGTGAGCCCCACCCGGAGCAATGAAGCACCCTGTGTAGCCAGAGAAAACATTTTCTTCCCAGACCCATGCCTACAGTGGCCAGGGGCCTGTCCACAGCAGAGAATTTCAGCTAGCTGCACGGCAACAAGAATGGAGGTTTCCAAAAGGAAAAGCAAGGCTAGTACCATCGCTCCCCCAATTTCATGGGCACACGCAGGATACCTCCCAGTGCTTTCTAACCAGTCAAAAGAGACACAGAGTACACACTGGTTCCTTCCCTGAATCAACTTCTCGAAGCAGGGTGTTCTGCATCTAGTGAAATGCCTCAACCAAGGAACGCCCTAGCTAGGCCTCTGGGCCCGTGCCTCTTCAAAAGCTTGCAGTGCTACAGGAGAAACTGTGCTGTCGTTGCAGTAGGAACGCAAGCCGTCTTTCTCCTGGAGGCAGGGTGATTTCAGGTAGGAGGTGGATGGAAGGTGAAGCCGAGTGTTTTTCTTTGTGCAGCTCAGACTAGGGAATTTGTGCGATGTCCACAGCATGTTGGAACTTGCTAGAACGGTGCTCGTGAACCTGAGCGATTGCTGTGAAATCACGATATCCCACGAAAGAGTGCAGTGTGTTGCCCATGACTCAGCAGACACAGAGGACCTCCGAGGGTCCTATGGGCCTCGTTGTTGCTCAGCAGGCCTACAGGGGTGTGGAGGTACTCAGTGATCTTGGAACGAAAATGATGCTCACCCGAGGGGCTTAGGAGTCCTGAAAACGGTACTTCCTTTAAAATAAAGCAGAACAGCGACTAAGAGCTCATGGAAAGAGCTGCATGCCTCCCTTTCTGCATGGCTCCTCAGGGCCTTACATCGAGGCAAGGACTCACGTTGAGATTCCCTGTAGCTCTAGAGCATGGAAAGCTGAGCCCTACCCCAGCCAATGAAGCGCCCTGTGTAGCCAGAAAACACTCATTTTCTTCCCAGACCCATGGCTACACAGGTCGAGGCCTGTCAACAGCATAGAATTTCAGGGAGCTTCACGGCAGCAAGGATGGAGCTTTCCAAATGGAAAGCGAGGTTAGTACCATCTTGACCCCTTTTCCATTGGCACAGGCAGCATACATCTCTGTGGTTTCTAACGAGTCAAAAGAGACCCAGAGTACACACTGGTTGCTTCCCTGAATCAACTTATCGAGGCAGGGAGTTTTGCATCTAGTGAACTGCCTCAACCAAGGAACGCCCTAGCTAGGCCTCTGGGGCCGTGCCTCTTCAAAAGCCTGCAGTGCTACAGGAAAAACTGTGCTTTCGTTGCAATAGGAAAGCAAGCCGACTTCTCCTGGAGGCACGGTGACTTCAGGTAGGAGGTCCTGGATGGAAGGAGAAGCCGAGTGTTTTTCTCAGTGAAGCTCAGACTGGAATGAGTGCGACTTCCACGGCATGTTGGAACTTGCTAGAACGGTGCTCGTGAACCTTTGCGAGTTCTGGGTAAATCAAGAAGTCCCAAAAAAGAGTGCAGTGTGTTGTCCATGGCTCGGCAGAAACAGAGGGCCGCCGAGAGACCTATGAGCCTCGTTGTTGCTCAGCAGGCTCACAGGGGTGTGGAGGTACTCAGTGATCTTGGAACGAAAATGATGCTCACCCGAGGGGCCTAGGAGTCCTGAAAAGGGTACTTCCTTTAAAATAAAGCAGAACAGCGAATAAGAGCTCATGGAAACAGCTGCATGCCTCCGTTTCTGCATGGCTACTCAGGGCCTTACTCCGAGGCAAGGACTCACGTTGAGATTCCCTTTAGCTCTAGAGCATGGCAAGATGAGCCCCACCCCGGTTAATGAAGCACCCTCTGTAGCCAGAGAAAACTCATTTTCTTCCCAGACCCATGCCTGCAGTGGCCAGTGGCCTGTCAACAGCAGAGAATTTCGCTAGCTTCACGGCAACAAGAATGGACGTTTCCAAATGGAAAAACAAGGCTAGTACCAGTACACGCCCATTTCCATGGGCACACGCAGGATACATCCCTGTGGTTTCTAACGAGTCAAAAGAGACACAGAGTACACACTGGTTCCTTCCCTGAATCAACTTCTTGAGGCAGGGTGTTCTGCATCTAGTGAACTGCCTCAACCGAGGAACGCCCTAGCTAGGCCTCTGGGCCCGTGCCTCTTCAGAAGCCTGCATTGCTACAGGAAAAACTTTGCTTTCGTTGCAAGAGGATTGCAAGACGACTTCTCCTGGAGGCAGGGTGACTTCAGGTAGGAGGTGGATGGAAGGCGAAGCCGAGTGTTTTTCTCAGTGCAGCTCAGACTAGGGAATGTGTGTGACTTCCACAGCATGTTGGAACTTGCTAGAACGCTGCTCGTGAACCTGTACGAGTGCAGTGAACTTAGGAGATCCCAAGAAAGAGTGCAGTGTGTAGCCCATGACTCCGCAGACACATAGGACCTCCGAGGGACCTATGGGCCTCGTTGTTGCTCAGCAGTCCTACAGGAGTGTGGAGGTACTCAGTGATCTTGGAACGAAAATGATGCTCACCCGAGGGGCCTAGGAGTCCTGAAAAGGGTACTTCCTTTAAAATAAGCAGAACTTTCACTACGAACTCATGGAAAGAGCTGCATGCCTCCCTTTCTGCATGGCTACTCAGGCCCTTACCTCGAGGCAAGCACTCGCGTTGAGATACCCTTTAACTCTAGACCATGGCAAATTGTGCCCATCCCGGACAATGAAGCACTCTGTGTAGCCAGAGAAAACTCATTTTCTTCCCAGACCCATGCCTACAGTGGCCAGAGGCCTGTCAACAGCTAGAATTGCAGGGAGCTTCACGGCCGCATGAATGGAGCTCTCAAAATGTTAACGCAAGGCTACTACCAACATGCCCCCATTTCCATAGGCACAAACAGCATACATCCCTGTGGTTTCTAACACCTCAGAAGAGACACAGAGTACACACTGGTTCCTTCCGTGAATCAACTTCTCGAGGCAGGGTGTTCTGCATCTAGTGAACTGCCTCAACCAAGGAACGCCCTAACTAGGCCTCTGGGCCCGTGCCTCTTCAAAAGCCTGCAGTGCTACAGGAAAAACTGTGCTTTCTTTGCAAGAGGAAGGCAAGCCGACTTTCTCCTGGAGCAGGGTGACTTCAGGTACGAGTTACAGAATGGAAGCCGCAACCGAGTGTGTTTCTCTGTGCAGCTCAGACTAGGGAAGGAGTGCGACTTCCACGGCATGTTGGAACTTGCTAGAACGGTGCTCGTGAACCTGTGCGATTGCTGGCTAAATCAAGATGGCCCAAGAAAGAGTGCACTGTGTTGCCCTACACTCGGCATACACACTGTGAGTCCGAAAGCTACGGGCCTGGATATTGCTTAGAAGGGCCAGGGGAGCCTGAGGGTACTCAGTGTTCTTGCAGGGAATAGGGTTTCCAGGCGAGGCACCTAGGTGTCCTGAAAGGCGTACTGGCGTTAAAATGCTGCAGAGCAGAGATTACGGCCTCATGGAAACTGCTACATGCCTCCGCTTCTGCATAGCATTTCAGGGCCTTACCTCGAGGCAAGTTCTCACGTTGCTTGCCCTGTGAGCGACACAGAATGCTAGGATGCTGTATTTCTCCTTGAATAGAGTGACTTCAGGGACGAGGTCCCTGAAGAATTCTAAGCAGAGTGTTTTCTCATGGCAGCTCAGACGAGGGCAATGTCGAAGACTTCCAGGGCATGTTGGACGGCCTAGAAATGTGGTTCTGATGCTGTTCGAGTGCTCTGGAAATGTAGTTCTCCTGAAGTAACGTACAGTGTGTTGCCCGAGACTCGGCAGACACAGAGGGCCTCCGAGGGACATATGGGACTCAGTGTTGCTCAGCAGGCCCACAAGGGTGTGGAGTTAGTCAGTGATCTAGGAACGAAAATGATGCTCACCCGAGGGGTCTAGGAGTCCTGAAAAGGGTACTTCCTTTAAAGTAAAGCAGATTAGCGACTAAGAGCGCATGGAAAGAGCTGCATGCCTCCCTTTCTGCAGGGCTACTCAGGGCCTTACCTCGAGGCAAGGACTCACGTTGAGATTCCCTTTAGCTCTAGAGCATGGCAAGGTGAGCCCCACCCGGAGCAATGAAGCACCCTGTGTAGCCAGAGAAAACATTTTCTTCCCAGACCCATGCCTACAGTGGCCAGGGGCCTGTCCACAGCAGAGAATTTCAGCTAGCTGCACGGCAACAAGAATGGAGGTTTCCAAAAGGAAAAGCAAGGCTAGTACCATCGCTCCCCCAATTTCATGGGCACACGCAGGATACCTCCCAGTGCTTTCTAACCAGTCAAAAGAGACACAGAGTACACACTGGTTCCTTCCCTGAATCAACTTCTCGAAGCAGGGTGTTCTGCATCTAGTGAAATGCCTCAACCAAGGAACGCCCTAGCTAGGCCTCTGGGCCCGTGCCTCTTCAAAAGCTTGCAGTGCTACAGGAGAAACTGTGCTGTCGTTGCAGTAGGAACGCAAGCCGTCTTTCTCCTGGAGGCAGGGTGATTTCAGGTAGGAGGTGGATGGAAGGTGAAGCCGAGTGTTTTTCTTTGTGCAGCTCAGACTAGGGAATTTGTGCGATGTCCACAGCATGTTGGAACTTGCTAGAACGGTGCTCGTGAACCTGAGCGATTGCTGTGAAATCACGATATCCCACGAAAGAGTGCAGTGTGTTGCCCATGACTCAGCAGACACAGAGGACCTCCGAGGGTCCTATGGGCCTCGTTGTTGCTCAGCAGGCCTACAGGGGTGTGGAGGTACTCAGTGATCTTGGAACGAAAATGATGCTCACCCGAGGGGCTTAGGAGTCCTGAAAACGGTACTTCCTTTAAAATAAAGCAGAACAGCGACTAAGAGCTCATGGAAAGAGCTGCATGCCTCCCTTTCTGCATGGCTCCTCAGGGCCTTACATCGAGGCAAGGACTCACGTTGAGATTCCCTGTAGCTCTAGAGCATGGAAAGCTGAGCCCTACCCCAGCCAATGAAGCGCCCTGTGTAGCCAGAAAACACTCATTTTCTTCCCAGACCCATGGCTACACAGGTCGAGGCCTGTCAACAGCATAGAATTTCAGGGAGCTTCACGGCAGCAAGGATGGAGCTTTCCAAATGGAAAGCGAGGTTAGTACCATCTTGACCCCTTTTCCATTGGCACAGGCAGCATACATCTCTGTGGTTTCTAACGAGTCAAAAGAGACCCAGAGTACACACTGGTTGCTTCCCTGAATCAACTTATCGAGGCAGGGAGTTTTGCATCTAGTGAACTGCCTCAACCAAGGAACGCCCTAGCTAGGCCTCTGGGGCCGTGCCTCTTCAAAAGCCTGCAGTGCTACAGGAAAAACTGTGCTTTCGTTGCAATAGGAAAGCAAGCCGACTTCTCCTGGAGGCACGGTGACTTCAGGTAGGAGGTCCTGGATGGAAGGAGAAGCCGAGTGTTTTTCTCAGTGAAGCTCAGACTGGAATGAGTGCGACTTCCACGGCATGTTGGAACTTGCTAGAACGGTGCTCGTGAACCTTTGCGAGTTCTGGGTAAATCAAGAAGTCCCAAAAAAGAGTGCAGTGTGTTGTCCATGGCTCGGCAGAAACAGAGGGCCGCCGAGAGACCTATGAGCCTCGTTGTTGCTCAGCAGGCTCACAGGGGTGTGGAGGTACTCAGTGATCTTGGAACGAAAATGATGCTCACCCGAGGGGCCTAGGAGTCCTGAAAAGGGTACTTCCTTTAAAATAAAGCAGAACAGCGAATAAGAGCTCATGGAAACAGCTGCATGCCTCCGTTTCTGCATGGCTACTCAGGGCCTTACTCCGAGGCAAGGACTCACGTTGAGATTCCCTTTAGCTCTAGAGCATGGCAAGATGAGCCCCACCCCGGTTAATGAAGCACCCTCTGTAGCCAGAGAAAACTCATTTTCTTCCCAGACCCATGCCTGCAGTGGCCAGTGGCCTGTCAACAGCAGAGAATTTCGCTAGCTTCACGGCAACAAGAATGGACGTTTCCAAATGGAAAAACAAGGCTAGTACCAGTACACGCCCATTTCCATGGGCACACGCAGGATACATCCCTGTGGTTTCTAACGAGTCAAAAGAGACACAGAGTACACACTGGTTCCTTCCCTGAATCAACTTCTTGAGGCAGGGTGTTCTGCATCTAGTGAACTGCCTCAACCGAGGAACGCCCTAGCTAGGCCTCTGGGCCCGTGCCTCTTCAGAAGCCTGCATTGCTACAGGAAAAACTTTGCTTTCGTTGCAAGAGGATTGCAAGACGACTTCTCCTGGAGGCAGGGTGACTTCAGGTAGGAGGTGGATGGAAGGCGAAGCCGAGTGTTTTTCTCAGTGCAGCTCAGACTAGGGAATGTGTGTGACTTCCACAGCATGTTGGAACTTGCTAGAACGCTGCTCGTGAACCTGTACGAGTGCAGTGAACTTAGGAGATCCCAAGAAAGAGTGCAGTGTGTAGCCCATGACTCCGCAGACACATAGGACCTCCGAGGGACCTATGGGCCTCGTTGTTGCTCAGCAGTCCTACAGGAGTGTGGAGGTACTCAGTGATCTTGGAACGAAAATGATGCTCACCCGAGGGGCCTAGGAGTCCTGAAAAGGGTACTTCCTTTAAAATAAGCAGAACTTTCACTACGAACTCATGGAAAGAGCTGCATGCCTCCCTTTCTGCATGGCTACTCAGGCCCTTACCTCGAGGCAAGCACTCGCGTTGAGATACCCTTTAACTCTAGACCATGGCAAATTGTGCCCATCCCGGACAATGAAGCACTCTGTGTAGCCAGAGAAAACTCATTTTCTTCCCAGACCCATGCCTACAGTGGCCAGAGGCCTGTCAACAGCTAGAATTGCAGGGAGCTTCACGGCCGCATGAATGGAGCTCTCAAAATGTTAAAGCAAGGCTACTACCAACATGCCCCCATTTCCATAGGCACAAACAGCATACATCCCTGTGGTTTCTAACACCTCAGAAGAGACACAGAGTACACACTGGTTCCTTCCGTGAATCAACTTCTCGAGGCAGGGTGTTCTGCATCTAGTGAACTGCCTCAACCAAGGAACGCCCTAACTAGGCCTCTGGGCCCGTGCCTCTTCAAAAGCCTGCAGTGCTACAGGAAAAACTGTGCTTTCTTTGCAAGAGGAAGGCAAGCCGACTTTCTCCTGGAGCAGGGTGACTTCAGGTACGAGTTACAGAATGGAAGCCGCAACCGAGTGTGTTTCTCTGTGCAGCTCAGACTAGGGAAGGAGTGCGACTTCCACGGCATGTTGGAACTTGCTAGAACGGTGCTCGTGAACCTGTGCGATTGCTGGCTAAATCAAGATGGCCCAAGAAAGAGTGCACTGTGTTGCCCTACACTCGGCATACACACTGTGAGTCCGAAAGCTACGGGCCTGGATATTGCTTAGAAGGGCCAGGGGAGCCTGAGGGTACTCAGTGTTCTTGCAGGGAATAGGGTTTCCAGGCGAGGCACCTAGGTGTCCTGAAAGGCGTACTGGCGTTAAAATGCTGCAGAGCAGAGATTACGGCCTCATGGAAACTGCTACATGCCTCCGCTTCTGCATAGCATTTCAGGGCCTTACCTCGAGGCAAGTTCTCACGTTGCTTGCCCTGTGAGCGACACAGAATGCTAGGATGCTGTATTTCTCCTTGAATAGAGTGACTTCAGGGACGAGGTCCCTGAAGAATTCTAAGCAGAGTGTTTTCTCATGGCAGCTCAGACGAGGGCAATGTCGAAGACTTCCAGGGCATGTTGGACGGCCTAGAAATGTGGTTCTGATGCTGTTCGAGTGCTCTGGAAATGTAGTTCTCCTGAAGTAACGTACAGTGTGTTGCCCGAGACTCGGCAGACACAGAGGGCCTCCGAGGGACATATGGGACTCAGTGTTGCTCAGCAGGCCCACAAGGGTGTGGAGTTAGTCAGTGATCTAGGAACGAAAATGATGCTCACCCGAGGGGTCTAGGAGTCCTGAAAAGGGTACTTCCTTTAAAGTAAAGCAGATTAGCGACTAAGAGCGCATGGAAAGAGCTGCATGCCTCCCTTTCTGCAGGGCTACTCAGGGCCTTACCTCGAGGCAAGGACTCACGTTGAGATTCCCTTTAGCTCTAGAGCATGGCAAGGTGAGCCCCACCCGGAGCAATGAAGCACCCTGTGTAGCCAGAGAAAACATTTTCTTCCCAGACCCATGCCTACAGTGGCCAGGGGCCTGTCCACAGCAGAGAATTTCAGCTAGCTGCACGGCAACAAGAATGGAGGTTTCCAAAAGGAAAAGCAAGGCTAGTACCATCGCTCCCCCAATTTCATGGGCACACGCAGGATACCTCCCAGTGCTTTCTAACCAGTCAAAAGAGACACAGAGTACACACTGGTTCCTTCCCTGAATCAACTTCTCGAAGCAGGGTGTTCTGCATCTAGTGAAATGCCTCAACCAAGGAACGCCCTAGCTAGGCCTCTGGGCCCGTGCCTCTTCAAAAGCTTGCAGTGCTACAGGAGAAACTGTGCTGTCGTTGCAGTAGGAACGCAAGCCGTCTTTCTCCTGGAGGCAGGGTGATTTCAGGTAGGAGGTGGATGGAAGGTGAAGCCGAGTGTTTTTCTTTGTGCAGCTCAGACTAGGGAATTTGTGCGATGTCCACAGCATGTTGGAACTTGCTAGAACGGTGCTCGTGAACCTGAGCGATTGCTGTGAAATCACGATATCCCACGAAAGAGTGCAGTGTGTTGCCCATGACTCAGCAGACACAGAGGACCTCCGAGGGTCCTATGGGCCTCGTTGTTGCTCAGCAGGCCTACAGGGGTGTGGAGGTACTCAGTGATCTTGGAACGAAAATGATGCTCACCCGAGGGGCTTAGGAGTCCTGAAAACGGCACTTCCTTTAAAATAAAGCAGAACAGCGACTAAGAGCTCATGGAAAGAGCTGCATGCCTCCCTTTCTGCATGGCTCCTCAGGGCCTTACATCGAGGCAAGGACTCACGTTGAGATTCCCTGTAGCTCTAGAGCATGGAAAGCTGAGCCCTACCCCAGCCAATGAAGCGCCCTGTGTAGCCAGAAAACACTCATTTTCTTCCCAGACCCATGGCTACACAGGTCGAGGCCTGTCAACAGCATAGAATTTCAGGGAGCTTCACGGCAGCAAGGATGGAGCTTTCCAAATGGAAAGCGAGGTTAGTACCATCTTGACCCCTTTTCCATTGGCACAGGCAGCATACATCTCTGTGGTTTCTAACGAGTCAAAAGAGACCCAGAGTACACACTGGTTGCTTCCCTGAATCAACTTATCGAGGCAGGGAGTTTTGCATCTAGTGAACTGCCTCAACCAAGGAACGCCCTAGCTAGGCCTCTGGGGCCGTGCCTCTTCAAAAGCCTGCAGTGCTACAGGAAAAACTGTGCTTTCGTTGCAATAGGAAAGCAAGCCGACTTCTCCTGGAGGCACGGTGACTTCAGGTAGGAGGTCCTGGATGGAAGGAGAAGCCGAGTGTTTTTCTCAGTGAAGCTCAGACTGGAATGAGTGCGACTTCCACGGCATGTTGGAACTTGCTAGAACGGTGCTCGTGAACCTTTGCGAGTTCTGGGTAAATCAAGAAGTCCCAAAAAAGAGTGCAGTGTGTTGTCCATGGCTCGGCAGAAACAGAGGGCCGCCGAGAGACCTATGAGCCTCGTTGTTGCTCAGCAGGCTCACAGGGGTGTGGAGGTACTCAGTGATCTTGGAACGAAAATGATGCTCACCCGAGGGGCCTAGGAGTCCTGAAAAGGGTACTTCCTTTAAAATAAAGCAGAACAGCGAATAAGAGCTCATGGAAACAGCTGCATGCCTCCGTTTCTGCATGGCTACTCAGGGCCTTACTCCGAGGCAAGGACTCACGTTGAGATTCCCTTTAGCTCTAGAGCATGGCAAGATGAGCCCCACCCCGGTTAATGAAGCACCCTCTGTAGCCAGAGAAAACTCATTTTCTTCCCAGACCCATGCCTGCAGTGGCCAGTGGCCTGTCAACAGCAGAGAATTTCGCTAGCTTCACGGCAACAAGAATGGACGTTTCCAAATGGAAAAACAAGGCTAGTACCAGTACACGCCCATTTCCATGGGCACACGCAGGATACATCCCTGTGGTTTCTAACGAGTCAAAAGAGACACAGAGTACACACTGGTTCCTTCCCTGAATCAACTTCTTGAGGCAGGGTGTTCTGCATCTAGTGAACTGCCTCAACCGAGGAACGCCCTAGCTAGGCCTCTGGGCCCGTGCCTCTTCAGAAGCCTGCATTGCTACAGGAAAAACTTTGCTTTCGTTGCAAGAGGATTGCAAGACGACTTCTCCTGGAGGCAGGGTGACTTCAGGTAGGAGGTGGATGGAAGGCGAAGCCGAGTGTTTTTCTCAGTGCAGCTCAGACTAGGGAATGTGTGTGACTTCCACAGCATGTTGGAACTTGCTAGAACGCTGCTCGTGAACCTGTACGAGTGCAGTGAACTTAGGAGATCCCAAGAAAGAGTGCAGTGTGTAGCCCATGACTCCGCAGACACATAGGACCTCCGAGGGACCTATGGGCCTCGTTGTTGCTCAGCAGTCCTACAGGAGTGTGGAGGTACTCAGTGATCTTGGAACGAAAATGATGCTCACCCGAGGGGCCTAGGAGTCCTGAAAAGGGTACTTCCTTTAAAATAAGCAGAACTTTCACTACGAACTCATGGAAAGAGCTGCATGCCTCCCTTTCTGCATGGCTACTCAGGCCCTTACCTCGAGGCAAGCACTCGCGTTGAGATACCCTTTAACTCTAGACCATGGCAAATTGTGCCCATCCCGGACAATGAAGCACTCTGTGTAGCCAGAGAAAACTCATTTTCTTCCCAGACCCATGCCTACAGTGGCCAGAGGCCTGTCAACAGCTAGAATTGCAGGGAGCTTCACGGCCGCATGAATGGAGCTCTCAAAATGTTAACGCAAGGCTACTACCAACATGCCCCCATTTCCATAGGCACAAACAGCATACATCCCTGTGGTTTCTAACACCTCAGAAGAGACACAGAGTACACACTGGTTCCTTCCGTGAATCAACTTCTCGAGGCAGGGTGTTCTGCATCTAGTGAACTGCCTCAACCAAGGAACGCCCTAACTAGGCCTCTGGGCCCGTGCCTCTTCAAAAGCCTGCAGTGCTACAGGAAAAACTGTGCTTTCTTTGCAAGAGGAAGGCAAGCCGACTTTCTCCTGGAGCAGGGTGACTTCAGGTACGAGTTACAGAATGGAAGCCGCAACCGAGTGTGTTTCTCTGTGCAGCTCAGACTAGGGAAGGAGTGCGACTTCCACGGCATGTTGGAACTTGCTAGAACGGTGCTCGTGAACCTGTGCGATTGCTGGCTAAATCAAGATGGCCCAAGAAAGAGTGCACTGTGTTGCCCTACACTCGGCATACACACTGTGAGTCCGAAAGCTACGGGCCTGGATATTGCTTAGAAGGGCCAGGGGAGCCTGAGGGTACTCAGTGTTCTTGCAGGGAATAGGGTTTCCAGGCGAGGCACCTAGGTGTCCTGAAAGGCGTACTGGCGTTAAAATGCTGCAGAGCAGAGATTACGGCCTCATGGAAACTGCTACATGCCTCCGCTTCTGCATAGCATTTCAGGGCCTTACCTCGAGGCAAGTTCTCACGTTGCTTGCCCTGTGAGCGACACAGAATGCTAGGATGCTGTATTTCTCCTTGAATAGAGTGACTTCAGGGACGAGGTCCCTGAAGAATTCTAAGCAGAGTGTTTTCTCATGGCAGCTCAGACGAGGGCAATGTCGAAGACTTCCAGGGCATGTTGGACGGCCTAGAAATGTGGTTCTGATGCTGTTCGAGTGCTCTGGAAATGTAGTTCTCCTGAAGTAACGTACAGTGTGTTGCCCGAGACTCGGCAGACACAGAGGGCCTCCGAGGGACATATGGGACTCAGTGTTGCTCAGCAGGCCCACAAGGGTGTGGAGTTAGTCAGTGATCTAGGAACGAAAATGATGCTCACCCGAGGGGTCTAGGAGTCCTGAAAAGGGTACTTCCTTTAAAGTAAAGCAGATTAGCGACTAAGAGCGCATGGAAAGAGCTGCATGCCTCCCTTTCTGCAGGGCTACTCAGGGCCTTACCTCGAGGCAAGGACTCACGTTGAGATTCCCTTTAGCTCTAGAGCATGGCAAGGTGAGCCCCACCCGGAGCAATGAAGCACCCTGTGTAGCCAGAGAAAACATTTTCTTCCCAGACCCATGCCTACAGTGGCCAGGGGCCTGTCCACAGCAGAGAATTTCAGCTAGCTGCACGGCAACAAGAATGGAGGTTTCCAAAAGGAAAAGCAAGGCTAGTACCATCGCTCCCCCAATTTCATGGGCACACGCAGGATACCTCCCAGTGCTTTCTAACCAGTCAAAAGAGACACAGAGTACACACTGGTTCCTTCCCTGAATCAACTTCTCGAAGCAGGGTGTTCTGCATCTAGTGAAATGCCTCAACCAAGGAACGCCCTAGCTAGGCCTCTGGGCCCGTGCCTCTTCAAAAGCTTGCAGTGCTACAGGAGAAACTGTGCTGTCGTTGCAGTAGGAACGCAAGCCGTCTTTCTCCTGGAGGCAGGGTGATTTCAGGTAGGAGGTGGATGGAAGGTGAAGCCGAGTGTTTTTCTTTGTGCAGCTCAGACTAGGGAATTTGTGCGATGTCCACAGCATGTTGGAACTTGCTAGAACGGTGCTCGTGAACCTGAGCGATTGCTGTGAAATCACGATATCCCACGAAAGAGTGCAGTGTGTTGCCCATGACTCAGCAGACACAGAGGACCTCCGAGGGTCCTATGGGCCTCGTTGTTGCTCAGCAGGCCTACAGGGGTGTGGAGGTACTCAGTGATCTTGGAACGAAAATGATGCTCACCCGAGGGGCTTAGGAGTCCTGAAAACGGCACTTCCTTTAAAATAAAGCAGAACAGCGACTAAGAGCTCATGGAAAGAGCTGCATGCCTCCCTTTCTGCATGGCTCCTCAGGGCCTTACATCGAGGCAAGGACTCACGTTGAGATTCCCTGTAGCTCTAGAGCATGGAAAGCTGAGCCCTACCCCAGCCAATGAAGCGCCCTGTGTAGCCAGAAAACACTCATTTTCTTCCCAGACCCATGGCTACACAGGTCGAGGCCTGTCAACAGCATAGAATTTCAGGGAGCTTCACGGCAGCAAGGATGGAGCTTTCCAAATGGAAAGCGAGGTTAGTACCATCTTGACCCCTTTTCCATTGGCACAGGCAGCATACATCTCTGTGGTTTCTAACGAGTCAAAAGAGACCCAGAGTACACACTGGTTGCTTCCCTGAATCAACTTATCGAGGCAGGGAGTTTTGCATCTAGTGAACTGCCTCAACCAAGGAACGCCCTAGCTAGGCCTCTGGGGCCGTGCCTCTTCAAAAGCCTGCAGTGCTACAGGAAAAACTGTGCTTTCGTTGCAATAGGAAAGCAAGCCGACTTCTCCTGGAGGCACGGTGACTTCAGGTAGGAGGTCCTGGATGGAAGGAGAAGCCGAGTGTTTTTCTCAGTGAAGCTCAGACTGGAATGAGTGCGACTTCCACGGCATGTTGGAACTTGCTAGAACGGTGCTCGTGAACCTTTGCGAGTTCTGGGTAAATCAAGAAGTCCCAAAAAAGAGTGCAGTGTGTTGTCCATGGCTCGGCAGAAACAGAGGGCCGCCGAGAGACCTATGAGCCTCGTTGTTGCTCAGCAGGCTCACAGGGGTGTGGAGGTACTCAGTGATCTTGGAACGAAAATGATGCTCACCCGAGGGGCCTAGGAGTCCTGAAAAGGGTACTTCCTTTAAAATAAAGCAGAACAGCGAATAAGAGCTCATGGAAACAGCTGCATGCCTCCGTTTCTGCATGGCTACTCAGGGCCTTACTCCGAGGCAAGGACTCACGTTGAGATTCCCTTTAGCTCTAGAGCATGGCAAGATGAGCCCCACCCCGGTTAATGAAGCACCCTCTGTAGCCAGAGAAAACTCATTTTCTTCCCAGACCCATGCCTGCAGTGGCCAGTGGCCTGTCAACAGCAGAGAATTTCGCTAGCTTCACGGCAACAAGAATGGACGTTTCCAAATGGAAAAACAAGGCTAGTACCAGTACACGCCCATTTCCATGGGCACACGCAGGATACATCCCTGTGGTTTCTAACGAGTCAAAAGAGACACAGAGTACACACTGGTTCCTTCCCTGAATCAACTTCTTGAGGCAGGGTGTTCTGCATCTAGTGAACTGCCTCAACCGAGGAACGCCCTAGCTAGGCCTCTGGGCCCGTGCCTCTTCAGAAGCCTGCATTGCTACAGGAAAAACTTTGCTTTCGTTGCAAGAGGATTGCAAGACGACTTCTCCTGGAGGCAGGGTGACTTCAGGTAGGAGGTGGATGGAAGGCGAAGCCGAGTGTTTTTCTCAGTGCAGCTCAGACTAGGGAATGTGTGTGACTTCCACAGCATGTTGGAACTTGCTAGAACGCTGCTCGTGAACCTGTACGAGTGCAGTGAACTTAGGAGATCCCAAGAAAGAGTGCAGTGTGTAGCCCATGACTCCGCAGACACATAGGACCTCCGAGGGACCTATGGGCCTCGTTGTTGCTCAGCAGTCCTACAGGAGTGTGGAGGTACTCAGTGATCTTGGAACGAAAATGATGCTCACCCGAGGGGCCTAGGAGTCCTGAAAAGGGTACTTCCTTTAAAATAAGCAGAACTTTCACTACGAACTCATGGAAAGAGCTGCATGCCTCCCTTTCTGCATGGCTACTCAGGCCCTTACCTCGAGGCAAGCACTCGCGTTGAGATACCCTTTAACTCTAGACCATGGCAAATTGTGCCCATCCCGGACAATGAAGCACTCTGTGTAGCCAGAGAAAACTCATTTTCTTCCCAGACCCATGCCTACAGTGGCCAGAGGCCTGTCAACAGCTAGAATTGCAGGGAGCTTCACGGCCGCATGAATGGAGCTCTCAAAATGTTAACGCAAGGCTACTACCAACATGCCCCCATTTCCATAGGCACAAACAGCATACATCCCTGTGGTTTCTAACACCTCAGAAGAGACACAGAGTACACACTGGTTCCTTCCGTGAATCAACTTCTCGAGGCAGGGTGTTCTGCATCTAGTGAACTGCCTCAACCAAGGAACGCCCTAACTAGGCCTCTGGGCCCGTGCCTCTTCAAAAGCCTGCAGTGCTACAGGAAAAACTGTGCTTTCTTTGCAAGAGGAAGGCAAGCCGACTTTCTCCTGGAGCAGGGTGACTTCAGGTACGAGTTACAGAATGGAAGCCGCAACCGAGTGTGTTTCTCTGTGCAGCTCAGACTAGGGAAGGAGTGCGACTTCCACGGCATGTTGGAACTTGCTAGAACGGTGCTCGTGAACCTGTGCGATTGCTGGCTAAATCAAGATGGCCCAAGAAAGAGTGCACTGTGTTGCCCTACACTCGGCATACACACTGTGAGTCCGAAAGCTACGGGCCTGGATATTGCTTAGAAGGGCCAGGGGAGCCTGAGGGTACTCAGTGTTCTTGCAGGGAATAGGGTTTCCAGGCGAGGCACCTAGGTGTCCTGAAAGGCGTACTGGCGTTAAAATGCTGCAGAGCAGAGATTACGGCCTCATGGAAACTGCTACATGCCTCCGCTTCTGCATAGCATTTCAGGGCCTTACCTCGAGGCAAGTTCTCACGTTGCTTGCCCTGTGAGCGACACAGAATGCTAGGATGCTGTATTTCTCCTTGAATAGAGTGACTTCAGGGACGAGGTCCCTGAAGAATTCTAAGCAGAGTGTTTTCTCATGGCAGCTCAGACGAGGGCAATGTCGAAGACTTCCAGGGCATGTTGGACGGCCTAGAAATGTGGTTCTGATGCTGTTCGAGTGCTCTGGAAATGTAGTTCTCCTGAAGTAACGTACAGTGTGTTGCCCGAGACTCGGCAGACACAGAGGGCCTCCGAGGGACATATGGGACTCAGTGTTGCTCAGCAGGCCCACAAGGGTGTGGAGTTAGTCAGTGATCTAGGAACGAAAATGATGCTCACCCGAGGGGTCTAGGAGTCCTGAAAAGGGTACTTCCTTTAAAGTAAAGCAGATTAGCGACTAAGAGCGCATGGAAAGAGCTGCATGCCTCCCTTTCTGCAGGGCTACTCAGGGCCTTACCTCGAGGCAAGGACTCACGTTGAGATTCCCTTTAGCTCTAGAGCATGGCAAGGTGAGCCCCACCCGGAGCAATGAAGCACCCTGTGTAGCCAGAGAAAACATTTTCTTCCCAGACCCATGCCTACAGTGGCCAGGGGCCTGTCCACAGCAGAGAATTTCAGCTAGCTGCACGGCAACAAGAATGGAGGTTTCCAAAAGGAAAAGCAAGGCTAGTACCATCGCTCCCCCAATTTCATGGGCACACGCAGGATACCTCCCAGTGCTTTCTAACCAGTCAAAAGAGACACAGAGTACACACTGGTTCCTTCCCTGAATCAACTTCTCGAAGCAGGGTGTTCTGCATCTAGTGAAATGCCTCAACCAAGGAACGCCCTAGCTAGGCCTCTGGGCCCGTGCCTCTTCAAAAGCTTGCAGTGCTACAGGAGAAACTGTGCTGTCGTTGCAGTAGGAACGCAAGCCGTCTTTCTCCTGGAGGCAGGGTGATTTCAGGTAGGAGGTGGATGGAAGGTGAAGCCGAGTGTTTTTCTTTGTGCAGCTCAGACTAGGGAATTTGTGCGATGTCCACAGCATGTTGGAACTTGCTAGAACGGTGCTCGTGAACCTGAGCGATTGCTGTGAAATCACGATATCCCACGAAAGAGTGCAGTGTGTTGCCCATGACTCAGCAGACACAGAGGACCTCCGAGGGTCCTATGGGCCTCGTTGTTGCTCAGCAGGCCTACAGGGGTGTGGAGGTACTCAGTGATCTTGGAACGAAAATGATGCTCACCCGAGGGGCTTAGGAGTCCTGAAAACGGTACTTCCTTTAAAATAAAGCAGAACAGCGACTAAGAGCTCATGGAAAGAGCTGCATGCCTCCCTTTCTGCATGGCTCCTCAGGGCCTTACATCGAGGCAAGGACTCACGTTGAGATTCCCTGTAGCTCTAGAGCATGGAAAGCTGAGCCCTACCCCAGCCAATGAAGCGCCCTGTGTAGCCAGAAAACACTCATTTTCTTCCCAGACCCATGGCTACACAGGTCGAGGCCTGTCAACAGCATAGAATTTCAGGGAGCTTCACGGCAGCAAGGATGGAGCTTTCCAAATGGAAAGCGAGGTTAGTACCATCTTGACCCCTTTTCCATTGGCACAGGCAGCATACATCTCTGTGGTTTCTAACGAGTCAAAAGAGACCCAGAGTACACACTGGTTGCTTCCCTGAATCAACTTATCGAGGCAGGGAGTTTTGCATCTAGTGAACTGCCTCAACCAAGGAACGCCCTAGCTCGGCCTCTGGGGCCGTGCCTCTTCAAAAGCCTGCAGTGCTACAGGAAAAACTGTGCTTTCGTTGCAATAGGAAAGCAAGCCGACTTCTCCTGGAGGCACGGTGACTTCAGGTAGGAGGTCCTGGATGGAAGGAGAAGCCGAGTGTTTTTCTCAGTGAAGCTCAGACTGGAATGAGTGCGACTTCCACGGCATGTTGGAACTTGCTAGAACGGTGCTCGTGAACCTTTGCGAGTTCTGGGTAAATCAAGAAGTCCCAAAAAAGAGTGCAGTGTGTTGTCCATGGCTCGGCAGAAACAGAGGGCCGCCGAGAGACCTATGAGCCTCGTTGTTGCTCAGCAGGCTCACAGGGGTGTGGAGGTACTCAGTGATCTTGGAACGAAAATGATGCTCACCCGAGGGGCCTAGGAGTCCTGAAAAGGGTACTTCCTTTAAAATAAAGCAGAACAGCGAATAAGAGCTCATGGAAACAGCTGCATGCCTCCGTTTCTGCATGGCTACTCAGGGCCTTACTCCGAGGCAAGGACTCACGTTGAGATTCCCTTTAGCTCTAGAGCATGGCAAGATGAGCCCCACCCCGGTTAATGAAGCACCCTCTGTAGCCAGAGAAAACTCATTTTCTTCCCAGACCCATGCCTGCAGTGGCCAGTGGCCTGTCAACAGCAGAGAATTTCGCTAGCTTCACGGCAACAAGAATGGACGTTTCCAAATGGAAAAACAAGGCTAGTACCAGTACACGCCCATTTCCATGGGCACACGCAGGATACATCCCTGTGGTTTCTAACGAGTCAAAAGAGACACAGAGTACACACTGGTTCCTTCCCTGAATCAACTTCTTGAGGCAGGGTGTTCTGCATCTAGTGAACTGCCTCAACCGAGGAACGCCCTAGCTAGGCCTCTGGGCCCGTGCCTCTTCAGAAGCCTGCATTGCTACAGGAAAAACTTTGCTTTCGTTGCAAGAGGATTGCAAGACGACTTCTCCTGGAGGCAGGGTGACTTCAGGTAGGAGGTGGATGGAAGGCGAAGCCGAGTGTTTTTCTCAGTGCAGCTCAGACTAGGGAATGTGTGTGACTTCCACAGCATGTTGGAACTTGCTAGAACGCTGCTCGTGAACCTGTACGAGTGCAGTGAACTTAGGAGATCCCAAGAAAGAGTGCAGTGTGTAGCCCATGACTCCGCAGACACATAGGACCTCCGAGGGACCTATGGGCCTCGTTGTTGCTCAGCAGTCCTACAGGAGTGTGGAGGTACTCAGTGATCTTGGAACGAAAATGATGCTCACCCGAGGGGCCTAGGAGTCCTGAAAAGGGTACTTCCTTTAAAATAAGCAGAACTTTCACTACGAACTCATGGAAAGAGCTGCATGCCTCCCTTTCTGCATGGCTACTCAGGCCCTTACCTCGAGGCAAGCACTCGCGTTGAGATACCCTTTAACTCTAGACCATGGCAAATTGTGCCCATCCCGGACAATGAAGCACTCTGTGTAGCCAGAGAAAACTCATTTTCTTCCCAGACCCATGCCTACAGTGGCCAGAGGCCTGTCAACAGCTAGAATTGCAGGGAGCTTCACGGCCGCATGAATGGAGCTCTCAAAATGTTAACGCAAGGCTACTACCAACATGCCCCCATTTCCATAGGCACAAACAGCATACATCCCTGTGGTTTCTAACACCTCAGAAGAGACACAGAGTACACACTGGTTCCTTCCGTGAATCAACTTCTCGAGGCAGGGTGTTCTGCATCTAGTGAACTGCCTCAACCAAGGAACGCCCTAACTAGGCCTCTGGGCCCGTGCCTCTTCAAAAGCCTGCAGTGCTACAGGAAAAACTGTGCTTTCTTTGCAAGAGGAAGGCAAGCCGACTTTCTCCTGGAGCAGGGTGACTTCAGGTACGAGTTACAGAATGGAAGCCGCAACCGAGTGTGTTTCTCTGTGCAGCTCAGACTAGGGAAGGAGTGCGACTTCCACGGCATGTTGGAACTTGCTAGAACGGTGCTCGTGAACCTGTGCGATTGCTGGCTAAATCAAGATGGCCCAAGAAAGAGTGCACTGTGTTGCCCTACACTCGGCATACACACTGTGAGTCCGAAAGCTACGGGCCTGGATATTGCTTAGAAGGGCCAGGGGAGCCTGAGGGTACTCAGTGTTCTTGCAGGGAATAGGGTTTCCAGGCGAGGCACCTAGGTGTCCTGAAAGGCGTACTGGCGTTAAAATGCTGCAGAGCAGAGATTACGGCCTCATGGAAACTGCTACATGCCTCCGCTTCTGCATAGCATTTCAGGGCCTTACCTCGAGGCAAGTTCTCACGTTGCTTGCCCTGTGAGCGACACAGAATGCTAGGATGCTGTATTTCTCCTTGAATAGAGTGACTTCAGGGACGAGGTCCCTGAAGAATTCTAAGCAGAGTGTTTTCTCATGGCAGCTCAGACGAGGGCAATGTCGAAGACTTCCAGGGCATGTTGGACGGCCTAGAAATGTGGTTCTGATGCTGTTCGAGTGCTCTGGAAATGTAGTTCTCCTGAAGTAACGTACAGTGTGTTGCCCGAGACTCGGCAGACACAGAGGGCCTCCGAGGGACATATGGGACTCAGTGTTGCTCAGCAGGCCCACAAGGGTGTGGAGTTAGTCAGTGATCTAGGAACGAAAATGATGCTCACCCGAGGGGTCTAGGAGTCCTGAAAAGGGTACTTCCTTTAAAGTAAAGCAGATTAGCGACTAAGAGCGCATGGAAAGAGCTGCATGCCTCCCTTTCTGCAGGGCTACTCAGGGCCTTACCTCGAGGCAAGGACTCACGTTGAGATTCCCTTTAGCTCTAGAGCATGGCAAGGTGAGCCCCACCCGGAGCAATGAAGCACCCTGTGTAGCCAGAGAAAACATTTTCTTCCCAGACCCATGCCTACAGTGGCCAGGGGCCTGTCCACAGCAGAGAATTTCAGCTAGCTGCACGGCAACAAGAATGGAGGTTTCCAAAAGGAAAAGCAAGGCTAGTACCATCGCTCCCCCAATTTCATGGGCACACGCAGGATACCTCCCAGTGCTTTCTAACCAGTCAAAAGAGACACAGAGTACACACTGGTTCCTTCCCTGAATCAACTTCTCGAAGCAGGGTGTTCTGCATCTAGTGAAATGCCTCAACCAAGGAACGCCCTAGCTAGGCCTCTGGGCCCGTGCCTCTTCAAAAGCTTGCAGTGCTACAGGAGAAACTGTGCTGTCGTTGCAGTAGGAACGCAAGCCGTCTTTCTCCTGGAGGCAGGGTGATTTCAGGTAGGAGGTGGATGGAAGGTGAAGCCGAGTGTTTTTCTTTGTGCAGCTCAGACTAGGGAATTTGTGCGATGTCCACAGCATGTTGGAACTTGCTAGAACGGTGCTCGTGAACCTGAGCGATTGCTGTGAAATCACGATATCCCACGAAAGAGTGCAGTGTGTTGCCCATGACTCAGCAGACACAGAGGACCTCCGAGGGTCCTATGGGCCTCGTTGTTGCTCAGCAGGCCTACAGGGGTGTGGAGGTACTCAGTGATCTTGGAACGAAAATGATGCTCACCCGAGGGGCTTAGGAGTCCTGAAAACGGTACTTCCTTTAAAATAAAGCAGAACAGCGACTAAGAGCTCATGGAAAGAGCTGCATGCCTCCCTTTCTGCATGGCTCCTCAGGGCCTTACATCGAGGCAAGGACTCACGTTGAGATTCCCTGTAGCTCTAGAGCATGGAAAGCTGAGCCCTACCCCAGCCAATGAAGCGCCCTGTGTAGCCAGAAAACACTCATTTTCTTCCCAGACCCATGGCTACACAGGTCGAGGCCTGTCAACAGCATAGAATTTCAGGGAGCTTCACGGCAGCAAGGATGGAGCTTTCCAAATGGAAAGCGAGGTTAGTACCATCTTGACCCCTTTTCCATTGGCACAGGCAGCATACATCTCTGTGGTTTCTAACGAGTCAAAAGAGACCCAGAGTACACACTGGTTGCTTCCCTGAATCAACTTATCGAGGCAGGGAGTTTTGCATCTAGTGAACTGCCTCAACCAAGGAACGCCCTAGCTAGGCCTCTGGGGCCGTGCCTCTTCAAAAGCCTGCAGTGCTACAGGAAAAACTGTGCTTTCGTTGCAATAGGAAAGCAAGCCGACTTCTCCTGGAGGCACGGTGACTTCAGGTAGGAGGTCCTGGATGGAAGGAGAAGCCGAGTGTTTTTCTCAGTGAAGCTCAGACTGGAATGAGTGCGACTTCCACGGCATGTTGGAACTTGCTAGAACGGTGCTCGTGAACCTTTGCGAGTTCTGGGTAAATCAAGAAGTCCCAAAAAAGAGTGCAGTGTGTTGTCCATGGCTCGGCAGAAACAGAGGGCCGCCGAGAGACCTATGAGCCTCGTTGTTGCTCAGCAGGCTCACAGGGGTGTGGAGGTACTCAGTGATCTTGGAACGAAAATGATGCTCACCCGAGGGGCCTAGGAGTCCTGAAAAGGGTACTTCCTTTAAAATAAAGCAGAACAGCGAATAAGAGCTCATGGAAACAGCTGCATGCCTCCGTTTCTGCATGGCTACTCAGGGCCTTACTCCGAGGCAAGGACTCACGTTGAGATTCCCTTTAGCTCTAGAGCATGGCAAGATGAGCCCCACCCCGGTTAATGAAGCACCCTCTGTAGCCAGAGAAAACTCATTTTCTTCCCAGACCCATGCCTGCAGTGGCCAGTGGCCTGTCAACAGCAGAGAATTTCGCTAGCTTCACGGCAACAAGAATGGACGTTTCCAAATGGAAAAACAAGGCTAGTACCAGTACACGCCCATTTCCATGGGCACACGCAGGATACATCCCTGTGGTTTCTAACGAGTCAAAAGAGACACAGAGTACACACTGGTTCCTTCCCTGAATCAACTTCTTGAGGCAGGGTGTTCTGCATCTAGTGAACTGCCTCAACCGAGGAACGCCCTAGCTAGGCCTCTGGGCCCGTGCCTCTTCAGAAGCCTGCATTGCTACAGGAAAAACTTTGCTTTCGTTGCAAGAGGATTGCAAGACGACTTCTCCTGGAGGCAGGGTGACTTCAGGTAGGAGGTGGATGGAAGGCGAAGCCGAGTGTTTTTCTCAGTGCAGCTCAGACTAGGGAATGTGTGTGACTTCCACAGCATGTTGGAACTTGCTAGAACGCTGCTCGTGAACCTGTACGAGTGCAGTGAACTTAGGAGATCCCAAGAAAGAGTGCAGTGTGTAGCCCATGACTCCGCAGACACATAGGACCTCCGAGGGACCTATGGGCCTCGTTGTTGCTCAGCAGTCCTACAGGAGTGTGGAGGTACTCAGTGATCTTGGAACGAAAATGATGCTCACCCGAGGGGCCTAGGAGTCCTGAAAAGGGTACTTCCTTTAAAATAAGCAGAACTTTCACTACGAACTCATGGAAAGAGCTGCATGCCTCCCTTTCTGCATGGCTACTCAGGCCCTTACCTCGAGGCAAGCACTCGCGTTGAGATACCCTTTAACTCTAGACCATGGCAAATTGTGCCCATCCCGGACAATGAAGCACTCTGTGTAGCCAGAGAAAACTCATTTTCTTCCCAGACCCATGCCTACAGTGGCCAGAGGCCTGTCAACAGCTAGAATTGCAGGGAGCTTCACGGCCGCATGAATGGAGCTCTCAAAATGTTAACGCAAGGCTACTACCAACATGCCCCCATTTCCATAGGCACAAACAGCATACATCCCTGTGGTTTCTAACACCTCAGAAGAGACACAGAGTACACACTGGTTCCTTCCGTGAATCAACTTCTCGAGGCAGGGTGTTCTGCATCTAGTGAACTGCCTCAACCAAGGAACGCCCTAACTAGGCCTCTGGGCCCGTGCCTCTTCAAAAGCCTGCAGTGCTACAGGAAAAACTGTGCTTTCTTTGCAAGAGGAAGGCAAGCCGACTTTCTCCTGGAGCAGGGTGACTTCAGGTACGAGTTACAGAATGGAAGCCGCAACCGAGTGTGTTTCTCTGTGCAGCTCAGACTAGGGAAGGAGTGCGACTTCCACGGCATGTTGGAACTTGCTAGAACGGTGCTCGTGAACCTGTGCGATTGCTGGCTAAATCAAGATGGCCCAAGAAAGAGTGCACTGTGTTGCCCTACACTCGGCATACACACTGTGAGTCCGAAAGCTACGGGCCTGGATATTGCTTAGAAGGGCCAGGGGAGCCTGAGGGTACTCAGTGTTCTTGCAGGGAATAGGGTTTCCAGGCGAGGCACCTAGGTGTCCTGAAAGGCGTACTGGCGTTAAAATGCTGCAGAGCAGAGATTACGGCCTCATGGAAACTGCTACATGCCTCCGCTTCTGCATAGCATTTCAGGGCCTTACCTCGAGGCAAGTTCTCACGTTGCTTGCCCTGTGAGCGACACAGAATGCTAGGATGCTGTATTTCTCCTTGAATAGAGTGACTTCAGGGACGAGGTCCCTGAAGAATTCTAAGCAGAGTGTTTTCTCATGGCAGCTCAGACGAGGGCAATGTCGAAGACTTCCAGGGCATGTTGGACGGCCTAGAAATGTGGTTCTGATGCTGTTCGAGTGCTCTGGAAATGTAGTTCTCCTGAAGTAACGTACAGTGTGTTGCCCGAGACTCGGCAGACACAGAGGGCCTCCGAGGGACATATGGGACTCAGTGTTGCTCAGCAGGCCCACAAGGGTGTGGAGTTAGTCAGTGATCTAGGAACGAAAATGATGCTCACCCGAGGGGTCTAGGAGTCCTGAAAAGGGTACTTCCTTTAAAGTAAAGCAGATTAGCGACTAAGAGCGCATGGAAAGAGCTGCATGCCTCCCTTTCTGCAGGGCTACTCAGGGCCTTACCTCGAGGCAAGGACTCACGTTGAGATTCCCTTTAGCTCTAGAGCATGGCAAGGTGAGCCCCACCCGGAGCAATGAAGCACCCTGTGTAGCCAGAGAAAACATTTTCTTCCCAGACCCATGCCTACAGTGGCCAGGGGCCTGTCCACAGCAGAGAATTTCAGCTAGCTGCACGGCAACAAGAATGGAGGTTTCCAAAAGGAAAAGCAAGGCTAGTACCATCGCTCCCCCAATTTCATGGGCACACGCAGGATACCTCCCAGTGCTTTCTAACCAGTCAAAAGAGACACAGAGTACACACTGGTTCCTTCCCTGAATCAACTTCTCGAAGCAGGGTGTTCTGCATCTAGTGAAATGCCTCAACCAAGGAACGCCCTAGCTAGGCCTCTGGGCCCGTGCCTCTTCAAAAGCTTGCAGTGCTACAGGAGAAACTGTGCTGTCGTTGCAGTAGGAACGCAAGCCGTCTTTCTCCTGGAGGCAGGGTGATTTCAGGTAGGAGGTGGATGGAAGGTGAAGCCGAGTGTTTTTCTTTGTGCAGCTCAGACTAGGGAATTTGTGCGATGTCCACAGCATGTTGGAACTTGCTAGAACGGTGCTCGTGAACCTGAGCGATTGCTGTGAAATCACGATATCCCACGAAAGAGTGCAGTGTGTTGCCCATGACTCAGCAGACACAGAGGACCTCCGAGGGTCCTATGGGCCTCGTTGTTGCTCAGCAGGCCTACAGGGGTGTGGAGGTACTCAGTGATCTTGGAACGAAAATGATGCTCACCCGAGGGGCTTAGGAGTCCTGAAAACGGTACTTCCTTTAAAATAAAGCAGAACAGCGACTAAGAGCTCATGGAAAGAGCTGCATGCCTCCCTTTCTGCATGGCTCCTCAGGGCCTTACATCGAGGCAAGGACTCACGTTGAGATTCCCTGTAGCTCTAGAGCATGGAAAGCTGAGCCCTACCCCAGCCAATGAAGCGCCCTGTGTAGCCAGAAAACACTCATTTTCTTCCCAGACCCATGGCTACACAGGTCGAGGCCTGTCAACAGCATAGAATTTCAGGGAGCTTCACGGCAGCAAGGATGGAGCTTTCCAAATGGAAAGCGAGGTTAGTACCATCTTGACCCCTTTTCCATTGGCACAGGCAGCATACATCTCTGTGGTTTCTAACGAGTCAAAAGAGACCCAGAGTACACACTGGTTGCTTCCCTGAATCAACTTATCGAGGCAGGGAGTTTTGCATCTAGTGAACTGCCTCAACCAAGGAACGCCCTAGCTCGGCCTCTGGGGCCGTGCCTCTTCAAAAGCCTGCAGTGCTACAGGAAAAACTGTGCTTTCGTTGCAATAGGAAAGCAAGCCGACTTCTCCTGGAGGCACGGTGACTTCAGGTAGGAGGTCCTGGATGGAAGGAGAAGCCGAGTGTTTTTCTCAGTGAAGCTCAGACTGGAATGAGTGCGACTTCCACGGCATGTTGGAACTTGCTAGAACGGTGCTCGTGAACCTTTGCGAGTTCTGGGTAAATCAAGAAGTCCCAAAAAAGAGTGCAGTGTGTTGTCCATGGCTCGGCAGAAACAGAGGGCCGCCGAGAGACCTATGAGCCTCGTTGTTGCTCAGCAGGCTCACAGGGGTGTGGAGGTACTCAGTGATCTTGGAACGAAAATGATGCTCACCCGAGGGGCCTAGGAGTCCTGAAAAGGGTACTTCCTTTAAAATAAAGCAGAACAGCGAATAAGAGCTCATGGAAACAGCTGCATGCCTCCGTTTCTGCATGGCTACTCAGGGCCTTACTCCGAGGCAAGGACTCACGTTGAGATTCCCTTTAGCTCTAGAGCATGGCAAGATGAGCCCCACCCCGGTTAATGAAGCACCCTCTGTAGCCAGAGAAAACTCATTTTCTTCCCAGACCCATGCCTGCAGTGGCCAGTGGCCTGTCAACAGCAGAGAATTTCGCTAGCTTCACGGCAACAAGAATGGACGTTTCCAAATGGAAAAACAAGGCTAGTACCAGTACACGCCCATTTCCATGGGCACACGCAGGATACATCCCTGTGGTTTCTAACGAGTCAAAAGAGACACAGAGTACACACTGGTTCCTTCCCTGAATCAACTTCTTGAGGCAGGGTGTTCTGCATCTAGTGAACTGCCTCAACCGAGGAACGCCCTAGCTAGGCCTCTGGGCCCGTGCCTCTTCAGAAGCCTGCATTGCTACAGGAAAAACTTTGCTTTCGTTGCAAGAGGATTGCAAGACGACTTCTCCTGGAGGCAGGGTGACTTCAGGTAGGAGGTGGATGGAAGGCGAAGCCGAGTGTTTTTCTCAGTGCAGCTCAGACTAGGGAATGTGTGTGACTTCCACAGCATGTTGGAACTTGCTAGAACGCTGCTCGTGAACCTGTACGAGTGCAGTGAACTTAGGAGATCCCAAGAAAGAGTGCAGTGTGTAGCCCATGACTCCGCAGACACATAGGACCTCCGAGGGACCTATGGGCCTCGTTGTTGCTCAGCAGTCCTACAGGAGTGTGGAGGTACTCAGTGATCTTGGAACGAAAATGATGCTCACCCGAGGGGCCTAGGAGTCCTGAAAAGGGTACTTCCTTTAAAATAAGCAGAACTTTCACTACGAACTCATGGAAAGAGCTGCATGCCTCCCTTTCTGCATGGCTACTCAGGCCCTTACCTCGAGGCAAGCACTCGCGTTGAGATACCCTTTAACTCTAGACCATGGCAAATTGTGCCCATCCCGGACAATGAAGCACTCTGTGTAGCCAGAGAAAACTCATTTTCTTCCCAGACCCATGCCTACAGTGGCCAGAGGCCTGTCAACAGCTAGAATTGCAGGGAGCTTCACGGCCGCATGAATGGAGCTCTCAAAATGTTAACGCAAGGCTACTACCAACATGCCCCCATTTCCATAGGCACAAACAGCATACATCCCTGTGGTTTCTAACACCTCAGAAGAGACACAGAGTACACACTGGTTCCTTCCGTGAATCAACTTCTCGAGGCAGGGTGTTCTGCATCTAGTGAACTGCCTCAACCAAGGAACGCCCTAACTAGGCCTCTGGGCCCGTGCCTCTTCAAAAGCCTGCAGTGCTACAGGAAAAACTGTGCTTTCTTTGCAAGAGGAAGGCAAGCCGACTTTCTCCTGGAGCAGGGTGACTTCAGGTACGAGTTACAGAATGGAAGCCGCAACCGAGTGTGTTTCTCTGTGCAGCTCAGACTAGGGAAGGAGTGCGACTTCCACGGCATGTTGGAACTTGCTAGAACGGTGCTCGTGAACCTGTGCGATTGCTGGCTAAATCAAGATGGCCCAAGAAAGAGTGCACTGTGTTGCCCTACACTCGGCATACACACTGTGAGTCCGAAAGCTACGGGCCTGGATATTGCTTAGAAGGGCCAGGGGAGCCTGAGGGTACTCAGTGTTCTTGCAGGGAATAGGGTTTCCAGGCGAGGCACCTAGGTGTCCTGAAAGGCGTACTGGCGTTAAAATGCTGCAGAGCAGAGATTACGGCCTCATGGAAACTGCTACATGCCTCCGCTTCTGCATAGCATTTCAGGGCCTTACCTCGAGGCAAGTTCTCACGTTGCTTGCCCTGTGAGCGACACAGAATGCTAGGATGCTGTATTTCTCCTTGAATAGAGTGACTTCAGGGACGAGGTCCCTGAAGAATTCTAAGCAGAGTGTTTTCTCATGGCAGCTCAGACGAGGGCAATGTCGAAGACTTCCAGGGCATGTTGGACGGCCTAGAAATGTGGTTCTGATGCTGTTCGAGTGCTCTGGAAATGTAGTTCTCCTGAAGTAACGTACAGTGTGTTGCCCGAGACTCGGCAGACACAGAGGGCCTCCGAGGGACATATGGGACTCAGTGTTGCTCAGCAGGCCCACAAGGGTGTGGAGTTAGTCAGTGATCTAGGAACGAAAATGATGCTCACCCGAGGGGTCTAGGAGTCCTGAAAAGGGTACTTCCTTTAAAGTAAAGCAGATTAGCGACTAAGAGCGCATGGAAAGAGCTGCATGCCTCCCTTTCTGCAGGGCTACTCAGGGCCTTACCTCGAGGCAAGGACTCACGTTGAGATTCCCTTTAGCTCTAGAGCATGGCAAGGTGAGCCCCACCCGGAGCAATGAAGCACCCTGTGTAGCCAGAGAAAACATTTTCTTCCCAGACCCATGCCTACAGTGGCCAGGGGCCTGTCCACAGCAGAGAATTTCAGCTAGCTGCACGGCAACAAGAATGGAGGTTTCCAAAAGGAAAAGCAAGGCTAGTACCATCGCTCCCCCAATTTCATGGGCACACGCAGGATACCTCCCAGTGCTTTCTAACCAGTCAAAAGAGACACAGAGTACACACTGGTTCCTTCCCTGAATCAACTTCTCGAAGCAGGGTGTTCTGCATCTAGTGAAATGCCTCAACCAAGGAACGCCCTAGCTAGGCCTCTGGGCCCGTGCCTCTTCAAAAGCTTGCAGTGCTACAGGAGAAACTGTGCTGTCGTTGCAGTAGGAACGCAAGCCGTCTTTCTCCTGGAGGCAGGGTGATTTCAGGTAGGAGGTGGATGGAAGGTGAAGCCGAGTGTTTTTCTTTGTGCAGCTCAGACTAGGGAATTTGTGCGATGTCCACAGCATGTTGGAACTTGCTAGAACGGTGCTCGTGAACCTGAGCGATTGCTGTGAAATCACGATATCCCACGAAAGAGTGCAGTGTGTTGCCCATGACTCAGCAGACACAGAGGACCTCCGAGGGTCCTATGGGCCTCGTTGTTGCTCAGCAGGCCTACAGGGGTGTGGAGGTACTCAGTGATCTTGGAACGAAAATGATGCTCACCCGAGGGGCTTAGGAGTCCTGAAAACGGTACTTCCTTTAAAATAAAGCAGAACAGCGACTAAGAGCTCATGGAAAGAGCTGCATGCCTCCCTTTCTGCATGGCTCCTCAGGGCCTTACATCGAGGCAAGGACTCACGTTGAGATTCCCTGTAGCTCTAGAGCATGGAAAGCTGAGCCCTACCCCAGCCAATGAAGCGCCCTGTGTAGCCAGAAAACACTCATTTTCTTCCCAGACCCATGGCTACACAGGTCGAGGCCTGTCAACAGCATAGAATTTCAGGGAGCTTCACGGCAGCAAGGATGGAGCTTTCCAAATGGAAAGCGAGGTTAGTACCATCTTGACCCCTTTTCCATTGGCACAGGCAGCATACATCTCTGTGGTTTCTAACGAGTCAAAAGAGACCCAGAGTACACACTGGTTGCTTCCCTGAATCAACTTATCGAGGCAGGGAGTTTTGCATCTAGTGAACTGCCTCAACCAAGGAACGCCCTAGCTAGGCCTCTGGGGCCGTGCCTCTTCAAAAGCCTGCAGTGCTACAGGAAAAACTGTGCTTTCGTTGCAATAGGAAAGCAAGCCGACTTCTCCTGGAGGCACGGTGACTTCAGGTAGGAGGTCCTGGATGGAAGGAGAAGCCGAGTGTTTTTCTCAGTGAAGCTCAGACTGGAATGAGTGCGACTTCCACGGCATGTTGGAACTTGCTAGAACGGTGCTCGTGAACCTTTGCGAGTTCTGGGTAAATCAAGAAGTCCCAAAAAAGAGTGCAGTGTGTTGTCCATGGCTCGGCAGAAACAGAGGGCCGCCGAGAGACCTATGAGCCTCGTTGTTGCTCAGCAGGCTCACAGGGGTGTGGAGGTACTCAGTGATCTTGGAACGAAAATGATGCTCACCCGAGGGGCCTAGGAGTCCTGAAAAGGGTACTTCCTTTAAAATAAAGCAGAACAGCGAATAAGAGCTCATGGAAACAGCTGCATGCCTCCGTTTCTGCATGGCTACTCAGGGCCTTACTCCGAGGCAAGGACTCACGTTGAGATTCCCTTTAGCTCTAGAGCATGGCAAGATGAGCCCCACCCCGGTTAATGAAGCACCCTCTGTAGCCAGAGAAAACTCATTTTCTTCCCAGACCCATGCCTGCAGTGGCCAGTGGCCTGTCAACAGCAGAGAATTTCGCTAGCTTCACGGCAACAAGAATGGACGTTTCCAAATGGAAAAACAAGGCTAGTACCAGTACACGCCCATTTCCATGGGCACACGCAGGATACATCCCTGTGGTTTCTAACGAGTCAAAAGAGACACAGAGTACACACTGGTTCCTTCCCTGAATCAACTTCTTGAGGCAGGGTGTTCTGCATCTAGTGAACTGCCTCAACCGAGGAACGCCCTAGCTAGGCCTCTGGGCCTGTGCCTCTTCAGAAGCCTGCATTGCTACAGGAAAAACTTTGCTTTCGTTGCAAGAGGATTGCAAGACGACTTCTCCTGGAGGCAGGGTGACTTCAGGTAGGAGGTGGATGGAAGGCGAAGCCGAGTGTTTTTCTCAGTGCAGCTCAGACTAGGGAATGTGTGTGACTTCCACAGCATGTTGGAACTTGCTAGAACGCTGCTCGTGAACCTGTACGAGTGCAGTGAACTTAGGAGATCCCAAGAAAGAGTGCAGTGTGTAGCCCATGACTCCGCAGACACATAGGACCTCCGAGGGACCTATGGGCCTCGTTGTTGCTCAGCAGTCCTACAGGAGTGTGGAGGTACTCAGTGATCTTGGAACGAAAATGATGCTCACCCGAGGGGCCTAGGAGTCCTGAAAAGGGTACTTCCTTTAAAATAAGCAGAACTTTCACTACGAACTCATGGAAAGAGCTGCATGCCTCCCTTTCTGCATGGCTACTCAGGCCCTTACCTCGAGGCAAGCACTCGCGTTGAGATACCCTTTAACTCTAGACCATGGCAAATTGTGCCCATCCCGGACAATGAAGCACTCTGTGTAGCCAGAGAAAACTCATTTTCTTCCCAGACCCATGCCTACAGTGGCCAGAGGCCTGTCAACAGCTAGAATTGCAGGGAGCTTCACGGCCGCATGAATGGAGCTCTCAAAATGTTAACGCAAGGCTACTACCAACATGCCCCCATTTCCATAGGCACAAACAGCATACATCCCTGTGGTTTCTAACACCTCAGAAGAGACACAGAGTACACACTGGTTCCTTCCGTGAATCAACTTCTCGAGGCAGGGTGTTCTGCATCTAGTGAACTGCCTCAACCAAGGAACGCCCTAACTAGGCCTCTGGGCCCGTGCCTCTTCAAAAGCCTGCAGTGCTACAGGAAAAACTGTGCTTTCTTTGCAAGAGGAAGGCAAGCCGACTTTCTCCTGGAGCAGGGTGACTTCAGGTACGAGTTACAGAATGGAAGCCGCAACCGAGTGTGTTTCTCTGTGCAGCTCAGACTAGGGAAGGAGTGCGACTTCCACGGCATGTTGGAACTTGCTAGAACGGTGCTCGTGAACCTGTGCGATTGCTGGCTAAATCAAGATGGCCCAAGAAAGAGTGCACTGTGTTGCCCTACACTCGGCATACACACTGTGAGTCCGAAAGCTACGGGCCTGGATATTGCTTAGAAGGGCCAGGGGAGCCTGAGGGTACTCAGTGTTCTTGCAGGGAATAGGGTTTCCAGGCGAGGCACCTAGGTGTCCTGAAAGGCGTACTGGCGTTAAAATGCTGCAGAGCAGAGATTACGGCCTCATGGAAACTGCTACATGCCTCCGCTTCTGCATAGCATTTCAGGGCCTTACCTCGAGGCAAGTTCTCACGTTGCTTGCCCTGTGAGCGACACAGAATGCTAGGATGCTGTATTTCTCCTTGAATAGAGTGACTTCAGGGACGAGGTCCCTGAAGAATTCTAAGCAGAGTGTTTTCTCATGGCAGCTCAGACGAGGGCAATGTCGAAGACTTCCAGGGCATGTTGGACGGCCTAGAAATGTGGTTCTGATGCTGTTCGAGTGCTCTGGAAATGTAGTTCTCCTGAAGTAACGTACAGTGTGTTGCCCGAGACTCGGCAGACACAGAGGGCCTCCGAGGGACATATGGGACTCAGTGTTGCTCAGCAGGCCCACAAGGGTGTGGAGTTAGTCAGTGATCTAGGAACGAAAATGATGCTCACCCGAGGGGTCTAGGAGTCCTGAAAAGGGTACTTCCTTTAAAGTAAAGCAGATTAGCGACTAAGAGCGCATGGAAAGAGCTGCATGCCTCCCTTTCTGCAGGGCTACTCAGGGCCTTACCTCGAGGCAAGGACTCACGTTGAGATTCCCTTTAGCTCTAGAGCATGGCAAGGTGAGCCCCACCCGGAGCAATGAAGCACCCTGTGTAGCCAGAGAAAACATTTTCTTCCCAGACCCATGCCTACAGTGGCCAGGGGCCTGTCCACAGCAGAGAATTTCAGCTAGCTGCACGGCAACAAGAATGGAGGTTTCCAAAAGGAAAAGCAAGGCTAGTACCATCGCTCCCCCAATTTCATGGGCACACGCAGGATACCTCCCAGTGCTTTCTAACCAGTCAAAAGAGACACAGAGTACACACTGGTTCCTTCCCTGAATCAACTTCTCGAAGCAGGGTGTTCTGCATCTAGTGAAATGCCTCAACCAAGGAACGCCCTAGCTAGGCCTCTGGGCCCGTGCCTCTTCAAAAGCTTGCAGTGCTACAGGAGAAACTGTGCTGTCGTTGCAGTAGGAACGCAAGCCGTCTTTCTCCTGGAGGCAGGGTGATTTCAGGTAGGAGGTGGATGGAAGGTGAAGCCGAGTGTTTTTCTTTGTGCAGCTCAGACTAGGGAATTTGTGCGATGTCCACAGCATGTTGGAACTTGCTAGAACGGTGCTCGTGAACCTGAGCGATTGCTGTGAAATCACGATATCCCACGAAAGAGTGCAGTGTGTTGCCCATGACTCAGCAGACACAGAGGACCTCCGAGGGTCCTATGGGCCTCGTTGTTGCTCAGCAGGCCTACAGGGGTGTGGAGGTACTCAGTGATCTTGGAACGAAAATGATGCTCACCCGAGGGGCTTAGGAGTCCTGAAAACGGTACTTCCTTTAAAATAAAGCAGAACAGCGACTAAGAGCTCATGGAAAGAGCTGCATGCCTCCCTTTCTGCATGGCTCCTCAGGGCCTTACATCGAGGCAAGGACTCACGTTGAGATTCCCTGTAGCTCTAGAGCATGGAAAGCTGAGCCCTACCCCAGCCAATGAAGCGCCCTGTGTAGCCAGAAAACACTCATTTTCTTCCCAGACCCATGGCTACACAGGTCGAGGCCTGTCAACAGCATAGAATTTCAGGGAGCTTCACGGCAGCAAGGATGGAGCTTTCCAAATGGAAAGCAAGGTTAGTACCATCTTGACCCCTTTTCCATTGGCACAGGCAGCATACATCTCTGTGGTTTCTAACGAGTCAAAAGAGACCCAGAGTACACACTGGTTGCTTCCCTGAATCAACTTATCGAGGCAGGGAGTTTTGCATCTAGTGAACTGCCTCAACCAAGGAACGCCCTAGCTAGGCCTCTGGGGCCGTGCCTCTTCAAAAGCCTGCAGTGCTACAGGAAAAACTGTGCTTTCGTTGCAATAGGAAAGCAAGCCGACTTCTCCTGGAGGCACGGTGACTTCAGGTAGGAGGTCCTGGATGGAAGGAGAAGCCGAGTGTTTTTCTCAGTGAAGCTCAGACTGGAATGAGTGCGACTTCCACGGCATGTTGGAACTTGCTAGAACGGTGCTCGTGAACCTTTGCGAGTTCTGGGTAAATCAAGAAGTCCCAAAAAAGAGTGCAGTGTGTTGTCCATGGCTCGGCAGAAACAGAGGGCCGCCGAGAGACCTATGAGCCTCGTTGTTGCTCAGCAGGCTCACAGGGGTGTGGAGGTACTCAGTGATCTTGGAACGAAAATGATGCTCACCCGAGGGGCCTAGGAGTCCTGAAAAGGGTACTTCCTTTAAAATAAAGCAGAACAGCGAATAAGAGCTCATGGAAACAGCTGCATGCCTCCGTTTCTGCATGGCTACTCAGGGCCTTACTCCGAGGCAAGGACTCACGTTGAGATTCCCTTTAGCTCTAGAGCATGGCAAGATGAGCCCCACCCCGGTTAATGAAGCACCCTCTGTAGCCAGAGAAAACTCATTTTCTTCCCAGACCCATGCCTGCAGTGGCCAGTGGCCTGTCAACAGCAGAGAATTTCGCTAGCTTCACGGCAACAAGAATGGACGTTTCCAAATGGAAAAACAAGGCTAGTACCAGTACACGCCCATTTCCATGGGCACACGCAGGATACATCCCTGTGGTTTCTAACGAGTCAAAAGAGACACAGAGTACACACTGGTTCCTTCCCTGAATCAACTTCTTGAGGCAGGGTGTTCTGCATCTAGTGAACTGCCTCAACCGAGGAACGCCCTAGCTAGGCCTCTGGGCCCGTGCCTCTTCAGAAGCCTGCATTGCTACAGGAAAAACTTTGCTTTCGTTGCAAGAGGATTGCAAGACGACTTCTCCTGGAGGCAGGGTGACTTCAGGTAGGAGGTGGATGGAAGGCGAAGCCGAGTGTTTTTCTCAGTGCAGCTCAGACTAGGGAATGTGTGTGACTTCCACAGCATGTTGGAACTTGCTAGAACGCTGCTCGTGAACCTGTACGAGTGCAGTGAACTTAGGAGATCCCAAGAAAGAGTGCAGTGTGTAGCCCATGACTCCGCAGACACATAGGACCTCCGAGGGACCTATGGGCCTCGTTGTTGCTCAGCAGTCCTACAGGAGTGTGGAGGTACTCAGTGATCTTGGAACGAAAATGATGCTCACCCGAGGGGCCTAGGAGTCCTGAAAAGGGTACTTCCTTTAAAATAAGCAGAACTTTCACTACGAACTCATGGAAAGAGCTGCATGCCTCCCTTTCTGCATGGCTACTCAGGCCCTTACCTCGAGGCAAGCACTCGCGTTGAGATACCCTTTAACTCTAGACCATGGCAAATTGTGCCCATCCCGGACAATGAAGCACTCTGTGTAGCCAGAGAAAACTCATTTTCTTCCCAGACCCATGCCTACAGTGGCCAGAGGCCTGTCAACAGCTAGAATTGCAGGGAGCTTCACGGCCGCATGAATGGAGCTCTCAAAATGTTAACGCAAGGCTACTACCAACATGCCCCCATTTCCATAGGCACAAACAGCATACATCCCTGTGGTTTCTAACACCTCAGAAGAGACACAGAGTACACACTGGTTCCTTCCGTGAATCAACTTCTCGAGGCAGGGTGTTCTGCATCTAGTGAACTGCCTCAACCAAGGAACGCCCTAACTAGGCCTCTGGGCCCGTGCCTCTTCAAAAGCCTGCAGTGCTACAGGAAAAACTGTGCTTTCTTTGCAAGAGGAAGGCAAGCCGACTTTCTCCTGGAGCAGGGTGACTTCAGGTACGAGTTACAGAATGGAAGCCGCAACCGAGTGTGTTTCTCTGTGCAGCTCAGACTAGGGAAGGAGTGCGACTTCCACGGCATGTTGGAACTTGCTAGAACGGTGCTCGTGAACCTGTGCGATTGCTGGCTAAATCAAGATGGCCCAAGAAAGAGTGCACTGTGTTGCCCTACACTCGGCATACACACTGTGAGTCCGAAAGCTACGGGCCTGGATATTGCTTAGAAGGGCCAGGGGAGCCTGAGGGTACTCAGTGTTCTTGCAGGGAATAGGGTTTCCAGGCGAGGCACCTAGGTGTCCTGAAAGGCGTACTGGCGTTAAAATGCTGCAGAGCAGAGATTACGGCCTCATGGAAACTGCTACATGCCTCCGCTTCTGCATAGCATTTCAGGGCCTTACCTCGAGGCAAGTTCTCACGTTGCTTGCCCTGTGAGCGACACAGAATGCTAGGATGCTGTATTTCTCCTTGAATAGAGTGACTTCAGGGACGAGGTCCCTGAAGAATTCTAAGCAGAGTGTTTTCTCATGGCAGCTCAGACGAGGGCAATGTCGAAGACTTCCAGGGCATGTTGGACGGCCTAGAAATGTGGTTCTGATGCTGTTCGAGTGCTCTGGAAATGTAGTTCTCCTGAAGTAACGTACAGTGTGTTGCCCGAGACTCGGCAGACACAGAGGGCCTCCGAGGGACATATGGGACTCAGTGTTGCTCAGCAGGCCCACAAGGGTGTGGAGTTAGTCAGTGATCTAGGAACGAAAATGATGCTCACCCGAGGGGTCTAGGAGTCCTGAAAAGGGTACTTCCTTTAAAGTAAAGCAGATTAGCGACTAAGAGCGCATGGAAAGAGCTGCATGCCTCCCTTTCTGCAGGGCTACTCAGGGCCTTACCTCGAGGCAAGGACTCACGTTGAGATTCCCTTTAGCTCTAGAGCATGGCAAGGTGAGCCCCACCCGGAGCAATGAAGCACCCTGTGTAGCCAGAGAAAACATTTTCTTCCCAGACCCATGCCTACAGTGGCCAGGGGCCTGTCCACAGCAGAGAATTTCAGCTAGCTGCACGGCAACAAGAATGGAGGTTTCCAAAAGGAAAAGCAAGGCTAGTACCATCGCTCCCCCAATTTCATGGGCACACGCAGGATACCTCCCAGTGCTTTCTAACCAGTCAAAAGAGACACAGAGTACACACTGGTTCCTTCCCTGAATCAACTTCTCGAAGCAGGGTGTTCTGCATCTAGTGAAATGCCTCAACCAAGGAACGCCCTAGCTAGGCCTCTGGGCCCGTGCCTCTTCAAAAGCTTGCAGTGCTACAGGAGAAACTGTGCTGTCGTTGCAGTAGGAACGCAAGCCGTCTTTCTCCTGGAGGCAGGGTGATTTCAGGTAGGAGGTGGATGGAAGGTGAAGCCGAGTGTTTTTCTTTGTGCAGCTCAGACTAGGGAATTTGTGCGATGTCCACAGCATGTTGGAACTTGCTAGAACGGTGCTCGTGAACCTGAGCGATTGCTGTGAAATCACGATATCCCACGAAAGAGTGCAGTGTGTTGCCCATGACTCAGCAGACACAGAGGACCTCCGAGGGTCCTATGGGCCTCGTTGTTGCTCAGCAGGCCTACAGGGGTGTGGAGGTACTCAGTGATCTTGGAACGAAAATGATGCTCACCCGAGGGGCTTAGGAGTCCTGAAAACGGTACTTCCTTTAAAATAAAGCAGAACAGCGACTAAGAGCTCATGGAAAGAGCTGCATGCCTCCCTTTCTGCATGGCTCCTCAGGGCCTTACATCGAGGCAAGGACTCACGTTGAGATTCCCTGTAGCTCTAGAGCATGGAAAGCTGAGCCCTACCCCAGCCAATGAAGCGCCCTGTGTAGCCAGAAAACACTCATTTTCTTCCCAGACCCATGGCTACACAGGTCGAGGCCTGTCAACAGCATAGAATTTCAGGGAGCTTCACGGCAGCAAGGATGGAGCTTTCCAAATGGAAAGCGAGGTTAGTACCATCTTGACCCCTTTTCCATTGGCACAGGCAGCATACATCTCTGTGGTTTCTAACGAGTCAAAAGAGACCCAGAGTACACACTGGTTGCTTCCCTGAATCAACTTATCGAGGCAGGGAATTTTTTCATCTAGTGAACTGCCTCAACCAAGGAACGCCCTAGCTAGGCCTCTGGGGCCGTGCCTCTTCAAAAGCCTGCAGTGCTACAGGAAAAACTGTGCTTTCGTTGCAATAGGAAAGCAAGCCGACTTCTCCTGGAGGCACGGTGACTTCAGGTAGGAGGTCCTGGATGGAAGGAGAAGCCGAGTGTTTTTCTCAGTGAAGCTCAGACTGGAATGAGTGCGACTTCCACGGCATGTTGGAACTTGCTAGAACGGTGCTCGTGAACCTTTGCGAGTTCTGGGTAAATCAAGAAGTCCCAAAAAAGAGTGCAGTGTGTTGTCCATGGCTCGGCAGAAACAGAGGGCCGCCGAGAGACCTATGAGCCTCGTTGTTGCTCAGCAGGCTCACAGGGGTGTGGAGGTACTCAGTGATCTTGGAACGAAAATGATGCTCACCCGAGGGGCCTAGGAGTCCTGAAAAGGGTACTTCCTTTAAAATAAAGCAGAACAGCGAATAAGAGCTCATGGAAACAGCTGCATGCCTCCGTTTCTGCATGGCTACTCAGGGCCTTACTCCGAGGCAAGGACTCACGTTGAGATTCCCTTTAGCTCTAGAGCATGGCAAGATGAGCCCCACCCCGGTTAATGAAGCACCCTCTGTAGCCAGAGAAAACTCATTTTCTTCCCAGACCCATGCCTGCAGTGGCCAGTGGCCTGTCAACAGCAGAGAATTTCGCTAGCTTCACGGCAACAAGAATGGACGTTTCCAAATGGAAAAACAAGGCTAGTACCAGTACACGCCCATTTCCATGGGCACACGCAGGATACATCCCTGTGGTTTCTAACGAGTCAAAAGAGACACAGAGTACACACTGGTTCCTTCCCTGAATCAACTTCTTGAGGCAGGGTGTTCTGCATCTAGTGAACTGCCTCAACCGAGGAACGCCCTAGCTAGGCCTCTGGGCCTGTGCCTCTTCAGAAGCCTGCATTGCTACAGGAAAAACTTTGCTTTCGTTGCAAGAGGATTGCAAGACGACTTCTCCTGGAGGCAGGGTGACTTCAGGTAGGAGGTGGATGGAAGGCGAAGCCGAGTGTTTTTCTCAGTGCAGCTCAGACTAGGGAATGTGTGTGACTTCCACAGCATGTTGGAACTTGCTAGAACGCTGCTCGTGAACCTGTACGAGTGCAGTGAACTTAGGAGATCCCAAGAAAGAGTGCAGTGTGTAGCCCATGACTCCGCAGACACATAGGACCTCCGAGGGACCTATGGGCCTCGTTGTTGCTCAGCAGTCCTACAGGAGTGTGGAGGTACTCAGTGATCTTGGAACGAAAATGATGCTCACCCGAGGGGCCTAGGAGTCCTGAAAAGGGTACTTCCTTTAAAATAAGCAGAACTTTCACTACGAACTCATGGAAAGAGCTGCATGCCTCCCTTTCTGCATGGCTACTCAGGCCCTTACCTCGAGGCAAGCACTCACGTTGAGATACCCTTTAACTCTAGACCATGGCAAATTGTGCCCATCCCGGACAATGAAGCACTCTGTGTAGCCAGAGAAAACTCATTTTCTTCCCAGACCCATGCCTACAGTGGCCAGAGGCCTGTCAACAGCTAGAATTGCAGGGAGCTTCACGGCCGCATGAATGGAGCTCTCAAAATGTTAAAGCAAGGCTACTACCAACATGCCCCCATTTCCATAGGCACAAACAGCATACATCCCTGTGGTTTCTAACACCTCAGAAGAGACACAGAGTACACACTGGTTCCTTCCGTGAATCAACTTCTCGAGGCAGGGTGTTCTGCATCTAGTGAACTGCCTCAACCAAGGAACGCCCTAACTAGGCCTCTGGGCCCGTGCCTCTTCAAAAGCCTGCAGTGCTACAGGAAAAACTGTGCTTTCTTTGCAAGAGGAAGGCAAGCCGACTTTCTCCTGGAGCAGGGTGACTTCAGGTACGAGTTACAGAATGGAAGCCGCAACCGAGTGTGTTTCTCTGTGCAGCTCAGACTAGGGAAGGAGTGCGACTTCCACGGCATGTTGGAACTTGCTAGAACGGTGCTCGTGAACCTGTGCGATTGCTGGCTAAATCAAGATGGCCCAAGAAAGAGTGCACTGTGTTGCCCTACACTCGGCATACACACTGTGAGTCCGAAAGCTACGGGCCTGGATATTGCTTAGAAGGGCCAGGGGAGCCTGAGGGTACTCAGTGTTCTTGCAGGGAATAGGGTTTCCAGGCGAGGCACCTAGGTGTCCTGAAAGGCGTACTGGCGTTAAAATGCTGCAGAGCAGAGATTACGGCCTCATGGAAACTGCTACATGCCTCCGCTTCTGCATAGCATTTCAGGGCCTTACCTCGAGGCAAGTTCTCACGTTGCTTGCCCTGTGAGCGACACAGAATGCTAGGATGCTGTATTTCTCCTTGAATAGAGTGACTTCAGGGACGAGGTCCCTGAAGAATTCTAAGCAGAGTGTTTTCTCATGGCAGCTCAGACGAGGGCAATGTCGAAGACTTCCAGGGCATGTTGGACGGCCTAGAAATGTGGTTCTGATGCTGTTCGAGTGCTCTGGAAATGTAGTTCTCCTGAAGTAACGTACAGTGTGTTGCCCGAGACTCGGCAGACACAGAGGGCCTCCGAGGGACATATGGGACTCAGTGTTGCTCAGCAGGCCCACAAGGGTGTGGAGTTAGTCAGTGATCTAGGAACGAAAATGATGCTCACCCGAGGGGTCTAGGAGTCCTGAAAAGGGTACTTCCTTTAAAGTAAAGCAGATTAGCGACTAAGAGCGCATGGAAAGAGCTGCATGCCTCCCTTTCTGCAGGGCTACTCAGGGCCTTACCTCGAGGCAAGGACTCACGTTGAGATTCCCTTTAGCTCTAGAGCATGGCAAGGTGAGCCCCACCCGGAGCAATGAAGCACCCTGTGTAGCCAGAGAAAACATTTTCTTCCCAGACCCATGCCTACAGTGGCCAGGGGCCTGTCCACAGCAGAGAATTTCAGCTAGCTGCACGGCAACAAGAATGGAGGTTTCCAAAAGGAAAAGCAAGGCTAGTACCATCGCTCCCCCAATTTCATGGGCACACGCAGGATACCTCCCAGTGCTTTCTAACCAGTCAAAAGAGACACAGAGTACACACTGGTTCCTTCCCTGAATCAACTTCTCGAAGCAGGGTGTTCTGCATCTAGTGAAATGCCTCAACCAAGGAACGCCCTAGCTAGGCCTCTGGGCCCGTGCCTCTTCAAAAGCTTGCAGTGCTACAGGAGAAACTGTGCTGTCGTTGCAGTAGGAACGCAAGCCGTCTTTCTCCTGGAGGCAGGGTGATTTCAGGTAGGAGGTGGATGGAAGGTGAAGCCGAGTGTTTTTCTTTGTGCAGCTCAGACTAGGGAATTTGTGCGATGTCCACAGCATGTTGGAACTTGCTAGAACGGTGCTCGTGAACCTGAGCGATTGCTGTGAAATCACGATATCCCACGAAAGAGTGCAGTGTGTTGCCCATGACTCAGCAGACACAGAGGACCTCCGAGGGTCCTATGGGCCTCGTTGTTGCTCAGCAGGCCTACAGGGGTGTGGAGGTACTCAGTGATCTTGGAACGAAAATGATGCTCACCCGAGGGGCTTAGGAGTCCTGAAAACGGTACTTCCTTTAAAATAAAGCAGAACAGCGACTAAGAGCTCATGGAAAGAGCTGCATGCCTCCCTTTCTGCATGGCTCCTCAGGGCCTTACATCGAGGCAAGGACTCACGTTGAGATTCCCTGTAGCTCTAGAGCATGGAAAGCTGAGCCCTACCCCAGCCAATGAAGCGCCCTGTGTAGCCAGAAAACACTCATTTTCTTCCCAGACCCATGGCTACACAGGTCGAGGCCTGTCAACAGCATAGAATTTCAGGGAGCTTCACGGCAGCAAGGATGGAGCTTTCCAAATGGAAAGCGAGGTTAGTACCATCTTGACCCCTTTTCCATTGGCACAGGCAGCATACATCTCTGTGGTTTCTAACGAGTCAAAAGAGACACAGAGTACACACTGGTTCCTTCCCTGAATCAACTTCTTGAGGCAGGGTGTTCTGCATCTAGTGAACTGCCTCAACCGAGGAACGCCCTAGCTAGGCCTCTGGGCCTGTGCCTCTTCAGAAGCCTGCATTGCTACAGGAAAAACTTTGCTTTCGTTGCAAGAGGATTGCAAGACGACTTCTCCTGGAGGCAGGGTGACTTCAGGTAGGAGGTGGATGGAAGGCGAAGCCGAGTGTTTTTCTCAGTGCAGCTCAGACTAGGGAATGTGTGTGACTTCCACAGCATGTTGGAACTTGCTAGAACGCTGCTCGTGAACCTGTACGAGTGCAGTGAACTTAGGAGATCCCAAGAAAGAGTGCAGTGTGTAGCCCATGACTCCGCAGACACATAGGACCTCCGAGGGACCTATGGGCCTCGTTGTTGCTCAGCAGTCCTACAGGAGTGTGGAGGTACTCAGTGATCTTGGAACGAAAATGATGCTCACCCGAGGGGCCTAGGAGTCCTGAAAAGGGTACTTCCTTTAAAATAAGCAGAACTTTCACTACGAACTCATGGAAAGAGCTGCATGCCTCCCTTTCTGCATGGCTACTCAGGCCCTTACCTCGAGGCAAGCACTCACGTTGAGATACCCTTTAACTCTAGACCATGGCAAATTGTGCCCATCCCGGACAATGAAGCACTCTGTGTAGCCAGAGAAAACTCATTTTCTTCCCAGACCCATGCCTACAGTGGCCAGAGGCCTGTCAACAGCTAGAATTGCAGGGAGCTTCACGGCCGCATGAATGGAGCTCTCAAAATGTTAAAGCAAGGCTACTACCAACATGCCCCCATTTCCATAGGCACAAACAGCATACATCCCTGTGGTTTCTAACACCTCAGAAGAGACACAGAGTACACACTGGTTCCTTCCGTGAATCAACTTCTCGAGGCAGGGTGTTCTGCATCTAGTGAACTGCCTCAACCAAGGAACGCCCTAACTAGGCCTCTGGGCCCGTGCCTCTTCAAAAGCCTGCAGTGCTACAGGAAAAACTGTGCTTTCTTTGCAAGAGGAAGGCAAGCCGACTTTCTCCTGGAGCAGGGTGACTTCAGGTACGAGTTACAGAATGGAAGCCGCAACCGAGTGTGTTTCTCTGTGCAGCTCAGACTAGGGAAGGAGTGCGACTTCCACGGCATGTTGGAACTTGCTAGAACGGTGCTCGTGAACCTGTGCGATTGCTGGCTAAATCAAGATGGCCCAAGAAAGAGTGCACTGTGTTGCCCTACACTCGGCATACACACTGTGAGTCCGAAAGCTACGGGCCTGGATATTGCTTAGAAGGGCCAGGGGAGCCTGAGGGTACTCAGTGTTCTTGCAGGGAATAGGGTTTCCAGGCGAGGCACCTAGGTGTCCTGAAAGGCGTACTGGCGTTAAAATGCTGCAGAGCAGAGATTACGGCCTCATGGAAACTGCTACATGCCTCCGCTTCTGCATAGCATTTCAGGGCCTTACCTCGAGGCAAGTTCTCACGTTGCTTGCCCTGTGAGCGACAGAGCATGCTAGGATGCTGTATTTCTCCTTGAATAGAGTGACTTCAGGGACGAGGTCCCAGAAGAATTCTAAGCAGAGTGTTTTCTCATGGCAGCTCAGACGAGGGCAATGTCGAAGACTTCCAGGGCATGTTGGACGGCCTAGAAATGTGGTTCTGATGCTGTTCGAGTGCTCTGGAAATGTAGTTCTCCTGAAGTAACGTACAGTGTGTTGCCCGAGACTCGGCAGACACAGAGGGCCTCCGAGGGACATATGGGACTCAGTGTTGCTCAGCAGGCCCACAAGGGTGTGGAGTTAGTCAGTGATCTAGGAACGAAAATGATGCTCACCCGAGGGGTCTAGGAGTCCTGAAAAGGGTACTTCCTTTAAAGTAAAGCAGATTAGCGACTAAGAGCGCATGGAAAGAGCTGCATGCCTCCCTTTCTGCAGGGCTACTCAGGGCCTTACCTCGAGGCAAGGACTCACGTTGAGATTCCCTTTAGCTCTAGAGCATGGCAAGGTGAGCCCCACCCGGAGCAATGAAGCACCCTGTGTAGCCAGAGAAAACATTTTCTTCCCAGACCCATGCCTACAGTGGCCAGGGGCCTGTCCACAGCAGAGAATTTCAGCTAGCTGCACGGCAACAAGAATGGAGGTTTCCAAAAGGAAAAGCAAGGCTAGTACCATCGCTCCCCCAATTTCATGGGCACACGCAGGATACCTCCCAGTGCTTTCTAACCAGTCAAAAGAGACACAGAGTACACACTGGTTCCTTCCCTGAATCAACTTCTCGAAGCAGGGTGTTCTGCATCTAGTGAAATGCCTCAACCAAGGAACGCCCTAGCTAGGCCTCTGGGCCCGTGCCTCTTCAAAAGCTTGCAGTGCTACAGGAGAAACTGTGCTGTCGTTGCAGTAGGAACGCAAGCCGTCTTTCTCCTGGAGGCAGGGTGATTTCAGGTAGGAGGTGGATGGAAGGTGAAGCCGAGTGTTTTTCTTTGTGCAGCTCAGACTAGGGAATTTGTGCGATGTCCACAGCATGTTGGAACTTGCTAGAACGGTGCTCGTGAACCTGAGCGATTGCTGTGAAATCACGATATCCCACGAAAGAGTGCAGTGTGTTGCCCATGACTCAGCAGACACAGAGGACCTCCGAGGGTCCTATGGGCCTCGTTGTTGCTCAGCAGGCCTACAGGGGTGTGGAGGTACTCAGTGATCTTGGAACGAAAATGATGCTCACCCGAGGGGCTTAGGAGTCCTGAAAACGGTACTTCCTTTAAAATAAAGCAGAACAGCGACTAAGAGCTCATGGAAAGAGCTGCATGCCTCCCTTTCTGCATGGCTCCTCAGGGCCTTACATCGAGGCAAGGACTCACGTTGAGATTCCCTGTAGCTCTAGAGCATGGAAAGCTGAGCCCTACCCCAGCCAATGAAGCGCCCTGTGTAGCCAGAAAACACTCATTTTCTTCCCAGACCCATGGCTACACAGGTCGAGGCCTGTCAACAGCATAGAATTTCAGGGAGCTTCACGGCAGCAAGGATGGAGCTTTCCAAATGGAAAGCGAGGTTAGTACCATCTTGACCCCTTTTCCATTGGCACAGGCAGCATACATCTCTGTGGTTTCTAACGAGTCAAAAGAGACCCAGAGTACACACTGGTTGCTTCCCTGAATCAACTTATCGAGGCAGGGAGTTTTGCATCTAGTGAACTGCCTCAACCAAGGAACGCCCTAGCTAGGCCTCTGGGGCCGTGCCTCTTCAAAAGCCTGCAGTGCTACAGGAAAAACTGTGCTTTCGTTGCAATAGGAAAGCAAGCCGACTTCTCCTGGAGGCACGGTGACTTCAGGTAGGAGGTCCTGGATGGAAGGAGAAGCCGAGTGTTTTTCTCAGTGAAGCTCAGACTGGAATGAGTGCGACTTCCACGGCATGTTGGAACTTGCTAGAACGGTGCTCGTGAACCTTTGCGAGTTCTGGGTAAATCAAGAAGTCCCAAAAAAGAGTGCAGTGTGTTGTCCATGGCTCGGCAGAAACAGAGGGCCGCCGAGAGACCTATGAGCCTCGTTGTTGCTCAGCAGGCTCACAGGGGTGTGGAGGTACTCAGTGATCTTGGAACGAAAATGATGCTCACCCGAGGGGCCTAGGAGTCCTGAAAAGGGTACTTCCTTTAAAATAAAGCAGAACAGCGAATAAGAGCTCATGGAAACAGCTGCATGCCTCCGTTTCTGCATGGCTACTCAGGGCCTTACTCCGAGGCAAGGACTCACGTTGAGATTCCCTTTAGCTCTAGAGCATGGCAAGATGAGCCCCACCCCGGTTAATGAAGCACCCTCTGTAGCCAGAGAAAACTCATTTTCTTCCCAGACCCATGCCTGCAGTGGCCAGTGGCCTGTCAACAGCAGAGAATTTCGCTAGCTTCACGGCAACAAGAATGGACGTTTCCAAATGGAAAAACAAGGCTAGTACCAGTACACGCCCATTTCCATGGGCACACGCAGGATACATCCCTGTGGTTTCTAACGAGTCAAAAGAGACACAGAGTACACACTGGTTCCTTCCCTGAATCAACTTCTTGAGGCAGGGTGTTCTGCATCTAGTGAACTGCCTCAACCGAGGAACGCCCTAGCTAGGCCTCTGGGCCCGTGCCTCTTCAGAAGCCTGCATTGCTACAGGAAAAACTTTGCTTTCGTTGCAAGAGGATTGCAAGACGACTTCTCCTGGAGGCAGGGTGACTTCAGGTAGGAGGTGGATGGAAGGCGAAGCCGAGTGTTTTTCTCAGTGCAGCTCAGACTAGGGAATGTGTGTGACTTCCACAGCATGTTGGAACTTGCTAGAACGCTGCTCGTGAACCTGTACGAGTGCAGTGAACTTAGGAGATCCCAAGAAAGAGTGCAGTGTGTAGCCCATGACTCCGCAGACACATAGGACCTCCGAGGGACCTATGGGCCTCGTTGTTGCTCAGCAGTCCTACAGGAGTGTGGAGGTACTCAGTGATCTTGGAACGAAAATGATGCTCACCCGAGGGGCCTAGGAGTCCTGAAAAGGGTACTTCCTTTAAAATAAGCAGAACTTTCACTACGAACTCATGGAAAGAGCTGCATGCCTCCCTTTCTGCATGGCTACTCAGGCCCTTACCTCGAGGCAAGCACTCGCGTTGAGATACCCTTTAACTCTAGACCATGGCAAATTGTGCCCATCCCGGACAATGAAGCACTCTGTGTAGCCAGAGAAAACTCATTTTCTTCCCAGACCCATGCCTACAGTGGCCAGAGGCCTGTCAACAGCTAGAATTGCAGGGAGCTTCACGGCCGCATGAATGGAGCTCTCAAAATGTTAACGCAAGGCTACTACCAACATGCCCCCATTTCCATAGGCACAAACAGCATACATCCCTGTGGTTTCTAACACCTCAGAAGAGACACAGAGTACACACTGGTTCCTTCCGTGAATCAACTTCTCGAGGCAGGGTGTTCTGCATCTAGTGAACTGCCTCAACCAAGGAACGCCCTAACTAGGCCTCTGGGCCCGTGCCTCTTCAAAAGCCTGCAGTGCTACAGGAAAAACTGTGCTTTCTTTGCAAGAGGAAGGCAAGCCGACTTTCTCCTGGAGCAGGGTGACTTCAGGTACGAGTTACAGAATGGAAGCCGCAACCGAGTGTGTTTCTCTGTGCAGCTCAGACTAGGGAAGGAGTGCGACTTCCACGGCATGTTGGAACTTGCTAGAACGGTGCTCGTGAACCTGTGCGATTGCTGGCTAAATCAAGATGGCCCAAGAAAGAGTGCACTGTGTTGCCCTACACTCGGCATACACACTGTGAGTCCGAAAGCTACGGGCCTGGATATTGCTTAGAAGGGCCAGGGGAGCCTGAGGGTACTCAGTGTTCTTGCAGGGAATAGGGTTTCCAGGCGAGGCACCTAGGTGTCCTGAAAGGCGTACTGGCGTTAAAATGCTGCAGAGCAGAGATTACGGCCTCATGGAAACTGCTACATGCCTCCGCTTCTGCATAGCATTTCAGGGCCTTACCTCGAGGCAAGTTCTCACGTTGCTTGCCCTGTGAGCGACACAGAATGCTAGGATGCTGTATTTCTCCTTGAATAGAGTGACTTCAGGGACGAGGTCCCTGAAGAATTCTAAGCAGAGTGTTTTCTCATGGCAGCTCAGACGAGGGCAATGTCGAAGACTTCCAGGGCATGTTGGACGGCCTAGAAATGTGGTTCTGATGCTGTTCGAGTGCTCTGGAAATGTAGTTCTCCTGAAGTAACGTACAGTGTGTTGCCCGAGACTCGGCAGACACAGAGGGCCTCCGAGGGACATATGGGACTCAGTGTTGCTCAGCAGGCCCACAAGGGTGTGGAGTTAGTCAGTGATCTAGGAACGAAAATGATGCTCACCCGAGGGGTCTAGGAGTCCTGAAAAGGGTACTTCCTTTAAAGTAAAGCAGATTAGCGACTAAGAGCGCATGGAAAGAGCTGCATGCCTCCCTTTCTGCAGGGCTACTCAGGGCCTTACCTCGAGGCAAGGACTCACGTTGAGATTCCCTTTAGCTCTAGAGCATGGCAAGGTGAGCCCCACCCGGAGCAATGAAGCACCCTGTGTAGCCAGAGAAAACATTTTCTTCCCAGACCCATGCCTACAGTGGCCAGGGGCCTGTCCACAGCAGAGAATTTCAGCTAGCTGCACGGCAACAAGAATGGAGGTTTCCAAAAGGAAAAGCAAGGCTAGTACCATCGCTCCCCCAATTTCATGGGCACACGCAGGATACCTCCCAGTGCTTTCTAACCAGTCAAAAGAGACACAGAGTACACACTGGTTCCTTCCCTGAATCAACTTCTCGAAGCAGGGTGTTCTGCATCTAGTGAAATGCCTCAACCAAGGAACGCCCTAGCTAGGCCTCTGGGCCCGTGCCTCTTCAAAAGCTTGCAGTGCTACAGGAGAAACTGTGCTGTCGTTGCAGTAGGAACGCAAGCCGTCTTTCTCCTGGAGGCAGGGTGATTTCAGGTAGGAGGTGGATGGAAGGTGAAGCCGAGTGTTTTTCTTTGTGCAGCTCAGACTAGGGAATTTGTGCGATGTCCACAGCATGTTGGAACTTGCTAGAACGGTGCTCGTGAACCTGAGCGATTGCTGTGAAATCACGATATCCCACGAAAGAGTGCAGTGTGTTGCCCATGACTCAGCAGACACAGAGGACCTCCGAGGGTCCTATGGGCCTCGTTGTTGCTCAGCAGGCCTACAGGGGTGTGGAGGTACTCAGTGATCTTGGAACGAAAATGATGCTCACCCGAGGGGCTTAGGAGTCCTGAAAACGGTACTTCCTTTAAAATAAAGCAGAACAGCGACTAAGAGCTCATGGAAAGAGCTGCATGCCTCCCTTTCTGCATGGCTCCTCAGGGCCTTACATCGAGGCAAGGACTCACGTTGAGATTCCCTGTAGCTCTAGAGCATGGAAAGCTGAGCCCTACCCCAGCCAATGAAGCGCCCTGTGTAGCCAGAAAACACTCATTTTCTTCCCAGACCCATGGCTACACAGGTCGAGGCCTGTCAACAGCATAGAATTTCAGGGAGCTTCACGGCAGCAAGGATGGAGCTTTCCAAATGGAAAGCAAGGTTAGTACCATCTTGACCCCTTTTCCATTGGCACAGGCAGCATACATCTCTGTGGTTTCTAACGAGTCAAAAGAGACCCAGAGTACACACTGGTTGCTTCCCTGAATCAACTTATCGAGGCAGGGAGTTTTGCATCTAGTGAACTGCCTCAACCAAGGAACGCCCTAGCTAGGCCTCTGGGGCCGTGCCTCTTCAAAAGCCTGCAGTGCTACAGGAAAAACTGTGCTTTCGTTGCAATAGGAAAGCAAGCCGACTTCTCCTGGAGGCACGGTGACTTCAGGTAGGAGGTCCTGGATGGAAGGAGAAGCCGAGTGTTTTTCTCAGTGAAGCTCAGACTGGAATGAGTGCGACTTCCACGGCATGTTGGAACTTGCTAGAACGGTGCTCGTGAACCTTTGCGAGTTCTGGGTAAATCAAGAAGTCCCAAAAAAGAGTGCATTGTGTTGTCCATGGCTCGGCAGAAACAGAGGGCCGCCGAGAGACCTATGAGCCTCGTTGTTGCTCAGCAGGCTCACAGGGGTGTGGAGGTACTCAGTGATCTTGGAACGAAAATGATGCTCACCCGAGGGGCCTAGGAGTCCTGAAAAGGGTACTTCCTTTAAAATAAAGCAGAACAGCGAATAAGAGCTCATGGAAACAGCTGCATGCCTCCGTTTCTGCATGGCTACTCAGGGCCTTACTCCGAGGCAAGGACTCACGTTGAGATTCCCTTTAGCTCTAGAGCATGGCAAGATGAGCCCCACCCCGGTTAATGAAGCACCCTCTGTAGCCAGAGAAAACTCATTTTCTTCCCAGACCCATGCCTGCAGTGGCCAGTGGCCTGTCAACAGCAGAGAATTTCGCTAGCTTCACGGCAACAAGAATGGACGTTTCCAAATGGAAAAACAAGGCTAGTACCAGTACACGCCCATTTCCATGGGCACACGCAGGATACATCCCTGTGGTTTCTAACGAGTCAAAAGAGACACAGAGTACACACTGGTTCCTTCCCTGAATCAACTTCTTGAGGCAGGGTGTTCTGCATCTAGTGAACTGCCTCAACCGAGGAACGCCCTAGCTAGGCCTCTGGGCCCGTGCCTCTTCAGAAGCCTGCATTGCTACAGGAAAAACTTTGCTTTCGTTGCAAGAGGATTGCAAGACGACTTCTCCTGGAGGCAGGGTGACTTCAGGTAGGAGGTGGATGGAAGGCGAAGCCGAGTGTTTTTCTCAGTGCAGCTCAGACTAGGGAATGTGTGTGACTTCCACAGCATGTTGGAACTTGCTAGAACGCTGCTCGTGAACCTGTACGAGTGCAGTGAACTTAGGAGATCCCAAGAAAGAGTGCAGTGTGTAGCCCATGACTCCGCAGACACATAGGACCTCCGAGGGACCTATGGGCCTCGTTGTTGCTCAGCAGTCCTACAGGAGTGTGGAGGTACTCAGTGATCTTGGAACGAAAATGATGCTCACCCGAGGGGCCTAGGAGTCCTGAAAAGGGTACTTCCTTTAAAATAAGCAGAACTTTCACTACGAACTCATGGAAAGAGCTGCATGCCTCCCTTTCTGCATGGCTACTCAGGCCCTTACCTCGAGGCAAGCACTCGCGTTGAGATACCCTTTAACTCTAGACCATGGCAAATTGTGCCCATCCCGGACAATGAAGCACTCTGTGTAGCCAGAGAAAACTCATTTTCTTCCCAGACCCATGCCTACAGTGGCCAGAGGCCTGTCAACAGCTAGAATTGCAGGGAGCTTCACGGCCGCATGAATGGAGCTCTCAAAATGTTAACGCAAGGCTACTACCAACATGCCCCCATTTCCATAGGCACAAACAGCATACATCCCTGTGGTTTCTAACACCTCAGAAGAGACACAGAGTACACACTGGTTCCTTCCGTGAATCAACTTCTCGAGGCAGGGTGTTCTGCATCTAGTGAACTGCCTCAACCAAGGAACGCCCTAACTAGGCCTCTGGGCCCGTGCCTCTTCAAAAGCCTGCAGTGCTACAGGAAAAACTGTGCTTTCTTTGCAAGAGGAAGGCAAGCCGACTTTCTCCTGGAGCAGGGTGACTTCAGGTACGAGTTACAGAATGGAAGCCGCAACCGAGTGTGTTTCTCTGTGCAGCTCAGACTAGGGAAGGAGTGCGACTTCCACGGCATGTTGGAACTTGCTAGAACGGTGCTCGTGAACCTGTGCGATTGCTGGCTAAATCAAGATGGCCCAAGAAAGAGTGCACTGTGTTGCCCTACACTCGGCATACACACTGTGAGTCCGAAAGCTACGGGCCTGGATATTGCTTAGAAGGGCCAGGGGAGCCTGAGGGTACTCAGTGTTCTTGCAGGGAATAGGGTTTCCAGGCGAGGCACCTAGGTGTCCTGAAAGGCGTACTGGCGTTAAAATGCTGCAGAGCAGAGATTACGGCCTCATGGAAACTGCTACATGCCTCCGCTTCTGCATAGCATTTCAGGGCCTTACCTCGAGGCAAGTTCTCACGTTGCTTGCCCTGTGAGCGACACAGAATGCTAGGATGCTGTATTTCTCCTTGAATAGAGTGACTTCAGGGACGAGGTCCCTGAAGAATTCTAAGCAGAGTGTTTTCTCATGGCAGCTCAGACGAGGGCAATGTCGAAGACTTCCAGGGCATGTTGGACGGCCTAGAAATGTGGTTCTGATGCTGTTCGAGTGCTCTGGAAATGTAGTTCTCCTGAAGTAACGTACAGTGTGTTGCCCGAGACTCGGCAGACACAGAGGGCCTCCGAGGGACATATGGGACTCAGTGTTGCTCAGCAGGCCCACAAGGGTGTGGAGTTAGTCAGTGATCTAGGAACGAAAATGATGCTCACCCGAGGGGTCTAGGAGTCCTGAAAAGGGTACTTCCTTTAAAGTAAAGCAGATTAGCGACTAAGAGCGCATGGAAAGAGCTGCATGCCTCCCTTTCTGCAGGGCTACTCAGGGCCTTACCTCGAGGCAAGGACTCACGTTGAGATTCCCTTTAGCTCTAGAGCATGGCAAGGTGAGCCCCACCCGGAGCAATGAAGCACCCTGTGTAGCCAGAGAAAACATTTTCTTCCCAGACCCATGCCTACAGTGGCCAGGGGCCTGTCCACAGCAGAGAATTTCAGCTAGCTGCACGGCAACAAGAATGGAGGTTTCCAAAAGGAAAAGCAAGGCTAGTACCATCGCTCCCCCAATTTCATGGGCACACGCAGGATACCTCCCAGTGCTTTCTAACCAGTCAAAAGAGACACAGAGTACACACTGGTTCCTTCCCTGAATCAACTTCTCGAAGCAGGGTGTTCTGCATCTAGTGAAATGCCTCAACCAAGGAACGCCCTAGCTAGGCCTCTGGGCCCGTGCCTCTTCAAAAGCTTGCAGTGCTACAGGAGAAACTGTGCTGTCGTTGCAGTAGGAACGCAAGCCGTCTTTCTCCTGGAGGCAGGGTGATTTCAGGTAGGAGGTGGATGGAAGGTGAAGCCGAGTGTTTTTCTTTGTGCAGCTCAGACTAGGGAATTTGTGCGATGTCCACAGCATGTTGGAACTTGCTAGAACGGTGCTCGTGAACCTGAGCGATTGCTGTGAAATCACGATATCCCACGAAAGAGTGCAGTGTGTTGCCCATGACTCAGCAGACACAGAGGACCTCCGAGGGTCCTATGGGCCTCGTTGTTGCTCAGCAGGCCTACAGGGGTGTGGAGGTACTCAGTGATCTTGGAACGAAAATGATGCTCACCCGAGGGGCTTAGGAGTCCTGAAAACGGTACTTCCTTTAAAATAAAGCAGAACAGCGACTAAGAGCTCATGGAAAGAGCTGCATGCCTCCCTTTCTGCATGGCTCCTCAGGGCCTTACATCGAGGCAAGGACTCACGTTGAGATTCCCTGTAGCTCTAGAGCATGGAAAGCTGAGCCCTACCCCAGCCAATGAAGCGCCCTGTGTAGCCAGAAAACACTCATTTTCTTCCCAGACCCATGGCTACACAGGTCGAGGCCTGTCAACAGCATAGAATTTCAGGGAGCTTCACGGCAGCAAGGATGGAGCTTTCCAAATGGAAAGCGAGGTTAGTACCATCTTGACCCCTTTTCCATTGGCACAGGCAGCATACATCTCTGTGGTTTCTAACGAGTCAAAAGAGACCCAGAGTACACACTGGTTGCTTCCCTGAATCAACTTATCGAGGCAGGGAGTTTTGCATCTAGTGAACTGCCTCAACCAAGGAACGCCCTAGCTAGGCCTCTGGGGCCGTGCCTCTTCAAAAGCCTGCAGTGCTACAGGAAAAACTGTGCTTTCGTTGCAATAGGAAAGCAAGCCGACTTCTCCTGGAGGCACGGTGACTTCAGGTAGGAGGTCCTGGATGGAAGGAGAAGCCGAGTGTTTTTCTCAGTGAAGCTCAGACTGGAATGAGTGCGACTTCCACGGCATGTTGGAACTTGCTAGAACGGTGCTCGTGAACCTTTGCGAGTTCTGGGTAAATCAAGAAGTCCCAAAAAAGAGTGCAGTGTGTTGTCCATGGCTCGGCAGAAACAGAGGGCCGCCGAGAGACCTATGAGCCTCGTTGTTGCTCAGCAGGCTCACAGGGGTGTGGAGGTACTCAGTGATCTTGGAACGAAAATGATGCTCACCCGAGGGGCCTAGGAGTCCTGAAAAGGGTACTTCCTTTAAAATAAAGCAGAACAGCGAATAAGAGCTCATGGAAACAGCTGCATGCCTCCGTTTCTGCATGGCTACTCAGGGCCTTACTCCGAGGCAAGGACTCACGTTGAGATTCCCTTTAGCTCTAGAGCATGGCAAGATGAGCCCCACCCCGGTTAATGAAGCACCCTCTGTAGCCAGAGAAAACTCATTTTCTTCCCAGACCCATGCCTGCAGTGGCCAGTGGCCTGTCAACAGCAGAGAATTTCGCTAGCTTCACGGCAACAAGAATGGACGTTTCCAAATGGAAAAACAAGGCTAGTACCAGTACACGCCCATTTCCATGGGCACACGCAGGATACATCCCTGTGGTTTCTAACGAGTCAAAAGAGACACAGAGTACACACTGGTTCCTTCCCTGAATCAACTTCTTGAGGCAGGGTGTTCTGCATCTAGTGAACTGCCTCAACCGAGGAACGCCCTAGCTAGGCCTCTGGGCCCGTGCCTCTTCAGAAGCCTGCATTGCTACAGGAAAAACTTTGCTTTCGTTGCAAGAGGATTGCAAGACGACTTCTCCTGGAGGCAGGGTGACTTCAGGTAGGAGGTGGATGGAAGGCGAAGCCGAGTGTTTTTCTCAGTGCAGCTCAGACTAGGGAATGTGTGTGACTTCCACAGCATGTTGGAACTTGCTAGAACGCTGCTCGTGAACCTGTACGAGTGCAGTGAACTTAGGAGATCCCAAGAAAGAGTGCAGTGTGTAGCCCATGACTCCGCAGACACATAGGACCTCCGAGGGACCTATGGGCCTCGTTGTTGCTCAGCAGTCCTACAGGAGTGTGGAGGTACTCAGTGATCTTGGAACGAAAATGATGCTCACCCGAGGGGCCTAGGAGTCCTGAAAAGGGTACTTCCTTTAAAATAAGCAGAACTTTCACTACGAACTCATGGAAAGAGCTGCATGCCTCCCTTTCTGCATGGCTACTCAGGCCCTTACCTCGAGGCAAGCACTCGCGTTGAGATACCCTTTAACTCTAGACCATGGCAAATTGTGCCCATCCCGGACAATGAAGCACTCTGTGTAGCCAGAGAAAACTCATTTTCTTCCCAGACCCATGCCTACAGTGGCCAGAGGCCTGTCAACAGCTAGAATTGCAGGGAGCTTCACGGCCGCATGAATGGAGCTCTCAAAATGTTAACGCAAGGCTACTACCAACATGCCCCCATTTCCATAGGCACAAACAGCATACATCCCTGTGGTTTCTAACACCTCAGAAGAGACACAGAGTACACACTGGTTCCTTCCGTGAATCAACTTCTCGAGGCAGGGTGTTCTGCATCTAGTGAACTGCCTCAACCAAGGAACGCCCTAACTAGGCCTCTGGGCCCGTGCCTCTTCAAAAGCCTGCAGTGCTACAGGAAAAACTGTGCTTTCTTTGCAAGAGGAAGGCAAGCCGACTTTCTCCTGGAGCAGGGTGACTTCAGGTACGAGTTACAGAATGGAAGCCGCAACCGAGTGTGTTTCTCTGTGCAGCTCAGACTAGGGAAGGAGTGCGACTTCCACGGCATGTTGGAACTTGCTAGAACGGTGCTCGTGAACCTGTGCGATTGCTGGCTAAATCAAGATGGCCCAAGAAAGAGTGCACTGTGTTGCCCTACACTCGGCATACACACTGTGAGTCCGAAAGCTACGGGCCTGGATATTGCTTAGAAGGGCCAGGGGAGCCTGAGGGTACTCAGTGTTCTTGCAGGGAATAGGGTTTCCAGGCGAGGCACCTAGGTGTCCTGAAAGGCGTACTGGCGTTAAAATGCTGCAGAGCAGAGATTACGGCCTCATGGAAACTGCTACATGCCTCCGCTTCTGCATAGCATTTCAGGGCCTTACCTCGAGGCAAGTTCTCACGTTGCTTGCCCTGTGAGCGACACAGAATGCTAGGATGCTGTATTTCTCCTTGAATAGAGTGACTTCAGGGACGAGGTCCCTGAAGAATTCTAAGCAGAGTGTTTTCTCATGGCAGCTCAGACGAGGGCAATGTCGAAGACTTCCAGGGCATGTTGGACGGCCTAGAAATGTGGTTCTGATGCTGTTCGAGTGCTCTGGAAATGTAGTTCTCCTGAAGTAACGTACAGTGTGTTGCCCGAGACTCGGCAGACACAGAGGGCCTCCGAGGGACATATGGGACTCAGTGTTGCTCAGCAGGCCCACAAGGGTGTGGAGTTAGTCAGTGATCTAGGAACGAAAATGATGCTCACCCGAGGGGTCTAGGAGTCCTGAAAAGGGTACTTCCTTTAAAGTAAAGCAGATTAGCGACTAAGAGCGCATGGAAAGAGCTGCATGCCTCCCTTTCTGCAGGGCTACTCAGGGCCTTACCTCGAGGCAAGGACTCACGTTGAGATTCCCTTTAGCTCTAGAGCATGGCAAGGTGAGCCCCACCCGGAGCAATGAAGCACCCTGTGTAGCCAGAGAAAACATTTTCTTCCCAGACCCATGCCTACAGTGGCCAGGGGCCTGTCCACAGCAGAGAATTTCAGCTAGCTGCACGGCAACAAGAATGGAGGTTTCCAAAAGGAAAAGCAAGGCTAGTACCATCGCTCCCCCAATTTCATGGGCACACGCAGGATACCTCCCAGTGCTTTCTAACCAGTCAAAAGAGACACAGAGTACACACTGGTTCCTTCCCTGAATCAACTTCTCGAAGCAGGGTGTTCTGCATCTAGTGAAATGCCTCAACCAAGGAACGCCCTAGCTAGGCCTCTGGGCCCGTGCCTCTTCAAAAGCTTGCAGTGCTACAGGAGAAACTGTGCTGTCGTTGCAGTAGGAACGCAAGCCGTCTTTCTCCTGGAGGCAGGGTGATTTCAGGTAGGAGGTGGATGGAAGGTGAAGCCGAGTGTTTTTCTTTGTGCAGCTCAGACTAGGGAATTTGTGCGATGTCCACAGCATGTTGGAACTTGCTAGAACGGTGCTCGTGAACCTGAGCGATTGCTGTGAAATCACGATATCCCACGAAAGAGTGCAGTGTGTTGCCCATGACTCAGCAGACACAGAGGACCTCCGAGGGTCCTATGGGCCTCGTTGTTGCTCAGCAGGCCTACAGGGGTGTGGAGGTACTCAGTGATCTTGGAACGAAAATGATGCTCACCCGAGGGGCTTAGGAGTCCTGAAAACGGTACTTCCTTTAAAATAAAGCAGAACAGCGACTAAGAGCTCATGGAAAGAGCTGCATGCCTCCCTTTCTGCATGGCTCCTCAGGGCCTTACATCGAGGCAAGGACTCACGTTGAGATTCCCTGTAGCTCTAGAGCATGGAAAGCTGAGCCCTACCCCAGCCAATGAAGCGCCCTGTGTAGCCAGAAAACACTCATTTTCTTCCCAGACCCATGGCTACACAGGTCGAGGCCTGTCAACAGCATAGAATTTCAGGGAGCTTCACGGCAGCAAGGATGGAGCTTTCCAAATGGAAAGCGAGGTTAGTACCATCTTGACCCCTTTTCCATTGGCACAGGCAGCATACATCTCTGTGGTTTCTAACGAGTCAAAAGAGACCCAGAGTACACACTGGTTGCTTCCCTGAATCAACTTATCGAGGCAGGGAATTTTTTCATCTAGTGAACTGCCTCAACCAAGGAACGCCCTAGCTAGGCCTCTGGGGCCGTGCCTCTTCAAAAGCCTGCAGTGCTACAGGAAAAACTGTGCTTTCGTTGCAATAGGAAAGCAAGCCGACTTCTCCTGGAGGCACGGTGACTTCAGGTAGGAGGTCCTGGATGGAAGGAGAAGCCGAGTGTTTTTCTCAGTGAAGCTCAGACTGGAATGAGTGCGACTTCCACGGCATGTTGGAACTTGCTAGAACGGTGCTCGTGAACCTTTGCGAGTTCTGGGTAAATCAAGAAGTCCCAAAAAAGAGTGCAGTGTGTTGTCCATGGCTCGGCAGAAACAGAGGGCCGCCGAGAGACCTATGAGCCTCGTTGTTGCTCAGCAGGCTCACAGGGGTGTGGAGGTACTCAGTGATCTTGGAACGAAAATGATGCTCACCCGAGGGGCCTAGGAGTCCTGAAAAGGGTACTTCCTTTAAAATAAAGCAGAACAGCGAATAAGAGCTCATGGAAACAGCTGCATGCCTCCGTTTCTGCATGGCTACTCAGGGCCTTACTCCGAGGCAAGGACTCACGTTGAGATTCCCTTTAGCTCTAGAGCATGGCAAGATGAGCCCCACCCCGGTTAATGAAGCACCCTCTGTAGCCAGAGAAAACTCATTTTCTTCCCAGACCCATGCCTGCAGTGGCCAGTGGCCTGTCAACAGCAGAGAATTTCGCTAGCTTCACGGCAACAAGAATGGACGTTTCCAAATGGAAAAACAAGGCTAGTACCAGTACACGCCCATTTCCATGGGCACACGCAGGATACATCCCTGTGGTTTCTAACGAGTCAAAAGAGACACAGAGTACACACTGGTTCCTTCCCTGAATCAACTTCTTGAGGCAGGGTGTTCTGCATCTAGTGAACTGCCTCAACCGAGGAACGCCCTAGCTAGGCCTCTGGGCCCGTGCCTCTTCAGAAGCCTGCATTGCTACAGGAAAAACTTTGCTTTCGTTGCAAGAGGATTGCAAGACGACTTCTCCTGGAGGCAGGGTGACTTCAGGTAGGAGGTGGATGGAAGGCGAAGCCGAGTGTTTTTCTCAGTGCAGCTCAGACTAGGGAATGTGTGTGACTTCCACAGCATGTTGGAACTTGCTAGAACGCTGCTCGTGAACCTGTACGAGTGCAGTGAACTTAGGAGATCCCAAGAAAGAGTGCAGTGTGTAGCCCATGACTCCGCAGACACATAGGACCTCCGAGGGACCTATGGGCCTCGTTGTTGCTCAGCAGTCCTACAGGAGTGTGGAGGTACTCAGTGATCTTGGAACGAAAATGATGCTCACCCGAGGGGCCTAGGAGTCCTGAAAAGGGTACTTCCTTTAAAATAAGCAGAACTTTCACTACGAACTCATGGAAAGAGCTGCATGCCTCCCTTTCTGCATGGCTACTCAGGCCCTTACCTCGAGGCAAGCACTCGCGTTGAGATACCCTTTAACTCTAGACCATGGCAAATTGTGCCCATCCCGGACAATGAAGCACTCTGTGTAGCCAGAGAAAACTCATTTTCTTCCCAGACCCATGCCTACAGTGGCCAGAGGCCTGTCAACAGCTAGAATTGCAGGGAGCTTCACGGCCGCATGAATGGAGCTCTCAAAATGTTAACGCAAGGCTACTACCAACATGCCCCCATTTCCATAGGCACAAACAGCATACATCCCTGTGGTTTCTAACACCTCAGAAGAGACACAGAGTACACACTGGTTCCTTCCGTGAATCAACTTCTCGAGGCAGGGTGTTCTGCATCTAGTGAACTGCCTCAACCAAGGAACGCCCTAACTAGGCCTCTGGGCCCGTGCCTCTTCAAAAGCCTGCAGTGCTACAGGAAAAACTGTGCTTTCTTTGCAAGAGGAAGGCAAGCCGACTTTCTCCTGGAGCAGGGTGACTTCAGGTACGAGTTACAGAATGGAAGCCGCAACCGAGTGTGTTTCTCTGTGCAGCTCAGACTAGGGAAGGAGTGCGACTTCCACGGCATGTTGGAACTTGCTAGAACGGTGCTCGTGAACCTGTGCGATTGCTGGCTAAATCAAGATGGCCCAAGAAAGAGTGCACTGTGTTGCCCTACACTCGGCATACACACTGTGAGTCCGAAAGCTACGGGCCTGGATATTGCTTAGAAGGGCCAGGGGAGCCTGAGGGTACTCAGTGTTCTTGCAGGGAATAGGGTTTCCAGGCGAGGCACCTAGGTGTCCTGAAAGGCGTACTGGCGTTAAAATGCTGCAGAGCAGAGATTACGGCCTCATGGAAACTGCTACATGCCTCCGCTTCTGCATAGCATTTCAGGGCCTTACCTCGAGGCAAGTTCTCACGTTGCTTGCCCTGTGAGCGACACAGAATGCTAGGATGCTGTATTTCTCCTTGAATAGAGTGACTTCAGGGACGAGGTCCCTGAAGAATTCTAAGCAGAGTGTTTTCTCATGGCAGCTCAGACGAGGGCAATGTCGAAGACTTCCAGGGCATGTTGGACGGCCTAGAAATGTGGTTCTGATGCTGTTCGAGTGCTCTGGAAATGTAGTTCTCCTGAAGTAACGTACAGTGTGTTGCCCGAGACTCGGCAGACACAGAGGGCCTCCGAGGGACATATGGGACTCAGTGTTGCTCAGCAGGCCCACAAGGGTGTGGAGTTAGTCAGTGATCTAGGAACGAAAATGATGCTCACCCGAGGGGTCTAGGAGTCCTGAAAAGGGTACTTCCTTTAAAGTAAAGCAGATTAGCGACTAAGAGCGCATGGAAAGAGCTGCATGCCTCCCTTTCTGCAGGGCTACTCAGGGCCTTACCTCGAGGCAAGGACTCACGTTGAGATTCCCTTTAGCTCTAGAGCATGGCAAGGTGAGCCCCACCCGGAGCAATGAAGCACCCTGTGTAGCCAGAGAAAACATTTTCTTCCCAGACCCATGCCTACAGTGGCCAGGGGCCTGTCCACAGCAGAGAATTTCAGCTAGCTGCACGGCAACAAGAATGGAGGTTTCCAAAAGGAAAAGCAAGGCTAGTACCATCGCTCCCCCAATTTCATGGGCACACGCAGGATACCTCCCAGTGCTTTCTAACCAGTCAAAAGAGACACAGAGTACACACTGGTTCCTTCCCTGAATCAACTTCTCGAAGCAGGGTGTTCTGCATCTAGTGAAATGCCTCAACCAAGGAACGCCCTAGCTAGGCCTCTGGGCCCGTGCCTCTTCAAAAGCTTGCAGTGCTACAGGAGAAACTGTGCTGTCGTTGCAGTAGGAACGCAAGCCGTCTTTCTCCTGGAGGCAGGGTGATTTCAGGTAGGAGGTGGATGGAAGGTGAAGCCGAGTGTTTTTCTTTGTGCAGCTCAGACTAGGGAATTTGTGCGATGTCCACAGCATGTTGGAACTTGCTAGAACGGTGCTCGTGAACCTGAGCGATTGCTGTGAAATCACGATATCCCACGAAAGAGTGCAGTGTGTTGCCCATGACTCAGCAGACACAGAGGACCTCCGAGGGTCCTATGGGCCTCGTTGTTGCTCAGCAGGCCTACAGGGGTGTGGAGGTACTCAGTGATCTTGGAACGAAAATGATGCTCACCCGAGGGGCTTAGGAGTCCTGAAAACGGTACTTCCTTTAAAATAAAGCAGAACAGCGACTAAGAGCTCATGGAAAGAGCTGCATGCCTCCCTTTCTGCATGGCTCCTCAGGGCCTTACATCGAGGCAAGGACTCACGTTGAGATTCCCTGTAGCTCTAGAGCATGGAAAGCTGAGCCCTACCCCAGCCAATGAAGCGCCCTGTGTAGCCAGAAAACACTCATTTTCTTCCCAGACCCATGGCTACACAGGTCGAGGCCTGTCAACAGCATAGAATTTCAGGGAGCTTCACGGCAGCAAGGATGGAGCTTTCCAAATGGAAAGCGAGGTTAGTACCATCTTGACCCCTTTTCCATTGGCACAGGCAGCATACATCTCTGTGGTTTCTAACGAGTCAAAAGAGACCCAGAGTACACACTGGTTGCTTCCCTGAATCAACTTATCGAGGCAGGGAATTTTTTCATCTAGTGAACTGCCTCAACCAAGGAACGCCCTAGCTAGGCCTCTGGGGCCGTGCCTCTTCAAAAGCCTGCAGTGCTACAGGAAAAACTGTGCTTTCGTTGCAATAGGAAAGCAAGCCGACTTCTCCTGGAGGCACGGTGACTTCAGGTAGGAGGTCCTGGATGGAAGGAGAAGCCGAGTGTTTTTCTCAGTGAAGCTCAGACTGGAATGAGTGCGACTTCCACGGCATGTTGGAACTTGCTAGAACGGTGCTCGTGAACCTTTGCGAGTTCTGGGTAAATCAAGAAGTCCCAAAAAAGAGTGCAGTGTGTTGTCCATGGCTCGGCAGAAACAGAGGGCCGCCGAGAGACCTATGAGCCTCGTTGTTGCTCAGCAGGCTCACAGGGGTGTGGAGGTACTCAGTGATCTTGGAACGAAAATGATGCTCACCCGAGGGGCCTAGGAGTCCTGAAAAGGGTACTTCCTTTAAAATAAAGCAGAACAGCGAATAAGAGCTCATGGAAACAGCTGCATGCCTCCGTTTCTGCATGGCTACTCAGGGCCTTACTCCGAGGCAAGGACTCACGTTGAGATTCCCTTTAGCTCTAGAGCATGGCAAGATGAGCCCCACCCCGGTTAATGAAGCACCCTCTGTAGCCAGAGAAAACTCATTTTCTTCCCAGACCCATGCCTGCAGTGGCCAGTGGCCTGTCAACAGCAGAGAATTTCGCTAGCTTCACGGCAACAAGAATGGACGTTTCCAAATGGAAAAACAAGGCTAGTACCAGTACACGCCCATTTCCATGGGCACACGCAGGATACATCCCTGTGGTTTCTAACGAGTCAAAAGAGACACAGAGTACACACTGGTTCCTTCCCTGAATCAACTTCTTGAGGCAGGGTGTTCTGCATCTAGTGAACTGCCTCAACCGAGGAACGCCCTAGCTAGGCCTCTGGGCCCGTGCCTCTTCAGAAGCCTGCATTGCTACAGGAAAAACTTTGCTTTCGTTGCAAGAGGATTGCAAGACGACTTCTCCTGGAGGCAGGGTGACTTCAGGTAGGAGGTGGATGGAAGGCGAAGCCGAGTGTTTTTCTCAGTGCAGCTCAGACTAGGGAATGTGTGTGACTTCCACAGCATGTTGGAACTTGCTAGAACGCTGCTCGTGAACCTGTACGAGTGCAGTGAACTTAGGAGATCCCAAGAAAGAGTGCAGTGTGTAGCCCATGACTCCGCAGACACATAGGACCTCCGAGGGACCTATGGGCCTCGTTGTTGCTCAGCAGTCCTACAGGAGTGTGGAGGTACTCAGTGATCTTGGAACGAAAATGATGCTCACCCGAGGGGCCTAGGAGTCCTGAAAAGGGTACTTCCTTTAAAATAAGCAGAACTTTCACTACGAACTCATGGAAAGAGCTGCATGCCTCCCTTTCTGCATGGCTACTCAGGCCCTTACCTCGAGGCAAGCACTCGCGTTGAGATACCCTTTAACTCTAGACCATGGCAAATTGTGCCCATCCCGGACAATGAAGCACTCTGTGTAGCCAGAGAAAACTCATTTTCTTCCCAGACCCATGCCTACAGTGGCCAGAGGCCTGTCAACAGCTAGAATTGCAGGGAGCTTCACGGCCGCATGAATGGAGCTCTCAAAATGTTAACGCAAGGCTACTACCAACATGCCCCCATTTCCATAGGCACAAACAGCATACATCCCTGTGGTTTCTAACACCTCAGAAGAGACACAGAGTACACACTGGTTCCTTCCGTGAATCAACTTCTCGAGGCAGGGTGTTCTGCATCTAGTGAACTGCCTCAACCAAGGAACGCCCTAACTAGGCCTCTGGGCCCGTGCCTCTTCAAAAGCCTGCAGTGCTACAGGAAAAACTGTGCTTTCTTTGCAAGAGGAAGGCAAGCCGACTTTCTCCTGGAGCAGGGTGACTTCAGGTACGAGTTACAGAATGGAAGCCGCAACCGAGTGTGTTTCTCTGTGCAGCTCAGACTAGGGAAGGAGTGCGACTTCCACGGCATGTTGGAACTTGCTAGAACGGTGCTCGTGAACCTGTGCGATTGCTGGCTAAATCAAGATGGCCCAAGAAAGAGTGCACTGTGTTGCCCTACACTCGGCATACACACTGTGAGTCCGAAAGCTACGGGCCTGGATATTGCTTAGAAGGGCCAGGGGAGCCTGAGGGTACTCAGTGTTCTTGCAGGGAATAGGGTTTCCAGGCGAGGCACCTAGGTGTCCTGAAAGGCGTACTGGCGTTAAAATGCTGCAGAGCAGAGATTACGGCCTCATGGAAACTGCTACATGCCTCCGCTTCTGCATAGCATTTCAGGGCCTTACCTCGAGGCAAGTTCTCACGTTGCTTGCCCTGTGAGCGACACAGAATGCTAGGATGCTGTATTTCTCCTTGAATAGAGTGACTTCAGGGACGAGGTCCCTGAAGAATTCTAAGCAGAGTGTTTTCTCATGGCAGCTCAGACGAGGGCAATGTCGAAGACTTCCAGGGCATGTTGGACGGCCTAGAAATGTGGTTCTGATGCTGTTCGAGTGCTCTGGAAATGTAGTTCTCCTGAAGTAACGTACAGTGTGTTGCCCGAGACTCGGCAGACACAGAGGGCCTCCGAGGGACATATGGGACTCAGTGTTGCTCAGCAGGCCCACAAGGGTGTGGAGTTAGTCAGTGATCTAGGAACGAAAATGATGCTCACCCGAGGGGTCTAGGAGTCCTGAAAAGGGTACTTCCTTTAAAGTAAAGCAGATTAGCGACTAAGAGCGCATGGAAAGAGCTGCATGCCTCCCTTTCTGCAGGGCTACTCAGGGCCTTACCTCGAGGCAAGGACTCACGTTGAGATTCCCTTTAGCTCTAGAGCATGGCAAGGTGAGCCCCACCCGGAGCAATGAAGCACCCTGTGTAGCCAGAGAAAACATTTTCTTCCCAGACCCATGCCTACAGTGGCCAGGGGCCTGTCCACAGCAGAGAATTTCAGCTAGCTGCACGGCAACAAGAATGGAGGTTTCCAAAAGGAAAAGCAAGGCTAGTACCATCGCTCCCCCAATTTCATGGGCACACGCAGGATACCTCCCAGTGCTTTCTAACCAGTCAAAAGAGACACAGAGTACACACTGGTTCCTTCCCTGAATCAACTTCTCGAAGCAGGGTGTTCTGCATCTAGTGAAATGCCTCAACCAAGGAACGCCCTAGCTAGGCCTCTGGGCCCGTGCCTCTTCAAAAGCTTGCAGTGCTACAGGAGAAACTGTGCTGTCGTTGCAGTAGGAACGCAAGCCGTCTTTCTCCTGGAGGCAGGGTGATTTCAGGTAGGAGGTGGATGGAAGGTGAAGCCGAGTGTTTTTCTTTGTGCAGCTCAGACTAGGGAATTTGTGCGATGTCCACAGCATGTTGGAACTTGCTAGAACGGTGCTCGTGAACCTGAGCGATTGCTGTGAAATCACGATATCCCACGAAAGAGTGCAGTGTGTTGCCCATGACTCAGCAGACACAGAGGACCTCCGAGGGTCCTATGGGCCTCGTTGTTGCTCAGCAGGCCTACAGGGGTGTGGAGGTACTCAGTGATCTTGGAACGAAAATGATGCTCACCCGAGGGGCTTAGGAGTCCTGAAAACGGTACTTCCTTTAAAATAAAGCAGAACAGCGACTAAGAGCTCATGGAAAGAGCTGCATGCCTCCCTTTCTGCATGGCTCCTCAGGGCCTTACATCGAGGCAAGGACTCACGTTGAGATTCCCTGTAGCTCTAGAGCATGGAAAGCTGAGCCCTACCCCAGCCAATGAAGCGCCCTGTGTAGCCAGAAAACACTCATTTTCTTCCCAGACCCATGGCTACACAGGTCGAGGCCTGTCAACAGCATAGAATTTCAGGGAGCTTCACGGCAGCAAGGATGGAGCTTTCCAAATGGAAAGCGAGGTTAGTACCATCTTGACCCCTTTTCCATTGGCACAGGCAGCATACATCTCTGTGGTTTCTAACGAGTCAAAAGAGACCCAGAGTACACACTGGTTGCTTCCCTGAATCAACTTATCGAGGCAGGGAATTTTTTCATCTAGTGAACTGCCTCAACCAAGGAACGCCCTAGCTAGGCCTCTGGGGCCGTGCCTCTTCAAAAGCCTGCAGTGCTACAGGAAAAACTGTGCTTTCGTTGCAATAGGAAAGCAAGCCGACTTCTCCTGGAGGCACGGTGACTTCAGGTAGGAGGTCCTGGATGGAAGGAGAAGCCGAGTGTTTTTCTCAGTGAAGCTCAGACTGGAATGAGTGCGACTTCCACGGCATGTTGGAACTTGCTAGAACGGTGCTCGTGAACCTTTGCGAGTTCTGGGTAAATCAAGAAGTCCCAAAAAAGAGTGCAGTGTGTTGTCCATGGCTCGGCAGAAACAGAGGGCCGCCGAGAGACCTATGAGCCTCGTTGTTGCTCAGCAGGCTCACAGGGGTGTGGAGGTACTCAGTGATCTTGGAACGAAAATGATGCTCACCCGAGGGGCCTAGGAGTCCTGAAAAGGGTACTTCCTTTAAAATAAAGCAGAACAGCGAATAAGAGCTCATGGAAACAGCTGCATGCCTCCGTTTCTGCATGGCTACTCAGGGCCTTACTCCGAGGCAAGGACTCACGTTGAGATTCCCTTTAGCTCTAGAGCATGGCAAGATGAGCCCCACCCCGGTTAATGAAGCACCCTCTGTAGCCAGAGAAAACTCATTTTCTTCCCAGACCCATGCCTGCAGTGGCCAGTGGCCTGTCAACAGCAGAGAATTTCGCTAGCTTCACGGCAACAAGAATGGACGTTTCCAAATGGAAAAACAAGGCTAGTACCAGTACACGCCCATTTCCATGGGCACACGCAGGATACATCCCTGTGGTTTCTAACGAGTCAAAAGAGACACAGAGTACACACTGGTTCCTTCCCTGAATCAACTTCTTGAGGCAGGGTGTTCTGCATCTAGTGAACTGCCTCAACCGAGGAACGCCCTAGCTAGGCCTCTGGGCCCGTGCCTCTTCAGAAGCCTGCATTGCTACAGGAAAAACTTTGCTTTCGTTGCAAGAGGATTGCAAGACGACTTCTCCTGGAGGCAGGGTGACTTCAGGTAGGAGGTGGATGGAAGGCGAAGCCGAGTGTTTTTCTCAGTGCAGCTCAGACTAGGGAATGTGTGTGACTTCCACAGCATGTTGGAACTTGCTAGAACGCTGCTCGTGAACCTGTACGAGTGCAGTGAACTTAGGAGATCCCAAGAAAGAGTGCAGTGTGTAGCCCATGACTCCGCAGACACATAGGACCTCCGAGGGACCTATGGGCCTCGTTGTTGCTCAGCAGTCCTACAGGAGTGTGGAGGTACTCAGTGATCTTGGAACGAAAATGATGCTCACCCGAGGGGCCTAGGAGTCCTGAAAAGGGTACTTCCTTTAAAATAAGCAGAACTTTCACTACGAACTCATGGAAAGAGCTGCATGCCTCCCTTTCTGCATGGCTACTCAGGCCCTTACCTCGAGGCAAGCACTCGCGTTGAGATACCCTTTAACTCTAGACCATGGCAAATTGTGCCCATCCCGGACAATGAAGCACTCTGTGTAGCCAGAGAAAACTCATTTTCTTCCCAGACCCATGCCTACAGTGGCCAGAGGCCTGTCAACAGCTAGAATTGCAGGGAGCTTCACGGCCGCATGAATGGAGCTCTCAAAATGTTAACGCAAGGCTACTACCAACATGCCCCCATTTCCATAGGCACAAACAGCATACATCCCTGTGGTTTCTAACACCTCAGAAGAGACACAGAGTACACACTGGTTCCTTCCGTGAATCAACTTCTCGAGGCAGGGTGTTCTGCATCTAGTGAACTGCCTCAACCAAGGAACGCCCTAACTAGGCCTCTGGGCCCGTGCCTCTTCAAAAGCCTGCAGTGCTACAGGAAAAACTGTGCTTTCTTTGCAAGAGGAAGGCAAGCCGACTTTCTCCTGGAGCAGGGTGACTTCAGGTACGAGTTACAGAATGGAAGCCGCAACCGAGTGTGTTTCTCTGTGCAGCTCAGACTAGGGAAGGAGTGCGACTTCCACGGCATGTTGGAACTTGCTAGAACGGTGCTCGTGAACCTGTGCGATTGCTGGCTAAATCAAGATGGCCCAAGAAAGAGTGCACTGTGTTGCCCTACACTCGGCATACACACTGTGAGTCCGAAAGCTACGGGCCTGGATATTGCTTAGAAGGGCCAGGGGAGCCTGAGGGTACTCAGTGTTCTTGCAGGGAATAGGGTTTCCAGGCGAGGCACCTAGGTGTCCTGAAAGGCGTACTGGCGTTAAAATGCTGCAGAGCAGAGATTACGGCCTCATGGAAACTGCTACATGCCTCCGCTTCTGCATAGCATTTCAGGGCCTTACCTCGAGGCAAGTTCTCACGTTGCTTGCCCTGTGAGCGACACAGAATGCTAGGATGCTGTATTTCTCCTTGAATAGAGTGACTTCAGGGACGAGGTCCCTGAAGAATTCTAAGCAGAGTGTTTTCTCATGGCAGCTCAGACGAGGGCAATGTCGAAGACTTCCAGGGCATGTTGGACGGCCTAGAAATGTGGTTCTGATGCTGTTCGAGTGCTCTGGAAATGTAGTTCTCCTGAAGTAACGTACAGTGTGTTGCCCGAGACTCGGCAGACACAGAGGGCCTCCGAGGGACATATGGGACTCAGTGTTGCTCAGCAGGCCCACAAGGGTGTGGAGTTAGTCAGTGATCTAGGAACGAAAATGATGCTCACCCGAGGGGTCTAGGAGTCCTGAAAAGGGTACTTCCTTTAAAGTAAAGCAGATTAGCGACTAAGAGCGCATGGAAAGAGCTGCATGCCTCCCTTTCTGCAGGGCTACTCAGGGCCTTACCTCGAGGCAAGGACTCACGTTGAGATTCCCTTTAGCTCTAGAGCATGGCAAGGTGAGCCCCACCCGGAGCAATGAAGCACCCTGTGTAGCCAGAGAAAACATTTTCTTCCCAGACCCATGCCTACAGTGGCCAGGGGCCTGTCCACAGCAGAGAATTTCAGCTAGCTGCACGGCAACAAGAATGGAGGTTTCCAAAAGGAAAAGCAAGGCTAGTACCATCGCTCCCCCAATTTCATGGGCACACGCAGGATACCTCCCAGTGCTTTCTAACCAGTCAAAAGAGACACAGAGTACACACTGGTTCCTTCCCTGAATCAACTTCTCGAAGCAGGGTGTTCTGCATCTAGTGAAATGCCTCAACCAAGGAACGCCCTAGCTAGGCCTCTGGGCCCGTGCCTCTTCAAAAGCTTGCAGTGCTACAGGAGAAACTGTGCTGTCGTTGCAGTAGGAACGCAAGCCGTCTTTCTCCTGGAGGCAGGGTGATTTCAGGTAGGAGGTGGATGGAAGGTGAAGCCGAGTGTTTTTCTTTGTGCAGCTCAGACTAGGGAATTTGTGCGATGTCCACAGCATGTTGGAACTTGCTAGAACGGTGCTCGTGAACCTGAGCGATTGCTGTGAAATCACGATATCCCACGAAAGAGTGCAGTGTGTTGCCCATGACTCAGCAGACACAGAGGACCTCCGAGGGTCCTATGGGCCTCGTTGTTGCTCAGCAGGCCTACAGGGGTGTGGAGGTACTCAGTGATCTTGGAACGAAAATGATGCTCACCCGAGGGGCTTAGGAGTCCTGAAAACGGTACTTCCTTTAAAATAAAGCAGAACAGCGACTAAGAGCTCATGGAAAGAGCTGCATGCCTCCCTTTCTGCATGGCTCCTCAGGGCCTTACATCGAGGCAAGGACTCACGTTGAGATTCCCTGTAGCTCTAGAGCATGGAAAGCTGAGCCCTACCCCAGCCAATGAAGCGCCCTGTGTAGCCAGAAAACACTCATTTTCTTCCCAGACCCATGGCTACACAGGTCGAGGCCTGTCAACAGCATAGAATTTCAGGGAGCTTCACGGCAGCAAGGATGGAGCTTTCCAAATGGAAAGCGAGGTTAGTACCATCTTGACCCCTTTTCCATTGGCACAGGCAGCATACATCTCTGTGGTTTCTAACGAGTCAAAAGAGACCCAGAGTACACACTGGTTGCTTCCCTGAATCAACTTATCGAGGCAGGGAGTTTTGCATCTAGTGAACTGCCTCAACCAAGGAACGCCCTAGCTAGGCCTCTGGGGCCGTGCCTCTTCAAAAGCCTGCAGTGCTACAGGAAAAACTGTGCTTTCGTTGCAATAGGAAAGCAAGCCGACTTCTCCTGGAGGCACGGTGACTTCAGGTAGGAGGTCCTGGATGGAAGGAGAAGCCGAGTGTTTTTCTCAGTGAAGCTCAGACTGGAATGAGTGCGACTTCCACGGCATGTTGGAACTTGCTAGAACGGTGCTCGTGAACCTTTGCGAGTTCTGGGTAAATCAAGAAGTCCCAAAAAAGAGTGCAGTGTGTTGTCCATGGCTCGGCAGAAACAGAGGGCCGCCGAGAGACCTATGAGCCTCGTTGTTGCTCAGCAGGCTCACAGGGGTGTGGAGGTACTCAGTGATCTTGGAACGAAAATGATGCTCACCCGAGGGGCCTAGGAGTCCTGAAAAGGGTACTTCCTTTAAAATAAAGCAGAACAGCGAATAAGAGCTCATGGAAACAGCTGCATGCCTCCGTTTCTGCATGGCTACTCAGGGCCTTACTCCGAGGCAAGGACTCACGTTGAGATTCCCTTTAGCTCTAGAGCATGGCAAGATGAGCCCCACCCCGGTTAATGAAGCACCCTCTGTAGCCAGAGAAAACTCATTTTCTTCCCAGACCCATGCCTGCAGTGGCCAGTGGCCTGTCAACAGCAGAGAATTTCGCTAGCTTCACGGCAACAAGAATGGACGTTTCCAAATGGAAAAACAAGGCTAGTACCAGTACACGCCCATTTCCATGGGCACACGCAGGATACATCCCTGTGGTTTCTAACGAGTCAAAAGAGACACAGAGTACACACTGGTTCCTTCCCTGAATCAACTTCTTGAGGCAGGGTGTTCTGCATCTAGTGAACTGCCTCAACCGAGGAACGCCCTAGCTAGGCCTCTGGGCCTGTGCCTCTTCAGAAGCCTGCATTGCTACAGGAAAAACTTTGCTTTCGTTGCAAGAGGATTGCAAGACGACTTCTCCTGGAGGCAGGGTGACTTCAGGTAGGAGGTGGATGGAAGGCGAAGCCGAGTGTTTTTCTCAGTGCAGCTCAGACTAGGGAATGTGTGTGACTTCCACAGCATGTTGGAACTTGCTAGAACGCTGCTCGTGAACCTGTACGAGTGCAGTGAACTTAGGAGATCCCAAGAAAGAGTGCAGTGTGTAGCCCATGACTCCGCAGACACATAGGACCTCCGAGGGACCTATGGGCCTCGTTGTTGCTCAGCAGTCCTACAGGAGTGTGGAGGTACTCAGTGATCTTGGAACGAAAATGATGCTCACCCGAGGGGCCTAGGAGTCCTGAAAAGGGTACTTCCTTTAAAATAAGCAGAACTTTCACTACGAACTCATGGAAAGAGCTGCATGCCTCCCTTTCTGCATGGCTACTCAGGCCCTTACCTCGAGGCAAGCACTCGCGTTGAGATACCCTTTAACTCTAGACCATGGCAAATTGTGCCCATCCCGGACAATGAAGCACTCTGTGTAGCCAGAGAAAACTCATTTTCTTCCCAGACCCATGCCTACAGTGGCCAGAGGCCTGTCAACAGCTAGAATTGCAGGGAGCTTCACGGCCGCATGAATGGAGCTCTCAAAATGTTAAAGCAAGGCTACTACCAACATGCCCCCATTTCCATAGGCACAAACAGCATACATCCCTGTGGTTTCTAACACCTCAGAAGAGACACAGAGTACACACTGGTTCCTTCCGTGAATCAACTTCTCGAGGCAGGGTGTTCTGCATCTAGTGAACTGCCTCAACCAAGGAACGCCCTAACTAGGCCTCTGGGCCCGTGCCTCTTCAAAAGCCTGCAGTGCTACAGGAAAAACTGTGCTTTCTTTGCAAGAGGAAGGCAAGCCGACTTTCTCCTGGAGCAGGGTGACTTCAGGTACGAGTTACAGAATGGAAGCCGCAACCGAGTGTGTTTCTCTGTGCAGCTCAGACTAGGGAAGGAGTGCGACTTCCACGGCATGTTGGAACTTGCTAGAACGGTGCTCGTGAACCTGTGCGATTGCTGGCTAAATCAAGATGGCCCAAGAAAGAGTGCACTGTGTTGCCCTACACTCGGCATACACACTGTGAGTCCGAAAGCTACGGGCCTGGATATTGCTTAGAAGGGCCAGGGGAGCCTGAGGGTACTCAGTGTTCTTGCAGGGAATAGGGTTTCCAGGCGAGGCACCTAGGTGTCCTGAAAGGCGTACTGGCGTTAAAATGCTGCAGAGCAGAGATTACGGCCTCATGGAAACTGCTACATGCCTCCGCTTCTGCATAGCATTTCAGGGCCTTACCTCGAGGCAAGTTCTCACGTTGCTTGCCCTGTGAGCGACACAGAATGCTAGGATGCTGTATTTCTCCTTGAATAGAGTGACTTCAGGGACGAGGTCCCTGAAGAATTCTAAGCAGAGTGTTTTCTCATGGCAGCTCAGACGAGGGCAATGTCGAAGACTTCCAGGGCATGTTGGACGGCCTAGAAATGTGGTTCTGATGCTGTTCGAGTGCTCTGGAAATGTAGTTCTCCTGAAGTAACGTACAGTGTGTTGCCCGAGACTCGGCAGACACAGAGGGCCTCCGAGGGACATATGGGACTCAGTGTTGCTCAGCAGGCCCACAAGGGTGTGGAGTTAGTCAGTGATCTAGGAACGAAAATGATGCTCACCCGAGGGGTCTAGGAGTCCTGAAAAGGGTACTTCCTTTAAAGTAAAGCAGATTAGCGACTAAGAGCGCATGGAAAGAGCTGCATGCCTCCCTTTCTGCAGGGCTACTCAGGGCCTTACCTCGAGGCAAGGACTCACGTTGAGATTCCCTTTAGCTCTAGAGCATGGCAAGGTGAGCCCCACCCGGAGCAATGAAGCACCCTGTGTAGCCAGAGAAAACATTTTCTTCCCAGACCCATGCCTACAGTGGCCAGGGGCCTGTCCACAGCAGAGAATTTCAGCTAGCTGCACGGCAACAAGAATGGAGGTTTCCAAAAGGAAAAGCAAGGCTAGTACCATCGCTCCCCCAATTTCATGGGCACACGCAGGATACCTCCCAGTGCTTTCTAACCAGTCAAAAGAGACACAGAGTACACACTGGTTCCTTCCCTGAATCAACTTCTCGAAGCAGGGTGTTCTGCATCTAGTGAAATGCCTCAACCAAGGAACGCCCTAGCTAGGCCTCTGGGCCCGTGCCTCTTCAAAAGCTTGCAGTGCTACAGGAGAAACTGTGCTGTCGTTGCAGTAGGAACGCAAGCCGTCTTTCTCCTGGAGGCAGGGTGATTTCAGGTAGGAGGTGGATGGAAGGTGAAGCCGAGTGTTTTTCTTTGTGCAGCTCAGACTAGGGAATTTGTGCGATGTCCACAGCATGTTGGAACTTGCTAGAACGGTGCTCGTGAACCTGAGCGATTGCTGTGAAATCACGATATCCCACGAAAGAGTGCAGTGTGTTGCCCATGACTCAGCAGACACAGAGGACCTCCGAGGGTCCTATGGGCCTCGTTGTTGCTCAGCAGGCCTACAGGGGTGTGGAGGTACTCAGTGATCTTGGAACGAAAATGATGCTCACCCGAGGGGCTTAGGAGTCCTGAAAACGGTACTTCCTTTAAAATAAAGCAGAACAGCGACTAAGAGCTCATGGAAAGAGCTGCATGCCTCCCTTTCTGCATGGCTCCTCAGGGCCTTACATCGAGGCAAGGACTCACGTTGAGATTCCCTGTAGCTCTAGAGCATGGAAAGCTGAGCCCTACCCCAGCCAATGAAGCGCCCTGTGTAGCCAGAAAACACTCATTTTCTTCCCAGACCCATGGCTACACAGGTCGAGGCCTGTCAACAGCATAGAATTTCAGGGAGCTTCACGGCAGCAAGGATGGAGCTTTCCAAATGGAAAGCGAGGTTAGTACCATCTTGACCCCTTTTCCATTGGCACAGGCAGCATACATCTCTGTGGTTTCTAACGAGTCAAAAGAGACCCAGAGTACACACTGGTTGCTTCCCTGAATCAACTTATCGAGGCAGGGAGTTTTGCATCTAGTGAACTGCCTCAACCAAGGAACGCCCTAGCTCGGCCTCTGGGGCCGTGCCTCTTCAAAAGCCTGCAGTGCTACAGGAAAAACTGTGCTTTCGTTGCAATAGGAAAGCAAGCCGACTTCTCCTGGAGGCACGGTGACTTCAGGTAGGAGGTCCTGGATGGAAGGAGAAGCCGAGTGTTTTTCTCAGTGAAGCTCAGACTGGAATGAGTGCGACTTCCACGGCATGTTGGAACTTGCTAGAACGGTGCTCGTGAACCTTTGCGAGTTCTGGGTAAATCAAGAAGTCCCAAAAAAGAGTGCAGTGTGTTGTCCATGGCTCGGCAGAAACAGAGGGCCGCCGAGAGACCTATGAGCCTCGTTGTTGCTCAGCAGGCTCACAGGGGTGTGGAGGTACTCAGTGATCTTGGAACGAAAATGATGCTCACCCGAGGGGCCTAGGAGTCCTGAAAAGGGTACTTCCTTTAAAATAAAGCAGAACAGCGAATAAGAGCTCATGGAAACAGCTGCATGCCTCCGTTTCTGCATGGCTACTCAGGGCCTTACTCCGAGGCAAGGACTCACGTTGAGATTCCCTTTAGCTCTAGAGCATGGCAAGATGAGCCCCACCCCGGTTAATGAAGCACCCTCTGTAGCCAGAGAAAACTCATTTTCTTCCCAGACCCATGCCTGCAGTGGCCAGTGGCCTGTCAACAGCAGAGAATTTCGCTAGCTTCACGGCAACAAGAATGGACGTTTCCAAATGGAAAAACAAGGCTAGTACCAGTACACGCCCATTTCCATGGGCACACGCAGGATACATCCCTGTGGTTTCTAACGAGTCAAAAGAGACACAGAGTACACACTGGTTCCTTCCCTGAATCAACTTCTTGAGGCAGGGTGTTCTGCATCTAGTGAACTGCCTCAACCGAGGAACGCCCTAGCTAGGCCTCTGGGCCCGTGCCTCTTCAGAAGCCTGCATTGCTACAGGAAAAACTTTGCTTTCGTTGCAAGAGGATTGCAAGACGACTTCTCCTGGAGGCAGGGTGACTTCAGGTAGGAGGTGGATGGAAGGCGAAGCCGAGTGTTTTTCTCAGTGCAGCTCAGACTAGGGAATGTGTGTGACTTCCACAGCATGTTGGAACTTGCTAGAACGCTGCTCGTGAACCTGTACGAGTGCAGTGAACTTAGGAGATCCCAAGAAAGAGTGCAGTGTGTAGCCCATGACTCCGCAGACACATAGGACCTCCGAGGGACCTATGGGCCTCGTTGTTGCTCAGCAGTCCTACAGGAGTGTGGAGGTACTCAGTGATCTTGGAACGAAAATGATGCTCACCCGAGGGGCCTAGGAGTCCTGAAAAGGGTACTTCCTTTAAAATAAGCAGAACTTTCACTACGAACTCATGGAAAGAGCTGCATGCCTCCCTTTCTGCATGGCTACTCAGGCCCTTACCTCGAGGCAAGCACTCGCGTTGAGATACCCTTTAACTCTAGACCATGGCAAATTGTGCCCATCCCGGACAATGAAGCACTCTGTGTAGCCAGAGAAAACTCATTTTCTTCCCAGACCCATGCCTACAGTGGCCAGAGGCCTGTCAACAGCTAGAATTGCAGGGAGCTTCACGGCCGCATGAATGGAGCTCTCAAAATGTTAACGCAAGGCTACTACCAACATGCCCCCATTTCCATAGGCACAAACAGCATACATCCCTGTGGTTTCTAACACCTCAGAAGAGACACAGAGTACACACTGGTTCCTTCCGTGAATCAACTTCTCGAGGCAGGGTGTTCTGCATCTAGTGAACTGCCTCAACCAAGGAACGCCCTAACTAGGCCTCTGGGCCCGTGCCTCTTCAAAAGCCTGCAGTGCTACAGGAAAAACTGTGCTTTCTTTGCAAGAGGAAGGCAAGCCGACTTTCTCCTGGAGCAGGGTGACTTCAGGTACGAGTTACAGAATGGAAGCCGCAACCGAGTGTGTTTCTCTGTGCAGCTCAGACTAGGGAAGGAGTGCGACTTCCACGGCATGTTGGAACTTGCTAGAACGGTGCTCGTGAACCTGTGCGATTGCTGGCTAAATCAAGATGGCCCAAGAAAGAGTGCACTGTGTTGCCCTACACTCGGCATACACACTGTGAGTCCGAAAGCTACGGGCCTGGATATTGCTTAGAAGGGCCAGGGGAGCCTGAGGGTACTCAGTGTTCTTGCAGGGAATAGGGTTTCCAGGCGAGGCACCTAGGTGTCCTGAAAGGCGTACTGGCGTTAAAATGCTGCAGAGCAGAGATTACGGCCTCATGGAAACTGCTACATGCCTCCGCTTCTGCATAGCATTTCAGGGCCTTACCTCGAGGCAAGTTCTCACGTTGCTTGCCCTGTGAGCGACACAGAATGCTAGGATGCTGTATTTCTCCTTGAATAGAGTGACTTCAGGGACGAGGTCCCTGAAGAATTCTAAGCAGAGTGTTTTCTCATGGCAGCTCAGACGAGGGCAATGTCGAAGACTTCCAGGGCATGTTGGACGGCCTAGAAATGTGGTTCTGATGCTGTTCGAGTGCTCTGGAAATGTAGTTCTCCTGAAGTAACGTACAGTGTGTTGCCCGAGACTCGGCAGACACAGAGGGCCTCCGAGGGACATATGGGACTCAGTGTTGCTCAGCAGGCCCACAAGGGTGTGGAGTTAGTCAGTGATCTAGGAACGAAAATGATGCTCACCCGAGGGGTCTAGGAGTCCTGAAAAGGGTACTTCCTTTAAAGTAAAGCAGATTAGCGACTAAGAGCGCATGGAAAGAGCTGCATGCCTCCCTTTCTGCAGGGCTACTCAGGGCCTTACCTCGAGGCAAGGACTCACGTTGAGATTCCCTTTAGCTCTAGAGCATGGCAAGGTGAGCCCCACCCGGAGCAATGAAGCACCCTGTGTAGCCAGAGAAAACATTTTCTTCCCAGACCCATGCCTACAGTGGCCAGGGGCCTGTCCACAGCAGAGAATTTCAGCTAGCTGCACGGCAACAAGAATGGAGGTTTCCAAAAGGAAAAGCAAGGCTAGTACCATCGCTCCCCCAATTTCATGGGCACACGCAGGATACCTCCCAGTGCTTTCTAACCAGTCAAAAGAGACACAGAGTACACACTGGTTCCTTCCCTGAATCAACTTCTCGAAGCAGGGTGTTCTGCATCTAGTGAAATGCCTCAACCAAGGAACGCCCTAGCTAGGCCTCTGGGCCCGTGCCTCTTCAAAAGCTTGCAGTGCTACAGGAGAAACTGTGCTGTCGTTGCAGTAGGAACGCAAGCCGTCTTTCTCCTGGAGGCAGGGTGATTTCAGGTAGGAGGTGGATGGAAGGTGAAGCCGAGTGTTTTTCTTTGTGCAGCTCAGACTAGGGAATTTGTGCGATGTCCACAGCATGTTGGAACTTGCTAGAACGGTGCTCGTGAACCTGAGCGATTGCTGTGAAATCACGATATCCCACGAAAGAGTGCAGTGTGTTGCCCATGACTCAGCAGACACAGAGGACCTCCGAGGGTCCTATGGGCCTCGTTGTTGCTCAGCAGGCCTACAGGGGTGTGGAGGTACTCAGTGATCTTGGAACGAAAATGATGCTCACCCGAGGGGCTTAGGAGTCCTGAAAACGGTACTTCCTTTAAAATAAAGCAGAACAGCGACTAAGAGCTCATGGAAAGAGCTGCATGCCTCCCTTTCTGCATGGCTCCTCAGGGCCTTACATCGAGGCAAGGACTCACGTTGAGATTCCCTGTAGCTCTAGAGCATGGAAAGCTGAGCCCTACCCCAGCCAATGAAGCGCCCTGTGTAGCCAGAAAACACTCATTTTCTTCCCAGACCCATGGCTACACAGGTCGAGGCCTGTCAACAGCATAGAATTTCAGGGAGCTTCACGGCAGCAAGGATGGAGCTTTCCAAATGGAAAGCGAGGTTAGTACCATCTTGACCCCTTTTCCATTGGCACAGGCAGCATACATCTCTGTGGTTTCTAACGAGTCAAAAGAGACCCAGAGTACACACTGGTTGCTTCCCTGAATCAACTTATCGAGGCAGGGAGTTTTGCATCTAGTGAACTGCCTCAACCAAGGAACGCCCTAGCTCGGCCTCTGGGGCCGTGCCTCTTCAAAAGCCTGCAGTGCTACAGGAAAAACTGTGCTTTCGTTGCAATAGGAAAGCAAGCCGACTTCTCCTGGAGGCACGGTGACTTCAGGTAGGAGGTCCTGGATGGAAGGAGAAGCCGAGTGTTTTTCTCAGTGAAGCTCAGACTGGAATGAGTGCGACTTCCACGGCATGTTGGAACTTGCTAGAACGGTGCTCGTGAACCTTTGCGAGTTCTGGGTAAATCAAGAAGTCCCAAAAAAGAGTGCAGTGTGTTGTCCATGGCTCGGCAGAAACAGAGGGCCGCCGAGAGACCTATGAGCCTCGTTGTTGCTCAGCAGGCTCACAGGGGTGTGGAGGTACTCAGTGATCTTGGAACGAAAATGATGCTCACCCGAGGGGCCTAGGAGTCCTGAAAAGGGTACTTCCTTTAAAATAAAGCAGAACAGCGAATAAGAGCTCATGGAAACAGCTGCATGCCTCCGTTTCTGCATGGCTACTCAGGGCCTTACTCCGAGGCAAGGACTCACGTTGAGATTCCCTTTAGCTCTAGAGCATGGCAAGATGAGCCCCACCCCGGTTAATGAAGCACCCTCTGTAGCCAGAGAAAACTCATTTTCTTCCCAGACCCATGCCTGCAGTGGCCAGTGGCCTGTCAACAGCAGAGAATTTCGCTAGCTTCACGGCAACAAGAATGGACGTTTCCAAATGGAAAAACAAGGCTAGTACCAGTACACGCCCATTTCCATGGGCACACGCAGGATACATCCCTGTGGTTTCTAACGAGTCAAAAGAGACACAGAGTACACACTGGTTCCTTCCCTGAATCAACTTCTTGAGGCAGGGTGTTCTGCATCTAGTGAACTGCCTCAACCGAGGAACGCCCTAGCTAGGCCTCTGGGCCCGTGCCTCTTCAGAAGCCTGCATTGCTACAGGAAAAACTTTGCTTTCGTTGCAAGAGGATTGCAAGACGACTTCTCCTGGAGGCAGGGTGACTTCAGGTAGGAGGTGGATGGAAGGCGAAGCCGAGTGTTTTTCTCAGTGCAGCTCAGACTAGGGAATGTGTGTGACTTCCACAGCATGTTGGAACTTGCTAGAACGCTGCTCGTGAACCTGTACGAGTGCAGTGAACTTAGGAGATCCCAAGAAAGAGTGCAGTGTGTAGCCCATGACTCCGCAGACACATAGGACCTCCGAGGGACCTATGGGCCTCGTTGTTGCTCAGCAGTCCTACAGGAGTGTGGAGGTACTCAGTGATCTTGGAACGAAAATGATGCTCACCCGAGGGGCCTAGGAGTCCTGAAAAGGGTACTTCCTTTAAAATAAGCAGAACTTTCACTACGAACTCATGGAAAGAGCTGCATGCCTCCCTTTCTGCATGGCTACTCAGGCCCTTACCTCGAGGCAAGCACTCGCGTTGAGATACCCTTTAACTCTAGACCATGGCAAATTGTGCCCATCCCGGACAATGAAGCACTCTGTGTAGCCAGAGAAAACTCATTTTCTTCCCAGACCCATGCCTACAGTGGCCAGAGGCCTGTCAACAGCTAGAATTGCAGGGAGCTTCACGGCCGCATGAATGGAGCTCTCAAAATGTTAACGCAAGGCTACTACCAACATGCCCCCATTTCCATAGGCACAAACAGCATACATCCCTGTGGTTTCTAACACCTCAGAAGAGACACAGAGTACACACTGGTTCCTTCCGTGAATCAACTTCTCGAGGCAGGGTGTTCTGCATCTAGTGAACTGCCTCAACCAAGGAACGCCCTAACTAGGCCTCTGGGCCCGTGCCTCTTCAAAAGCCTGCAGTGCTACAGGAAAAACTGTGCTTTCTTTGCAAGAGGAAGGCAAGCCGACTTTCTCCTGGAGCAGGGTGACTTCAGGTACGAGTTACAGAATGGAAGCCGCAACCGAGTGTGTTTCTCTGTGCAGCTCAGACTAGGGAAGGAGTGCGACTTCCACGGCATGTTGGAACTTGCTAGAACGGTGCTCGTGAACCTGTGCGATTGCTGGCTAAATCAAGATGGCCCAAGAAAGAGTGCACTGTGTTGCCCTACACTCGGCATACACACTGTGAGTCCGAAAGCTACGGGCCTGGATATTGCTTAGAAGGGCCAGGGGAGCCTGAGGGTACTCAGTGTTCTTGCAGGGAATAGGGTTTCCAGGCGAGGCACCTAGGTGTCCTGAAAGGCGTACTGGCGTTAAAATGCTGCAGAGCAGAGATTACGGCCTCATGGAAACTGCTACATGCCTCCGCTTCTGCATAGCATTTCAGGGCCTTACCTCGAGGCAAGTTCTCACGTTGCTTGCCCTGTGAGCGACACAGAATGCTAGGATGCTGTATTTCTCCTTGAATAGAGTGACTTCAGGGACGAGGTCCCTGAAGAATTCTAAGCAGAGTGTTTTCTCATGGCAGCTCAGACGAGGGCAATGTCGAAGACTTCCAGGGCATGTTGGACGGCCTAGAAATGTGGTTCTGATGCTGTTCGAGTGCTCTGGAAATGTAGTTCTCCTGAAGTAACGTACAGTGTGTTGCCCGAGACTCGGCAGACACAGAGGGCCTCCGAGGGACATATGGGACTCAGTGTTGCTCAGCAGGCCCACAAGGGTGTGGAGTTAGTCAGTGATCTAGGAACGAAAATGATGCTCACCCGAGGGGTCTAGGAGTCCTGAAAAGGGTACTTCCTTTAAAGTAAAGCAGATTAGCGACTAAGAGCGCATGGAAAGAGCTGCATGCCTCCCTTTCTGCAGGGCTACTCAGGGCCTTACCTCGAGGCAAGGACTCACGTTGAGATTCCCTTTAGCTCTAGAGCATGGCAAGGTGAGCCCCACCCGGAGCAATGAAGCACCCTGTGTAGCCAGAGAAAACATTTTCTTCCCAGACCCATGCCTACAGTGGCCAGGGGCCTGTCCACAGCAGAGAATTTCAGCTAGCTGCACGGCAACAAGAATGGAGGTTTCCAAAAGGAAAAGCAAGGCTAGTACCATCGCTCCCCCAATTTCATGGGCACACGCAGGATACCTCCCAGTGCTTTCTAACCAGTCAAAAGAGACACAGAGTACACACTGGTTCCTTCCCTGAATCAACTTCTCGAAGCAGGGTGTTCTGCATCTAGTGAAATGCCTCAACCAAGGAACGCCCTAGCTAGGCCTCTGGGCCCGTGCCTCTTCAAAAGCTTGCAGTGCTACAGGAGAAACTGTGCTGTCGTTGCAGTAGGAACGCAAGCCGTCTTTCTCCTGGAGGCAGGGTGATTTCAGGTAGGAGGTGGATGGAAGGTGAAGCCGAGTGTTTTTCTTTGTGCAGCTCAGACTAGGGAATTTGTGCGATGTCCACAGCATGTTGGAACTTGCTAGAACGGTGCTCGTGAACCTGAGCGATTGCTGTGAAATCACGATATCCCACGAAAGAGTGCAGTGTGTTGCCCATGACTCAGCAGACACAGAGGACCTCCGAGGGTCCTATGGGCCTCGTTGTTGCTCAGCAGGCCTACAGGGGTGTGGAGGTACTCAGTGATCTTGGAACGAAAATGATGCTCACCCGAGGGGCTTAGGAGTCCTGAAAACGGTACTTCCTTTAAAATAAAGCAGAACAGCGACTAAGAGCTCATGGAAAGAGCTGCATGCCTCCCTTTCTGCATGGCTCCTCAGGGCCTTACATCGAGGCAAGGACTCACGTTGAGATTCCCTGTAGCTCTAGAGCATGGAAAGCTGAGCCCTACCCCAGCCAATGAAGCGCCCTGTGTAGCCAGAAAACACTCATTTTCTTCCCAGACCCATGGCTACACAGGTCGAGGCCTGTCAACAGCATAGAATTTCAGGGAGCTTCACGGCAGCAAGGATGGAGCTTTCCAAATGGAAAGCGAGGTTAGTACCATCTTGACCCCTTTTCCATTGGCACAGGCAGCATACATCTCTGTGGTTTCTAACGAGTCAAAAGAGACCCAGAGTACACACTGGTTGCTTCCCTGAATCAACTTATCGAGGCAGGGAGTTTTGCATCTAGTGAACTGCCTCAACCAAGGAACGCCCTAGCTCGGCCTCTGGGGCCGTGCCTCTTCAAAAGCCTGCAGTGCTACAGGAAAAACTGTGCTTTCGTTGCAATAGGAAAGCAAGCCGACTTCTCCTGGAGGCACGGTGACTTCAGGTAGGAGGTCCTGGATGGAAGGAGAAGCCGAGTGTTTTTCTCAGTGAAGCTCAGACTGGAATGAGTGCGACTTCCACGGCATGTTGGAACTTGCTAGAACGGTGCTCGTGAACCTTTGCGAGTTCTGGGTAAATCAAGAAGTCCCAAAAAAGAGTGCAGTGTGTTGTCCATGGCTCGGCAGAAACAGAGGGCCGCCGAGAGACCTATGAGCCTCGTTGTTGCTCAGCAGGCTCACAGGGGTGTGGAGGTACTCAGTGATCTTGGAACGAAAATGATGCTCACCCGAGGGGCCTAGGAGTCCTGAAAAGGGTACTTCCTTTAAAATAAAGCAGAACAGCGAATAAGAGCTCATGGAAACAGCTGCATGCCTCCGTTTCTGCATGGCTACTCAGGGCCTTACTCCGAGGCAAGGACTCACGTTGAGATTCCCTTTAGCTCTAGAGCATGGCAAGATGAGCCCCACCCCGGTTAATGAAGCACCCTCTGTAGCCAGAGAAAACTCATTTTCTTCCCAGACCCATGCCTGCAGTGGCCAGTGGCCTGTCAACAGCAGAGAATTTCGCTAGCTTCACGGCAACAAGAATGGACGTTTCCAAATGGAAAAACAAGGCTAGTACCAGTACACGCCCATTTCCATGGGCACACGCAGGATACATCCCTGTGGTTTCTAACGAGTCAAAAGAGACACAGAGTACACACTGGTTCCTTCCCTGAATCAACTTCTTGAGGCAGGGTGTTCTGCATCTAGTGAACTGCCTCAACCGAGGAACGCCCTAGCTAGGCCTCTGGGCCCGTGCCTCTTCAGAAGCCTGCATTGCTACAGGAAAAACTTTGCTTTCGTTGCAAGAGGATTGCAAGACGACTTCTCCTGGAGGCAGGGTGACTTCAGGTAGGAGGTGGATGGAAGGCGAAGCCGAGTGTTTTTCTCAGTGCAGCTCAGACTAGGGAATGTGTGTGACTTCCACAGCATGTTGGAACTTGCTAGAACGCTGCTCGTGAACCTGTACGAGTGCAGTGAACTTAGGAGATCCCAAGAAAGAGTGCAGTGTGTAGCCCATGACTCCGCAGACACATAGGACCTCCGAGGGACCTATGGGCCTCGTTGTTGCTCAGCAGTCCTACAGGAGTGTGGAGGTACTCAGTGATCTTGGAACGAAAATGATGCTCACCCGAGGGGCCTAGGAGTCCTGAAAAGGGTACTTCCTTTAAAATAAGCAGAACTTTCACTACGAACTCATGGAAAGAGCTGCATGCCTCCCTTTCTGCATGGCTACTCAGGCCCTTACCTCGAGGCAAGCACTCGCGTTGAGATACCCTTTAACTCTAGACCATGGCAAATTGTGCCCATCCCGGACAATGAAGCACTCTGTGTAGCCAGAGAAAACTCATTTTCTTCCCAGACCCATGCCTACAGTGGCCAGAGGCCTGTCAACAGCTAGAATTGCAGGGAGCTTCACGGCCGCATGAATGGAGCTCTCAAAATGTTAAAGCAAGGCTACTACCAACATGCCCCCATTTCCATAGGCACAAACAGCATACATCCCTGTGGTTTCTAACACCTCAGAAGAGACACAGAGTACACACTGGTTCCTTCCGTGAATCAACTTCTCGAGGCAGGGTGTTCTGCATCTAGTGAACTGCCTCAACCAAGGAACGCCCTAACTAGGCCTCTGGGCCCGTGCCTCTTCAAAAGCCTGCAGTGCTACAGGAAAAACTGTGCTTTCTTTGCAAGAGGAAGGCAAGCCGACTTTCTCCTGGAGCAGGGTGACTTCAGGTACGAGTTACAGAATGGAAGCCGCAACCGAGTGTGTTTCTCTGTGCAGCTCAGACTAGGGAAGGAGTGCGACTTCCACGGCATGTTGGAACTTGCTAGAACGGTGCTCGTGAACCTGTGCGATTGCTGGCTAAATCAAGATGGCCCAAGAAAGAGTGCACTGTGTTGCCCTACACTCGGCATACACACTGTGAGTCCGAAAGCTACGGGCCTGGATATTGCTTAGAAGGGCCAGGGGAGCCTGAGGGTACTCAGTGTTCTTGCAGGGAATAGGGTTTCCAGGCGAGGCACCTAGGTGTCCTGAAAGGCGTACTGGCGTTAAAATGCTGCAGAGCAGAGATTACGGCCTCATGGAAACTGCTACATGCCTCCGCTTCTGCATAGCATTTCAGGGCCTTACCTCGAGGCAAGTTCTCACGTTGCTTGCCCTGTGAGCGACACAGAATGCTAGGATGCTGTATTTCTCCTTGAATAGAGTGACTTCAGGGACGAGGTCCCTGAAGAATTCTAAGCAGAGTGTTTTCTCATGGCAGCTCAGACGAGGGCAATGTCGAAGACTTCCAGGGCATGTTGGACGGCCTAGAAATGTGGTTCTGATGCTGTTCGAGTGCTCTGGAAATGTAGTTCTCCTGAAGTAACGTACAGTGTGTTGCCCGAGACTCGGCAGACACAGAGGGCCTCCGAGGGACATATGGGACTCAGTGTTGCTCAGCAGGCCCACAAGGGTGTGGAGTTAGTCAGTGATCTAGGAACGAAAATGATGCTCACCCGAGGGGTCTAGGAGTCCTGAAAAGGGTACTTCCTTTAAAGTAAAGCAGATTAGCGACTAAGAGCGCATGGAAAGAGCTGCATGCCTCCCTTTCTGCAGGGCTACTCAGGGCCTTACCTCGAGGCAAGGACTCACGTTGAGATTCCCTTTAGCTCTAGAGCATGGCAAGGTGAGCCCCACCCGGAGCAATGAAGCACCCTGTGTAGCCAGAGAAAACATTTTCTTCCCAGACCCATGCCTACAGTGGCCAGGGGCCTGTCCACAGCAGAGAATTTCAGCTAGCTGCACGGCAACAAGAATGGAGGTTTCCAAAAGGAAAAGCAAGGCTAGTACCATCGCTCCCCCAATTTCATGGGCACACGCAGGATACCTCCCAGTGCTTTCTAACCAGTCAAAAGAGACACAGAGTACACACTGGTTCCTTCCCTGAATCAACTTCTCGAAGCAGGGTGTTCTGCATCTAGTGAAATGCCTCAACCAAGGAACGCCCTAGCTAGGCCTCTGGGCCCGTGCCTCTTCAAAAGCTTGCAGTGCTACAGGAGAAACTGTGCTGTCGTTGCAGTAGGAACGCAAGCCGTCTTTCTCCTGGAGGCAGGGTGATTTCAGGTAGGAGGTGGATGGAAGGTGAAGCCGAGTGTTTTTCTTTGTGCAGCTCAGACTAGGGAATTTGTGCGATGTCCACAGCATGTTGGAACTTGCTAGAACGGTGCTCGTGAACCTGAGCGATTGCTGTGAAATCACGATATCCCACGAAAGAGTGCAGTGTGTTGCCCATGACTCAGCAGACACAGAGGACCTCCGAGGGTCCTATGGGCCTCGTTGTTGCTCAGCAGGCCTACAGGGGTGTGGAGGTACTCAGTGATCTTGGAACGAAAATGATGCTCACCCGAGGGGCTTAGGAGTCCTGAAAACGGTACTTCCTTTAAAATAAAGCAGAACAGCGACTAAGAGCTCATGGAAAGAGCTGCATGCCTCCCTTTCTGCATGGCTCCTCAGGGCCTTACATCGAGGCAAGGACTCACGTTGAGATTCCCTGTAGCTCTAGAGCATGGAAAGCTGAGCCCTACCCCAGCCAATGAAGCGCCCTGTGTAGCCAGAAAACACTCATTTTCTTCCCAGACCCATGGCTACACAGGTCGAGGCCTGTCAACAGCATAGAATTTCAGGGAGCTTCACGGCAGCAAGGATGGAGCTTTCCAAATGGAAAGCGAGGTTAGTACCATCTTGACCCCTTTTCCATTGGCACAGGCAGCATACATCTCTGTGGTTTCTAACGAGTCAAAAGAGACCCAGAGTACACACTGGTTGCTTCCCTGAATCAACTTATCGAGGCAGGGAGTTTTGCATCTAGTGAACTGCCTCAACCAAGGAACGCCCTAGCTAGGCCTCTGGGGCCGTGCCTCTTCAAAAGCCTGCAGTGCTACAGGAAAAACTGTGCTTTCGTTGCAATAGGAAAGCAAGCCGACTTCTCCTGGAGGCACGGTGACTTCAGGTAGGAGGTCCTGGATGGAAGGAGAAGCCGAGTGTTTTTCTCAGTGAAGCTCAGACTGGAATGAGTGCGACTTCCACGGCATGTTGGAACTTGCTAGAACGGTGCTCGTGAACCTTTGCGAGTTCTGGGTAAATCAAGAAGTCCCAAAAAAGAGTGCAGTGTGTTGTCCATGGCTCGGCAGAAACAGAGGGCCGCCGAGAGACCTATGAGCCTCGTTGTTGCTCAGCAGGCTCACAGGGGTGTGGAGGTACTCAGTGATCTTGGAACGAAAATGATGCTCACCCGAGGGGCCTAGGAGTCCTGAAAAGGGTACTTCCTTTAAAATAAAGCAGAACAGCGAATAAGAGCTCATGGAAACAGCTGCATGCCTCCGTTTCTGCATGGCTACTCAGGGCCTTACTCCGAGGCAAGGACTCACGTTGAGATTCCCTTTAGCTCTAGAGCATGGCAAGATGAGCCCCACCCCGGTTAATGAAGCACCCTCTGTAGCCAGAGAAAACTCATTTTCTTCCCAGACCCATGCCTGCAGTGGCCAGTGGCCTGTCAACAGCAGAGAATTTCGCTAGCTTCACGGCAACAAGAATGGACGTTTCCAAATGGAAAAACAAGGCTAGTACCAGTACACGCCCATTTCCATGGGCACACGCAGGATACATCCCTGTGGTTTCTAACGAGTCAAAAGAGACACAGAGTACACACTGGTTCCTTCCCTGAATCAACTTCTTGAGGCAGGGTGTTCTGCATCTAGTGAACTGCCTCAACCGAGGAACGCCCTAGCTAGGCCTCTGGGCCCGTGCCTCTTCAGAAGCCTGCATTGCTACAGGAAAAACTTTGCTTTCGTTGCAAGAGGATTGCAAGACGACTTCTCCTGGAGGCAGGGTGACTTCAGGTAGGAGGTGGATGGAAGGCGAAGCCGAGTGTTTTTCTCAGTGCAGCTCAGACTAGGGAATGTGTGTGACTTCCACAGCATGTTGGAACTTGCTAGAACGCTGCTCGTGAACCTGTACGAGTGCAGTGAACTTAGGAGATCCCAAGAAAGAGTGCAGTGTGTAGCCCATGACTCCGCAGACACATAGGACCTCCGAGGGACCTATGGGCCTCGTTGTTGCTCAGCAGTCCTACAGGAGTGTGGAGGTACTCAGTGATCTTGGAACGAAAATGATGCTCACCCGAGGGGCCTAGGAGTCCTGAAAAGGGTACTTCCTTTAAAATAAGCAGAACTTTCACTACGAACTCATGGAAAGAGCTGCATGCCTCCCTTTCTGCATGGCTACTCAGGCCCTTACCTCGAGGCAAGCACTCGCGTTGAGATACCCTTTAACTCTAGACCATGGCAAATTGTGCCCATCCCGGACAATGAAGCACTCTGTGTAGCCAGAGAAAACTCATTTTCTTCCCAGACCCATGCCTACAGTGGCCAGAGGCCTGTCAACAGCTAGAATTGCAGGGAGCTTCACGGCCGCATGAATGGAGCTCTCAAAATGTTAACGCAAGGCTACTACCAACATGCCCCCATTTCCATAGGCACAAACAGCATACATCCCTGTGGTTTCTAACACCTCAGAAGAGACACAGAGTACACACTGGTTCCTTCCGTGAATCAACTTCTCGAGGCAGGGTGTTCTGCATCTAGTGAACTGCCTCAACCAAGGAACGCCCTAACTAGGCCTCTGGGCCCGTGCCTCTTCAAAAGCCTGCAGTGCTACAGGAAAAACTGTGCTTTCTTTGCAAGAGGAAGGCAAGCCGACTTTCTCCTGGAGCAGGGTGACTTCAGGTACGAGTTACAGAATGGAAGCCGCAACCGAGTGTGTTTCTCTGTGCAGCTCAGACTAGGGAAGGAGTGCGACTTCCACGGCATGTTGGAACTTGCTAGAACGGTGCTCGTGAACCTGTGCGATTGCTGGCTAAATCAAGATGGCCCAAGAAAGAGTGCACTGTGTTGCCCTACACTCGGCATACACACTGTGAGTCCGAAAGCTACGGGCCTGGATATTGCTTAGAAGGGCCAGGGGAGCCTGAGGGTACTCAGTGTTCTTGCAGGGAATAGGGTTTCCAGGCGAGGCACCTAGGTGTCCTGAAAGGCGTACTGGCGTTAAAATGCTGCAGAGCAGAGATTACGGCCTCATGGAAACTGCTACATGCCTCCGCTTCTGCATAGCATTTCAGGGCCTTACCTCGAGGCAAGTTCTCACGTTGCTTGCCCTGTGAGCGACACAGAATGCTAGGATGCTGTATTTCTCCTTGAATAGAGTGACTTCAGGGACGAGGTCCCTGAAGAATTCTAAGCAGAGTGTTTTCTCATGGCAGCTCAGACGAGGGCAATGTCGAAGACTTCCAGGGCATGTTGGACGGCCTAGAAATGTGGTTCTGATGCTGTTCGAGTGCTCTGGAAATGTAGTTCTCCTGAAGTAACGTACAGTGTGTTGCCCGAGACTCGGCAGACACAGAGGGCCTCCGAGGGACATATGGGACTCAGTGTTGCTCAGCAGGCCCACAAGGGTGTGGAGTTAGTCAGTGATCTAGGAACGAAAATGATGCTCACCCGAGGGGTCTAGGAGTCCTGAAAAGGGTACTTCCTTTAAAGTAAAGCAGATTAGCGACTAAGAGCGCATGGAAAGAGCTGCATGCCTCCCTTTCTGCAGGGCTACTCAGGGCCTTACCTCGAGGCAAGGACTCACGTTGAGATTCCCTTTAGCTCTAGAGCATGGCAAGGTGAGCCCCACCCGGAGCAATGAAGCACCCTGTGTAGCCAGAGAAAACATTTTCTTCCCAGACCCATGCCTACAGTGGCCAGGGGCCTGTCCACAGCAGAGAATTTCAGCTAGCTGCACGGCAACAAGAATGGAGGTTTCCAAAAGGAAAAGCAAGGCTAGTACCATCGCTCCCCCAATTTCATGGGCACACGCAGGATACCTCCCAGTGCTTTCTAACCAGTCAAAAGAGACACAGAGTACACACTGGTTCCTTCCCTGAATCAACTTCTCGAAGCAGGGTGTTCTGCATCTAGTGAAATGCCTCAACCAAGGAACGCCCTAGCTAGGCCTCTGGGCCCGTGCCTCTTCAAAAGCTTGCAGTGCTACAGGAGAAACTGTGCTGTCGTTGCAGTAGGAACGCAAGCCGTCTTTCTCCTGGAGGCAGGGTGATTTCAGGTAGGAGGTGGATGGAAGGTGAAGCCGAGTGTTTTTCTTTGTGCAGCTCAGACTAGGGAATTTGTGCGATGTCCACAGCATGTTGGAACTTGCTAGAACGGTGCTCGTGAACCTGAGCGATTGCTGTGAAATCACGATATCCCACGAAAGAGTGCAGTGTGTTGCCCATGACTCAGCAGACACAGAGGACCTCCGAGGGTCCTATGGGCCTCGTTGTTGCTCAGCAGGCCTACAGGGGTGTGGAGGTACTCAGTGATCTTGGAACGAAAATGATGCTCACCCGAGGGGCTTAGGAGTCCTGAAAACGGTACTTCCTTTAAAATAAAGCAGAACAGCGACTAAGAGCTCATGGAAAGAGCTGCATGCCTCCCTTTCTGCATGGCTCCTCAGGGCCTTACATCGAGGCAAGGACTCACGTTGAGATTCCCTGTAGCTCTAGAGCATGGAAAGCTGAGCCCTACCCCAGCCAATGAAGCGCCCTGTGTAGCCAGAAAACACTCATTTTCTTCCCAGACCCATGGCTACACAGGTCGAGGCCTGTCAACAGCATAGAATTTCAGGGAGCTTCACGGCAGCAAGGATGGAGCTTTCCAAATGGAAAGCGAGGTTAGTACCATCTTGACCCCTTTTCCATTGGCACAGGCAGCATACATCTCTGTGGTTTCTAACGAGTCAAAAGAGACCCAGAGTACACACTGGTTGCTTCCCTGAATCAACTTATCGAGGCAGGGAGTTTTGCATCTAGTGAACTGCCTCAACCAAGGAACGCCCTAGCTCGGCCTCTGGGGCCGTGCCTCTTCAAAAGCCTGCAGTGCTACAGGAAAAACTGTGCTTTCGTTGCAATAGGAAAGCAAGCCGACTTCTCCTGGAGGCACGGTGACTTCAGGTAGGAGGTCCTGGATGGAAGGAGAAGCCGAGTGTTTTTCTCAGTGAAGCTCAGACTGGAATGAGTGCGACTTCCACGGCATGTTGGAACTTGCTAGAACGGTGCTCGTGAACCTTTGCGAGTTCTGGGTAAATCAAGAAGTCCCAAAAAAGAGTGCAGTGTGTTGTCCATGGCTCGGCAGAAACAGAGGGCCGCCGAGAGACCTATGAGCCTCGTTGTTGCTCAGCAGGCTCACAGGGGTGTGGAGGTACTCAGTGATCTTGGAACGAAAATGATGCTCACCCGAGGGGCCTAGGAGTCCTGAAAAGGGTACTTCCTTTAAAATAAAGCAGAACAGCGAATAAGAGCTCATGGAAACAGCTGCATGCCTCCGTTTCTGCATGGCTACTCAGGGCCTTACTCCGAGGCAAGGACTCACGTTGAGATTCCCTTTAGCTCTAGAGCATGGCAAGATGAGCCCCACCCCGGTTAATGAAGCACCCTCTGTAGCCAGAGAAAACTCATTTTCTTCCCAGACCCATGCCTGCAGTGGCCAGTGGCCTGTCAACAGCAGAGAATTTCGCTAGCTTCACGGCAACAAGAATGGACGTTTCCAAATGGAAAAACAAGGCTAGTACCAGTACACGCCCATTTCCATGGGCACACGCAGGATACATCCCTGTGGTTTCTAACGAGTCAAAAGAGACACAGAGTACACACTGGTTCCTTCCCTGAATCAACTTCTTGAGGCAGGGTGTTCTGCATCTAGTGAACTGCCTCAACCGAGGAACGCCCTAGCTAGGCCTCTGGGCCCGTGCCTCTTCAGAAGCCTGCATTGCTACAGGAAAAACTTTGCTTTCGTTGCAAGAGGATTGCAAGACGACTTCTCCTGGAGGCAGGGTGACTTCAGGTAGGAGGTGGATGGAAGGCGAAGCCGAGTGTTTTTCTCAGTGCAGCTCAGACTAGGGAATGTGTGTGACTTCCACAGCATGTTGGAACTTGCTAGAACGCTGCTCGTGAACCTGTACGAGTGCAGTGAACTTAGGAGATCCCAAGAAAGAGTGCAGTGTGTAGCCCATGACTCCGCAGACACATAGGACCTCCGAGGGACCTATGGGCCTCGTTGTTGCTCAGCAGTCCTACAGGAGTGTGGAGGTACTCAGTGATCTTGGAACGAAAATGATGCTCACCCGAGGGGCCTAGGAGTCCTGAAAAGGGTACTTCCTTTAAAATAAGCAGAACTTTCACTACGAACTCATGGAAAGAGCTGCATGCCTCCCTTTCTGCATGGCTACTCAGGCCCTTACCTCGAGGCAAGCACTCGCGTTGAGATACCCTTTAACTCTAGACCATGGCAAATTGTGCCCATCCCGGACAATGAAGCACTCTGTGTAGCCAGAGAAAACTCATTTTCTTCCCAGACCCATGCCTACAGTGGCCAGAGGCCTGTCAACAGCTAGAATTGCAGGGAGCTTCACGGCCGCATGAATGGAGCTCTCAAAATGTTAACGCAAGGCTACTACCAACATGCCCCCATTTCCATAGGCACAAACAGCATACATCCCTGTGGTTTCTAACACCTCAGAAGAGACACAGAGTACACACTGGTTCCTTCCGTGAATCAACTTCTCGAGGCAGGGTGTTCTGCATCTAGTGAACTGCCTCAACCAAGGAACGCCCTAACTAGGCCTCTGGGCCCGTGCCTCTTCAAAAGCCTGCAGTGCTACAGGAAAAACTGTGCTTTCTTTGCAAGAGGAAGGCAAGCCGACTTTCTCCTGGAGCAGGGTGACTTCAGGTACGAGTTACAGAATGGAAGCCGCAACCGAGTGTGTTTCTCTGTGCAGCTCAGACTAGGGAAGGAGTGCGACTTCCACGGCATGTTGGAACTTGCTAGAACGGTGCTCGTGAACCTGTGCGATTGCTGGCTAAATCAAGATGGCCCAAGAAAGAGTGCACTGTGTTGCCCTACACTCGGCATACACACTGTGAGTCCGAAAGCTACGGGCCTGGATATTGCTTAGAAGGGCCAGGGGAGCCTGAGGGTACTCAGTGTTCTTGCAGGGAATAGGGTTTCCAGGCGAGGCACCTAGGTGTCCTGAAAGGCGTACTGGCGTTAAAATGCTGCAGAGCAGAGATTACGGCCTCATGGAAACTGCTACATGCCTCCGCTTCTGCATAGCATTTCAGGGCCTTACCTCGAGGCAAGTTCTCACGTTGCTTGCCCTGTGAGCGACACAGAATGCTAGGATGCTGTATTTCTCCTTGAATAGAGTGACTTCAGGGACGAGGTCCCTGAAGAATTCTAAGCAGAGTGTTTTCTCATGGCAGCTCAGACGAGGGCAATGTCGAAGACTTCCAGGGCATGTTGGACGGCCTAGAAATGTGGTTCTGATGCTGTTCGAGTGCTCTGGAAATGTAGTTCTCCTGAAGTAACGTACAGTGTGTTGCCCGAGACTCGGCAGACACAGAGGGCCTCCGAGGGACATATGGGACTCAGTGTTGCTCAGCAGGCCCACAAGGGTGTGGAGTTAGTCAGTGATCTAGGAACGAAAATGATGCTCACCCGAGGGGTCTAGGAGTCCTGAAAAGGGTACTTCCTTTAAAGTAAAGCAGATTAGCGACTAAGAGCGCATGGAAAGAGCTGCATGCCTCCCTTTCTGCAGGGCTACTCAGGGCCTTACCTCGAGGCAAGGACTCACGTTGAGATTCCCTTTAGCTCTAGAGCATGGCAAGGTGAGCCCCACCCGGAGCAATGAAGCACCCTGTGTAGCCAGAGAAAACATTTTCTTCCCAGACCCATGCCTACAGTGGCCAGGGGCCTGTCCACAGCAGAGAATTTCAGCTAGCTGCACGGCAACAAGAATGGAGGTTTCCAAAAGGAAAAGCAAGGCTAGTACCATCGCTCCCCCAATTTCATGGGCACACGCAGGATACCTCCCAGTGCTTTCTAACCAGTCAAAAGAGACACAGAGTACACACTGGTTCCTTCCCTGAATCAACTTCTCGAAGCAGGGTGTTCTGCATCTAGTGAAATGCCTCAACCAAGGAACGCCCTAGCTAGGCCTCTGGGCCCGTGCCTCTTCAAAAGCTTGCAGTGCTACAGGAGAAACTGTGCTGTCGTTGCAGTAGGAACGCAAGCCGTCTTTCTCCTGGAGGCAGGGTGATTTCAGGTAGGAGGTGGATGGAAGGTGAAGCCGAGTGTTTTTCTTTGTGCAGCTCAGACTAGGGAATTTGTGCGATGTCCACAGCATGTTGGAACTTGCTAGAACGGTGCTCGTGAACCTGAGCGATTGCTGTGAAATCACGATATCCCACGAAAGAGTGCAGTGTGTTGCCCATGACTCAGCAGACACAGAGGACCTCCGAGGGTCCTATGGGCCTCGTTGTTGCTCAGCAGGCCTACAGGGGTGTGGAGGTACTCAGTGATCTTGGAACGAAAATGATGCTCACCCGAGGGGCTTAGGAGTCCTGAAAACGGTACTTCCTTTAAAATAAAGCAGAACAGCGACTAAGAGCTCATGGAAAGAGCTGCATGCCTCCCTTTCTGCATGGCTCCTCAGGGCCTTACATCGAGGCAAGGACTCACGTTGAGATTCCCTGTAGCTCTAGAGCATGGAAAGCTGAGCCCTACCCCAGCCAATGAAGCGCCCTGTGTAGCCAGAAAACACTCATTTTCTTCCCAGACCCATGGCTACACAGGTCGAGGCCTGTCAACAGCATAGAATTTCAGGGAGCTTCACGGCAGCAAGGATGGAGCTTTCCAAATGGAAAGCGAGGTTAGTACCATCTTGACCCCTTTTCCATTGGCACAGGCAGCATACATCTCTGTGGTTTCTAACGAGTCAAAAGAGACCCAGAGTACACACTGGTTGCTTCCCTGAATCAACTTATCGAGGCAGGGAGTTTTGCATCTAGTGAACTGCCTCAACCAAGGAACGCCCTAGCTCGGCCTCTGGGGCCGTGCCTCTTCAAAAGCCTGCAGTGCTACAGGAAAAACTGTGCTTTCGTTGCAATAGGAAAGCAAGCCGACTTCTCCTGGAGGCACGGTGACTTCAGGTAGGAGGTCCTGGATGGAAGGAGAAGCCGAGTGTTTTTCTCAGTGAAGCTCAGACTGGAATGAGTGCGACTTCCACGGCATGTTGGAACTTGCTAGAACGGTGCTCGTGAACCTTTGCGAGTTCTGGGTAAATCAAGAAGTCCCAAAAAAGAGTGCAGTGTGTTGTCCATGGCTCGGCAGAAACAGAGGGCCGCCGAGAGACCTATGAGCCTCGTTGTTGCTCAGCAGGCTCACAGGGGTGTGGAGGTACTCAGTGATCTTGGAACGAAAATGATGCTCACCCGAGGGGCCTAGGAGTCCTGAAAAGGGTACTTCCTTTAAAATAAAGCAGAACAGCGAATAAGAGCTCATGGAAACAGCTGCATGCCTCCGTTTCTGCATGGCTACTCAGGGCCTTACTCCGAGGCAAGGACTCACGTTGAGATTCCCTTTAGCTCTAGAGCATGGCAAGATGAGCCCCACCCCGGTTAATGAAGCACCCTCTGTAGCCAGAGAAAACTCATTTTCTTCCCAGACCCATGCCTGCAGTGGCCAGTGGCCTGTCAACAGCAGAGAATTTCGCTAGCTTCACGGCAACAAGAATGGACGTTTCCAAATGGAAAAACAAGGCTAGTACCAGTACACGCCCATTTCCATGGGCACACGCAGGATACATCCCTGTGGTTTCTAACGAGTCAAAAGAGACACAGAGTACACACTGGTTCCTTCCCTGAATCAACTTCTTGAGGCAGGGTGTTCTGCATCTAGTGAACTGCCTCAACCGAGGAACGCCCTAGCTAGGCCTCTGGGCCCGTGCCTCTTCAGAAGCCTGCATTGCTACAGGAAAAACTTTGCTTTCGTTGCAAGAGGATTGCAAGACGACTTCTCCTGGAGGCAGGGTGACTTCAGGTAGGAGGTGGATGGAAGGCGAAGCCGAGTGTTTTTCTCAGTGCAGCTCAGACTAGGGAATGTGTGTGACTTCCACAGCATGTTGGAACTTGCTAGAACGCTGCTCGTGAACCTGTACGAGTGCAGTGAACTTAGGAGATCCCAAGAAAGAGTGCAGTGTGTAGCCCATGACTCCGCAGACACATAGGACCTCCGAGGGACCTATGGGCCTCGTTGTTGCTCAGCAGTCCTACAGGAGTGTGGAGGTACTCAGTGATCTTGGAACGAAAATGATGCTCACCCGAGGGGCCTAGGAGTCCTGAAAAGGGTACTTCCTTTAAAATAAGCAGAACTTTCACTACGAACTCATGGAAAGAGCTGCATGCCTCCCTTTCTGCATGGCTACTCAGGCCCTTACCTCGAGGCAAGCACTCGCGTTGAGATACCCTTTAACTCTAGACCATGGCAAATTGTGCCCATCCCGGACAATGAAGCACTCTGTGTAGCCAGAGAAAACTCATTTTCTTCCCAGACCCATGCCTACAGTGGCCAGAGGCCTGTCAACAGCTAGAATTGCAGGGAGCTTCACGGCCGCATGAATGGAGCTCTCAAAATGTTAACGCAAGGCTACTACCAACATGCCCCCATTTCCATAGGCACAAACAGCATACATCCCTGTGGTTTCTAACACCTCAGAAGAGACACAGAGTACACACTGGTTCCTTCCGTGAATCAACTTCTCGAGGCAGGGTGTTCTGCATCTAGTGAACTGCCTCAACCAAGGAACGCCCTAACTAGGCCTCTGGGCCCGTGCCTCTTCAAAAGCCTGCAGTGCTACAGGAAAAACTGTGCTTTCTTTGCAAGAGGAAGGCAAGCCGACTTTCTCCTGGAGCAGGGTGACTTCAGGTACGAGTTACAGAATGGAAGCCGCAACCGAGTGTGTTTCTCTGTGCAGCTCAGACTAGGGAAGGAGTGCGACTTCCACGGCATGTTGGAACTTGCTAGAACGGTGCTCGTGAACCTGTGCGATTGCTGGCTAAATCAAGATGGCCCAAGAAAGAGTGCACTGTGTTGCCCTACACTCGGCATACACACTGTGAGTCCGAAAGCTACGGGCCTGGATATTGCTTAGAAGGGCCAGGGGAGCCTGAGGGTACTCAGTGTTCTTGCAGGGAATAGGGTTTCCAGGCGAGGCACCTAGGTGTCCTGAAAGGCGTACTGGCGTTAAAATGCTGCAGAGCAGAGATTACGGCCTCATGGAAACTGCTACATGCCTCCGCTTCTGCATAGCATTTCAGGGCCTTACCTCGAGGCAAGTTCTCACGTTGCTTGCCCTGTGAGCGACACAGAATGCTAGGATGCTGTATTTCTCCTTGAATAGAGTGACTTCAGGGACGAGGTCCCTGAAGAATTCTAAGCAGAGTGTTTTCTCATGGCAGCTCAGACGAGGGCAATGTCGAAGACTTCCAGGGCATGTTGGACGGCCTAGAAATGTGGTTCTGATGCTGTTCGAGTGCTCTGGAAATGTAGTTCTCCTGAAGTAACGTACAGTGTGTTGCCCGAGACTCGGCAGACACAGAGGGCCTCCGAGGGACATATGGGACTCAGTGTTGCTCAGCAGGCCCACAAGGGTGTGGAGTTAGTCAGTGATCTAGGAACGAAAATGATGCTCACCCGAGGGGTCTAGGAGTCCTGAAAAGGGTACTTCCTTTAAAGTAAAGCAGATTAGCGACTAAGAGCGCATGGAAAGAGCTGCATGCCTCCCTTTCTGCAGGGCTACTCAGGGCCTTACCTCGAGGCAAGGACTCACGTTGAGATTCCCTTTAGCTCTAGAGCATGGCAAGGTGAGCCCCACCCGGAGCAATGAAGCACCCTGTGTAGCCAGAGAAAACATTTTCTTCCCAGACCCATGCCTACAGTGGCCAGGGGCCTGTCCACAGCAGAGAATTTCAGCTAGCTGCACGGCAACAAGAATGGAGGTTTCCAAAAGGAAAAGCAAGGCTAGTACCATCGCTCCCCCAATTTCATGGGCACACGCAGGATACCTCCCAGTGCTTTCTAACCAGTCAAAAGAGACACAGAGTACACACTGGTTCCTTCCCTGAATCAACTTCTCGAAGCAGGGTGTTCTGCATCTAGTGAAATGCCTCAACCAAGGAACGCCCTAGCTAGGCCTCTGGGCCCGTGCCTCTTCAAAAGCTTGCAGTGCTACAGGAGAAACTGTGCTGTCGTTGCAGTAGGAACGCAAGCCGTCTTTCTCCTGGAGGCAGGGTGATTTCAGGTAGGAGGTGGATGGAAGGTGAAGCCGAGTGTTTTTCTTTGTGCAGCTCAGACTAGGGAATTTGTGCGATGTCCACAGCATGTTGGAACTTGCTAGAACGGTGCTCGTGAACCTGAGCGATTGCTGTGAAATCACGATATCCCACGAAAGAGTGCAGTGTGTTGCCCATGACTCAGCAGACACAGAGGACCTCCGAGGGTCCTATGGGCCTCGTTGTTGCTCAGCAGGCCTACAGGGGTGTGGAGGTACTCAGTGATCTTGGAACGAAAATGATGCTCACCCGAGGGGCTTAGGAGTCCTGAAAACGGCACTTCCTTTAAAATAAAGCAGAACAGCGACTAAGAGCTCATGGAAAGAGCTGCATGCCTCCCTTTCTGCATGGCTCCTCAGGGCCTTACATCGAGGCAAGGACTCACGTTGAGATTCCCTGTAGCTCTAGAGCATGGAAAGCTGAGCCCTACCCCAGCCAATGAAGCGCCCTGTGTAGCCAGAAAACACTCATTTTCTTCCCAGACCCATGGCTACACAGGTCGAGGCCTGTCAACAGCATAGAATTTCAGGGAGCTTCACGGCAGCAAGGATGGAGCTTTCCAAATGGAAAGCGAGGTTAGTACCATCTTGACCCCTTTTCCATTGGCACAGGCAGCATACATCTCTGTGGTTTCTAACGAGTCAAAAGAGACCCAGAGTACACACTGGTTGCTTCCCTGAATCAACTTATCGAGGCAGGGAGTTTTGCATCTAGTGAACTGCCTCAACCAAGGAACGCCCTAGCTCGGCCTCTGGGGCCGTGCCTCTTCAAAAGCCTGCAGTGCTACAGGAAAAACTGTGCTTTCGTTGCAATAGGAAAGCAAGCCGACTTCTCCTGGAGGCACGGTGACTTCAGGTAGGAGGTCCTGGATGGAAGGAGAAGCCGAGTGTTTTTCTCAGTGAAGCTCAGACTGGAATGAGTGCGACTTCCACGGCATGTTGGAACTTGCTAGAACGGTGCTCGTGAACCTTTGCGAGTTCTGGGTAAATCAAGAAGTCCCAAAAAAGAGTGCAGTGTGTTGTCCATGGCTCGGCAGAAACAGAGGGCCGCCGAGAGACCTATGAGCCTCGTTGTTGCTCAGCAGGCTCACAGGGGTGTGGAGGTACTCAGTGATCTTGGAACGAAAATGATGCTCACCCGAGGGGCCTAGGAGTCCTGAAAAGGGTACTTCCTTTAAAATAAAGCAGAACAGCGAATAAGAGCTCATGGAAACAGCTGCATGCCTCCGTTTCTGCATGGCTACTCAGGGCCTTACTCCGAGGCAAGGACTCACGTTGAGATTCCCTTTAGCTCTAGAGCATGGCAAGATGAGCCCCACCCCGGTTAATGAAGCACCCTCTGTAGCCAGAGAAAACTCATTTTCTTCCCAGACCCATGCCTGCAGTGGCCAGTGGCCTGTCAACAGCAGAGAATTTCGCTAGCTTCACGGCAACAAGAATGGACGTTTCCAAATGGAAAAACAAGGCTAGTACCAGTACACGCCCATTTCCATGGGCACACGCAGGATACATCCCTGTGGTTTCTAACGAGTCAAAAGAGACACAGAGTACACACTGGTTCCTTCCCTGAATCAACTTCTTGAGGCAGGGTGTTCTGCATCTAGTGAACTGCCTCAACCGAGGAACGCCCTAGCTAGGCCTCTGGGCCCGTGCCTCTTCAGAAGCCTGCATTGCTACAGGAAAAACTTTGCTTTCGTTGCAAGAGGATTGCAAGACGACTTCTCCTGGAGGCAGGGTGACTTCAGGTAGGAGGTGGATGGAAGGCGAAGCCGAGTGTTTTTCTCAGTGCAGCTCAGACTAGGGAATGTGTGTGACTTCCACAGCATGTTGGAACTTGCTAGAACGCTGCTCGTGAACCTGTACGAGTGCAGTGAACTTAGGAGATCCCAAGAAAGAGTGCAGTGTGTAGCCCATGACTCCGCAGACACATAGGACCTCCGAGGGACCTATGGGCCTCGTTGTTGCTCAGCAGTCCTACAGGAGTGTGGAGGTACTCAGTGATCTTGGAACGAAAATGATGCTCACCCGAGGGGCCTAGGAGTCCTGAAAAGGGTACTTCCTTTAAAATAAGCAGAACTTTCACTACGAACTCATGGAAAGAGCTGCATGCCTCCCTTTCTGCATGGCTACTCAGGCCCTTACCTCGAGGCAAGCACTCGCGTTGAGATACCCTTTAACTCTAGACCATGGCAAATTGTGCCCATCCCGGACAATGAAGCACTCTGTGTAGCCAGAGAAAACTCATTTTCTTCCCAGACCCATGCCTACAGTGGCCAGAGGCCTGTCAACAGCTAGAATTGCAGGGAGCTTCACGGCCGCATGAATGGAGCTCTCAAAATGTTAACGCAAGGCTACTACCAACATGCCCCCATTTCCATAGGCACAAACAGCATACATCCCTGTGGTTTCTAACACCTCAGAAGAGACACAGAGTACACACTGGTTCCTTCCGTGAATCAACTTCTCGAGGCAGGGTGTTCTGCATCTAGTGAACTGCCTCAACCAAGGAACGCCCTAACTAGGCCTCTGGGCCCGTGCCTCTTCAAAAGCCTGCAGTGCTACAGGAAAAACTGTGCTTTCTTTGCAAGAGGAAGGCAAGCCGACTTTCTCCTGGAGCAGGGTGACTTCAGGTACGAGTTACAGAATGGAAGCCGCAACCGAGTGTGTTTCTCTGTGCAGCTCAGACTAGGGAAGGAGTGCGACTTCCACGGCATGTTGGAACTTGCTAGAACGGTGCTCGTGAACCTGTGCGATTGCTGGCTAAATCAAGATGGCCCAAGAAAGAGTGCACTGTGTTGCCCTACACTCGGCATACACACTGTGAGTCCGAAAGCTACGGGCCTGGATATTGCTTAGAAGGGCCAGGGGAGCCTGAGGGTACTCAGTGTTCTTGCAGGGAATAGGGTTTCCAGGCGAGGCACCTAGGTGTCCTGAAAGGCGTACTGGCGTTAAAATGCTGCAGAGCAGAGATTACGGCCTCATGGAAACTGCTACATGCCTCCGCTTCTGCATAGCATTTCAGGGCCTTACCTCGAGGCAAGTTCTCACGTTGCTTGCCCTGTGAGCGACACAGAATGCTAGGATGCTGTATTTCTCCTTGAATAGAGTGACTTCAGGGACGAGGTCCCTGAAGAATTCTAAGCAGAGTGTTTTCTCATGGCAGCTCAGACGAGGGCAATGTCGAAGACTTCCAGGGCATGTTGGACGGCCTAGAAATGTGGTTCTGATGCTGTTCGAGTGCTCTGGAAATGTAGTTCTCCTGAAGTAACGTACAGTGTGTTGCCCGAGACTCGGCAGACACAGAGGGCCTCCGAGGGACATATGGGACTCAGTGTTGCTCAGCAGGCCCACAAGGGTGTGGAGTTAGTCAGTGATCTAGGAACGAAAATGATGCTCACCCGAGGGGTCTAGGAGTCCTGAAAAGGGTACTTCCTTTAAAGTAAAGCAGATTAGCGACTAAGAGCGCATGGAAAGAGCTGCATGCCTCCCTTTCTGCAGGGCTACTCAGGGCCTTACCTCGAGGCAAGGACTCACGTTGAGATTCCCTTTAGCTCTAGAGCATGGCAAGGTGAGCCCCACCCGGAGCAATGAAGCACCCTGTGTAGCCAGAGAAAACATTTTCTTCCCAGACCCATGCCTACAGTGGCCAGGGGCCTGTCCACAGCAGAGAATTTCAGCTAGCTGCACGGCAACAAGAATGGAGGTTTCCAAAAGGAAAAGCAAGGCTAGTACCATCGCTCCCCCAATTTCATGGGCACACGCAGGATACCTCCCAGTGCTTTCTAACCAGTCAAAAGAGACACAGAGTACACACTGGTTCCTTCCCTGAATCAACTTCTCGAAGCAGGGTGTTCTGCATCTAGTGAAATGCCTCAACCAAGGAACGCCCTAGCTAGGCCTCTGGGCCCGTGCCTCTTCAAAAGCTTGCAGTGCTACAGGAGAAACTGTGCTGTCGTTGCAGTAGGAACGCAAGCCGTCTTTCTCCTGGAGGCAGGGTGATTTCAGGTAGGAGGTGGATGGAAGGTGAAGCCGAGTGTTTTTCTTTGTGCAGCTCAGACTAGGGAATTTGTGCGATGTCCACAGCATGTTGGAACTTGCTAGAACGGTGCTCGTGAACCTGAGCGATTGCTGTGAAATCACGATATCCCACGAAAGAGTGCAGTGTGTTGCCCATGACTCAGCAGACACAGAGGACCTCCGAGGGTCCTATGGGCCTCGTTGTTGCTCAGCAGGCCTACAGGGGTGTGGAGGTACTCAGTGATCTTGGAACGAAAATGATGCTCACCCGAGGGGCTTAGGAGTCCTGAAAACGGCACTTCCTTTAAAATAAAGCAGAACAGCGACTAAGAGCTCATGGAAAGAGCTGCATGCCTCCCTTTCTGCATGGCTCCTCAGGGCCTTACATCGAGGCAAGGACTCACGTTGAGATTCCCTGTAGCTCTAGAGCATGGAAAGCTGAGCCCTACCCCAGCCAATGAAGCGCCCTGTGTAGCCAGAAAACACTCATTTTCTTCCCAGACCCATGGCTACACAGGTCGAGGCCTGTCAACAGCATAGAATTTCAGGGAGCTTCACGGCAGCAAGGATGGAGCTTTCCAAATGGAAAGCGAGGTTAGTACCATCTTGACCCCTTTTCCATTGGCACAGGCAGCATACATCTCTGTGGTTTCTAACGAGTCAAAAGAGACCCAGAGTACACACTGGTTGCTTCCCTGAATCAACTTATCGAGGCAGGGAGTTTTGCATCTAGTGAACTGCCTCAACCAAGGAACGCCCTAGCTCGGCCTCTGGGGCCGTGCCTCTTCAAAAGCCTGCAGTGCTACAGGAAAAACTGTGCTTTCGTTGCAATAGGAAAGCAAGCCGACTTCTCCTGGAGGCACGGTGACTTCAGGTAGGAGGTCCTGGATGGAAGGAGAAGCCGAGTGTTTTTCTCAGTGAAGCTCAGACTGGAATGAGTGCGACTTCCACGGCATGTTGGAACTTGCTAGAACGGTGCTCGTGAACCTTTGCGAGTTCTGGGTAAATCAAGAAGTCCCAAAAAAGAGTGCAGTGTGTTGTCCATGGCTCGGCAGAAACAGAGGGCCGCCGAGAGACCTATGAGCCTCGTTGTTGCTCAGCAGGCTCACAGGGGTGTGGAGGTACTCAGTGATCTTGGAACGAAAATGATGCTCACCCGAGGGGCCTAGGAGTCCTGAACAGGGTACTTCCTTTAAAATAAAGCAGAACAGCGAATAAGAGCTCATGGAAACAGCTGCATGCCTCCGTTTCTGCATGGCTACTCAGGGCCTTACTCCGAGGCAAGGACTCACGTTGAGATTCCCTTTAGCTCTAGAGCATGGCAAGATGAGCCCCACCCCGGTTAATGAAGCACCCTCTGTAGCCAGAGAAAACTCATTTTCTTCCCAGACCCATGCCTGCAGTGGCCAGTGGCCTGTCAACAGCAGAGAATTTCGCTAGCTTCACGGCAACAAGAATGGACGTTTCCAAATGGAAAAACAAGGCTAGTACCAGTACACGCCCATTTCCATGGGCACACGCAGGATACATCCCTGTGGTTTCTAACGAGTCAAAAGAGACACAGAGTACACACTGGTTCCTTCCCTGAATCAACTTCTTGAGGCAGGGTGTTCTGCATCTAGTGAACTGCCTCAACCGAGGAACGCCCTAGCTAGGCCTCTGGGCCCGTGCCTCTTCAGAAGCCTGCATTGCTACAGGAAAAACTTTGCTTTCGTTGCAAGAGGATTGCAAGACGACTTCTCCTGGAGGCAGGGTGACTTCAGGTAGGAGGTGGATGGAAGGCGAAGCCGAGTGTTTTTCTCAGTGCAGCTCAGACTAGGGAATGTGTGTGACTTCCACAGCATGTTGGAACTTGCTAGAACGCTGCTCGTGAACCTGTACGAGTGCAGTGAACTTAGGAGATCCCAAGAAAGAGTGCAGTGTGTAGCCCATGACTCCGCAGACACATAGGACCTCCGAGGGACCTATGGGCCTCGTTGTTGCTCAGCAGTCCTACAGGAGTGTGGAGGTACTCAGTGATCTTGGAACGAAAATGATGCTCACCCGAGGGGCCTAGGAGTCCTGAAAAGGGTACTTCCTTTAAAATAAGCAGAACTTTCACTACGAACTCATGGAAAGAGCTGCATGCCTCCCTTTCTGCATGGCTACTCAGGCCCTTACCTCGAGGCAAGCACTCGCGTTGAGATACCCTTTAACTCTAGACCATGGCAAATTGTGCCCATCCCGGACAATGAAGCACTCTGTGTAGCCAGAGAAAACTCATTTTCTTCCCAGACCCATGCCTACAGTGGCCAGAGGCCTGTCAACAGCTAGAATTGCAGGGAGCTTCACGGCCGCATGAATGGAGCTCTCAAAATGTTAACGCAAGGCTACTACCAACATGCCCCCATTTCCATAGGCACAAACAGCATACATCCCTGTGGTTTCTAACACCTCAGAAGAGACACAGAGTACACACTGGTTCCTTCCGTGAATCAACTTCTCGAGGCAGGGTGTTCTGCATCTAGTGAACTGCCTCAACCAAGGAACGCCCTAACTAGGCCTCTGGGCCCGTGCCTCTTCAAAAGCCTGCAGTGCTACAGGAAAAACTGTGCTTTCTTTGCAAGAGGAAGGCAAGCCGACTTTCTCCTGGAGCAGGGTGACTTCAGGTACGAGTTACAGAATGGAAGCCGCAACCGAGTGTGTTTCTCTGTGCAGCTCAGACTAGGGAAGGAGTGCGACTTCCACGGCATGTTGGAACTTGCTAGAACGGTGCTCGTGAACCTGTGCGATTGCTGGCTAAATCAAGATGGCCCAAGAAAGAGTGCACTGTGTTGCCCTACACTCGGCATACACACTGTGAGTCCGAAAGCTACGGGCCTGGATATTGCTTAGAAGGGCCAGGGGAGCCTGAGGGTACTCAGTGTTCTTGCAGGGAATAGGGTTTCCAGGCGAGGCACCTAGGTGTCCTGAAAGGCGTACTGGCGTTAAAATGCTGCAGAGCAGAGATTACGGCCTCATGGAAACTGCTACATGCCTCCGCTTCTGCATAGCATTTCAGGGCCTTACCTCGAGGCAAGTTCTCACGTTGCTTGCCCTGTGAGCGACACAGAATGCTAGGATGCTGTATTTCTCCTTGAATAGAGTGACTTCAGGGACGAGGTCCCTGAAGAATTCTAAGCAGAGTGTTTTCTCATGGCAGCTCAGACGAGGGCAATGTCGAAGACTTCCAGGGCATGTTGGACGGCCTAGAAATGTGGTTCTGATGCTGTTCGAGTGCTCTGGAAATGTAGTTCTCCTGAAGTAACGTACAGTGTGTTGCCCGAGACTCGGCAGACACAGAGGGCCTCCGAGGGACATATGGGACTCAGTGTTGCTCAGCAGGCCCACAAGGGTGTGGAGTTAGTCAGTGATCTAGGAACGAAAATGATGCTCACCCGAGGGGTCTAGGAGTCCTGAAAAGGGTACTTCCTTTAAAGTAAAGCAGATTAGCGACTAAGAGCGCATGGAAAGAGCTGCATGCCTCCCTTTCTGCAGGGCTACTCAGGGCCTTACCTCGAGGCAAGGACTCACGTTGAGATTCCCTTTAGCTCTAGAGCATGGCAAGGTGAGCCCCACCCGGAGCAATGAAGCACCCTGTGTAGCCAGAGAAAACATTTTCTTCCCAGACCCATGCCTACAGTGGCCAGGGGCCTGTCCACAGCAGAGAATTTCAGCTAGCTGCACGGCAACAAGAATGGAGGTTTCCAAAAGGAAAAGCAAGGCTAGTACCATCGCTCCCCCAATTTCATGGGCACACGCAGGATACCTCCCAGTGCTTTCTAACCAGTCAAAAGAGACACAGAGTACACACTGGTTCCTTCCCTGAATCAACTTCTCGAAGCAGGGTGTTCTGCATCTAGTGAAATGCCTCAACCAAGGAACGCCCTAGCTAGGCCTCTGGGCCCGTGCCTCTTCAAAAGCTTGCAGTGCTACAGGAGAAACTGTGCTGTCGTTGCAGTAGGAACGCAAGCCGTCTTTCTCCTGGAGGCAGGGTGATTTCAGGTAGGAGGTGGATGGAAGGTGAAGCCGAGTGTTTTTCTTTGTGCAGCTCAGACTAGGGAATTTGTGCGATGTCCACAGCATGTTGGAACTTGCTAGAACGGTGCTCGTGAACCTGAGCGATTGCTGTGAAATCACGATATCCCACGAAAGAGTGCAGTGTGTTGCCCATGACTCAGCAGACACAGAGGACCTCCGAGGGTCCTATGGGCCTCGTTGTTGCTCAGCAGGCCTACAGGGGTGTGGAGGTACTCAGTGATCTTGGAACGAAAATGATGCTCACCCGAGGGGCTTAGGAGTCCTGAAAACGGCACTTCCTTTAAAATAAAGCAGAACAGCGACTAAGAGCTCATGGAAAGAGCTGCATGCCTCCCTTTCTGCATGGCTCCTCAGGGCCTTACATCGAGGCAAGGACTCACGTTGAGATTCCCTGTAGCTCTAGAGCATGGAAAGCTGAGCCCTACCCCAGCCAATGAAGCGCCCTGTGTAGCCAGAAAACACTCATTTTCTTCCCAGACCCATGGCTACACAGGTCGAGGCCTGTCAACAGCATAGAATTTCAGGGAGCTTCACGGCAGCAAGGATGGAGCTTTCCAAATGGAAAGCGAGGTTAGTACCATCTTGACCCCTTTTCCATTGGCACAGGCAGCATACATCTCTGTGGTTTCTAACGAGTCAAAAGAGACCCAGAGTACACACTGGTTGCTTCCCTGAATCAACTTATCGAGGCAGGGAGTTTTGCATCTAGTGAACTGCCTCAACCAAGGAACGCCCTAGCTCGGCCTCTGGGGCCGTGCCTCTTCAAAAGCCTGCAGTGCTACAGGAAAAACTGTGCTTTCGTTGCAATAGGAAAGCAAGCCGACTTCTCCTGGAGGCACGGTGACTTCAGGTAGGAGGTCCTGGATGGAAGGAGAAGCCGAGTGTTTTTCTCAGTGAAGCTCAGACTGGAATGAGTGCGACTTCCACGGCATGTTGGAACTTGCTAGAACGGTGCTCGTGAACCTTTGCGAGTTCTGGGTAAATCAAGAAGTCCCAAAAAAGAGTGCAGTGTGTTGTCCATGGCTCGGCAGAAACAGAGGGCCGCCGAGAGACCTATGAGCCTCGTTGTTGCTCAGCAGGCTCACAGGGGTGTGGAGGTACTCAGTGATCTCGGAACGAAAATGATGCTCACCCGAGGGGCCTAGGAGTCCTGAACAGGGTACTTCCTTTAAAATAAAGCAGAACAGCGAATAAGAGCTCATGGAAACAGCTGCATGCCTCCGTTTCTGCATGGCTACTCAGGGCCTTACTCCGAGGCAAGGACTCACGTTGAGATTCCCTTTAGCTCTAGAGCATGGCAAGATGAGCCCCACCCCGGTTAATGAAGCACCCTCTGTAGCCAGAGAAAACTCATTTTCTTCCCAGACCCATGCCTGCAGTGGCCAGTGGCCTGTCAACAGCAGAGAATTTCGCTAGCTTCACGGCAACAAGAATGGACGTTTCCAAATGGAAAAACAAGGCTAGTACCAGTACACGCCCATTTCCATGGGCACACGCAGGATACATCCCTGTGGTTTCTAACGAGTCAAAAGAGACACAGAGTACACACTGGTTCCTTCCCTGAATCAACTTCTTGAGGCAGGGTGTTCTGCATCTAGTGAACTGCCTCAACCGAGGAACGCCCTAGCTAGGCCTCTGGGCCCGTGCCTCTTCAGAAGCCTGCATTGCTACAGGAAAAACTTTGCTTTCGTTGCAAGAGGATTGCAAGACGACTTCTCCTGGAGGCAGGGTGACTTCAGGTAGGAGGTGGATGGAAGGCGAAGCCGAGTGTTTTTCTCAGTGCAGCTCAGACTAGGGAATGTGTGTGACTTCCACAGCATGTTGGAACTTGCTAGAACGCTGCTCGTGAACCTGTACGAGTGCAGTGAACTTAGGAGATCCCAAGAAAGAGTGCAGTGTGTAGCCCATGACTCCGCAGACACATAGGACCTCCGAGGGACCTATGGGCCTCGTTGTTGCTCAGCAGTCCTACAGGAGTGTGGAGGTACTCAGTGATCTTGGAACGAAAATGATGCTCACCCGAGGGGCCTAGGAGTCCTGAAAAGGGTACTTCCTTTAAAATAAGCAGAACTTTCACTACGAACTCATGGAAAGAGCTGCATGCCTCCCTTTCTGCATGGCTACTCAGGCCCTTACCTCGAGGCAAGCACTCGCGTTGAGATACCCTTTAACTCTAGACCATGGCAAATTGTGCCCATCCCGGACAATGAAGCACTCTGTGTAGCCAGAGATAACTCATTTTCTTCCCAGACCCATGCCTACAGTGGCCAGAGGCCTGTCAACAGCTAGAATTGCAGGGAGCTTCACGGCCGCATGAATGGAGCTCTCAAAATGTTAACGCAAGGCTACTACCAACATGCCCCCATTTCCATAGGCACAAACAGCATACATCCCTGTGGTTTCTAACACCTCAGAAGAGACACAGAGTACACACTGGTTCCTTCCGTGAATCAACTTCTCGAGGCAGGGTGTTCTGCATCTAGTGAACTGCCTCAACCAAGGAACGCCCTAACTAGGCCTCTGGGCCCGTGCCTCTTCAAAAGCCTGCAGTGCTACAGGAAAAACTGTGCTTTCTTTGCAAGAGGAAGGCAAGCCGACTTTCTCCTGGAGCAGGGTGACTTCAGGTACGAGTTACAGAATGGAAGCCGCAACCGAGTGTGTTTCTCTGTGCAGCTCAGACTAGGGAAGGAGTGCGACTTCCACGGCATGTTGGAACTTGCTAGAACGGTGCTCGTGAACCTGTGCGATTGCTGGCTAAATCAAGATGGCCCAAGAAAGAGTGCACTGTGTTGCCCTACACTCGGCATACACACTGTGAGTCCGAAAGCTACGGGCCTGGATATTGCTTAGAAGGGCCAGGGGAGCCTGAGGGTACTCAGTGTTCTTGCAGGGAATAGGGTTTCCAGGCGAGGCACCTAGGTGTCCTGAAAGGCGTACTGGCGTTAAAATGCTGCAGAGCAGAGATTACGGCCTCATGGAAACTGCTACATGCCTCCGCTTCTGCATAGCATTTCAGGGCCTTACCTCGAGGCAAGTTCTCACGTTGCTTGCCCTGTGAGCGACACAGAATGCTAGGATGCTGTATTTCTCCTTGAATAGAGTGACTTCAGGGACGAGGTCCCTGAAGAATTCTAAGCAGAGTGTTTTCTCATGGCAGCTCAGACGAGGGCAATGTCGAAGACTTCCAGGGCATGTTGGACGGCCTAGAAATGTGGTTCTGATGCTGTTCGAGTGCTCTGGAAATGTAGTTCTCCTGAAGTAACGTACAGTGTGTTGCCCGAGACTCGGCAGACACAGAGGGCCTCCGAGGGACATATGGGACTCAGTGTTGCTCAGCAGGCCCACAAGGGTGTGGAGTTAGTCAGTGATCTAGGAACGAAAATGATGCTCACCCGAGGGGTCTAGGAGTCCTGAAAAGGGTACTTCCTTTAAAGTAAAGCAGATTAGCGACTAAGAGCGCATGGAAAGAGCTGCATGCCTCCCTTTCTGCAGGGCTACTCAGGGCCTTACCTCGAGGCAAGGACTCACGTTGAGATTCCCTTTAGCTCTAGAGCATGGCAAGGTGAGCCCCACCCGGAGCAATGAAGCACCCTGTGTAGCCAGAGAAAACATTTTCTTCCCAGACCCATGCCTACAGTGGCCAGGGGCCTGTCCACAGCAGAGAATTTCAGCTAGCTGCACGGCAACAAGAATGGAGGTTTCCAAAAGGAAAAGCAAGGCTAGTACCATCGCTCCCCCAATTTCATGGGCACACGCAGGATACCTCCCAGTGCTTTCTAACCAGTCAAAAGAGACACAGAGTACACACTGGTTCCTTCCCTGAATCAACTTCTCGAAGCAGGGTGTTCTGCATCTAGTGAAATGCCTCAACCAAGGAACGCCCTAGCTAGGCCTCTGGGCCCGTGCCTCTTCAAAAGCTTGCAGTGCTACAGGAGAAACTGTGCTGTCGTTGCAGTAGGAACGCAAGCCGTCTTTCTCCTGGAGGCAGGGTGATTTCAGGTAGGAGGTGGATGGAAGGTGAAGCCGAGTGTTTTTCTTTGTGCAGCTCAGACTAGGGAATTTGTGCGATGTCCACAGCATGTTGGAACTTGCTAGAACGGTGCTCGTGAACCTGAGCGATTGCTGTGAAATCACGATATCCCACGAAAGAGTGCAGTGTGTTGCCCATGACTCAGCAGACACAGAGGACCTCCGAGGGTCCTATGGGCCTCGTTGTTGCTCAGCAGGCCTACAGGGGTGTGGAGGTACTCAGTGATCTTGGAACGAAAATGATGCTCACCCGAGGGGCTTAGGAGTCCTGAAAACGGCACTTCCTTTAAAATAAAGCAGAACAGCGACTAAGAGCTCATGGAAAGAGCTGCATGCCTCCCTTTCTGCATGGCTCCTCAGGGCCTTACATCGAGGCAAGGACTCACGTTGAGATTCCCTGTAGCTCTAGAGCATGGAAAGCTGAGCCCTACCCCAGCCAATGAAGCGCCCTGTGTAGCCAGAAAACACTCATTTTCTTCCCAGACCCATGGCTACACAGGTCGAGGCCTGTCAACAGCATAGAATTTCAGGGAGCTTCACGGCAGCAAGGATGGAGCTTTCCAAATGGAAAGCGAGGTTAGTACCATCTTGACCCCTTTTCCATTGGCACAGGCAGCATACATCTCTGTGGTTTCTAACGAGTCAAAAGAGACCCAGAGTACACACTGGTTGCTTCCCTGAATCAACTTATCGAGGCAGGGAGTTTTGCATCTAGTGAACTGCCTCAACCAAGGAACGCCCTAGCTCGGCCTCTGGGGCCGTGCCTCTTCAAAAGCCTGCAGTGCTACAGGAAAAACTGTGCTTTCGTTGCAATAGGAAAGCAAGCCGACTTCTCCTGGAGGCACGGTGACTTCAGGTAGGAGGTCCTGGATGGAAGGAGAAGCCGAGTGTTTTTCTCAGTGAAGCTCAGACTGGAATGAGTGCGACTTCCACGGCATGTTGGAACTTGCTAGAACGGTGCTCGTGAACCTTTGCGAGTTCTGGGTAAATCAAGAAGTCCCAAAAAAGAGTGCAGTGTGTTGTCCATGGCTCGGCAGAAACAGAGGGCCGCCGAGAGACCTATGAGCCTCGTTGTTGCTCAGCAGGCTCACAGGGGTGTGGAGGTACTCAGTGATCTCGGAACGAAAATGATGCTCACCCGAGGGGCCTAGGAGTCCTGAACAGGGTACTTCCTTTAAAATAAAGCAGAACAGCGAATAAGAGCTCATGGAAACAGCTGCATGCCTCCGTTTCTGCATGGCTACTCAGGGCCTTACTCCGAGGCAAGGACTCACGTTGAGATTCCCTTTAGCTCTAGAGCATGGCAAGATGAGCCCCACCCCGGTTAATGAAGCACCCTCTGTAGCCAGAGAAAACTCATTTTCTTCCCAGACCCATGCCTGCAGTGGCCAGTGGCCTGTCAACAGCAGAGAATTTCGCTAGCTTCACGGCAACAAGAATGGACGTTTCCAAATGGAAAAACAAGGCTAGTACCAGTACACGCCCATTTCCATGGGCACACGCAGGATACATCCCTGTGGTTTCTAACGAGTCAAAAGAGACACAGAGTACACACTGGTTCCTTCCCTGAATCAACTTCTTGAGGCAGGGTGTTCTGCATCTAGTGAACTGCCTCAACCGAGGAACGCCCTAGCTAGGCCTCTGGGCCCGTGCCTCTTCAGAAGCCTGCATTGCTACAGGAAAAACTTTGCTTTCGTTGCAAGAGGATTGCAAGACGACTTCTCCTGGAGGCAGGGTGACTTCAGGTAGGAGGTGGATGGAAGGCGAAGCCGAGTGTTTTTCTCAGTGCAGCTCAGACTAGGGAATGTGTGTGACTTCCACAGCATGTTGGAACTTGCTAGAACGCTGCTCGTGAACCTGTACGAGTGCAGTGAACTTAGGAGATCCCAAGAAAGAGTGCAGTGTGTAGCCCATGACTCCGCAGACACATAGGACCTCCGAGGGACCTATGGGCCTCGTTGTTGCTCAGCAGTCCTACAGGAGTGTGGAGGTACTCAGTGATCTTGGAACGAAAATGATGCTCACCCGAGGGGCCTAGGAGTCCTGAAAAGGGTACTTCCTTTAAAATAAGCAGAACTTTCACTACGAACTCATGGAAAGAGCTGCATGCCTCCCTTTCTGCATGGCTACTCAGGCCCTTACCTCGAGGCAAGCACTCGCGTTGAGATACCCTTTAACTCTAGACCATGGCAAATTGTGCCCATCCCGGACAATGAAGCACTCTGTGTAGCCAGAGAAAACTCATTTTCTTCCCAGACCCATGCCTACAGTGGCCAGAGGCCTGTCAACAGCTAGAATTGCAGGGAGCTTCACGGCCGCATGAATGGAGCTCTCAAAATGTTAACGCAAGGCTACTACCAACATGCCCCCATTTCCATAGGCACAAACAGCATACATCCCTGTGGTTTCTAACACCTCAGAAGAGACACAGAGTACACACTGGTTCCTTCCGTGAATCAACTTCTCGAGGCAGGGTGTTCTGCATCTAGTGAACTGCCTCAACCAAGGAACGCCCTAACTAGGCCTCTGGGCCCGTGCCTCTTCAAAAGCCTGCAGTGCTACAGGAAAAACTGTGCTTTCTTTGCAAGAGGAAGGCAAGCCGACTTTCTCCTGGAGCAGGGTGACTTCAGGTACGAGTTACAGAATGGAAGCCGCAACCGAGTGTGTTTCTCTGTGCAGCTCAGACTAGGGAAGGAGTGCGACTTCCACGGCATGTTGGAACTTGCTAGAACGGTGCTCGTGAACCTGTGCGATTGCTGGCTAAATCAAGATGGCCCAAGAAAGAGTGCACTGTGTTGCCCTACACTCGGCATACACACTGTGAGTCCGAAAGCTACGGGCCTGGATATTGCTTAGAAGGGCCAGGGGAGCCTGAGGGTACTCAGTGTTCTTGCAGGGAATAGGGTTTCCAGGCGAGGCACCTAGGTGTCCTGAAAGGCGTACTGGCGTTAAAATGCTGCAGAGCAGAGATTACGGCCTCATGGAAACTGCTACATGCCTCCGCTTCTGCATAGCATTTCAGGGCCTTACCTCGAGGCAAGTTCTCACGTTGCTTGCCCTGTGAGCGACACAGAATGCTAGGATGCTGTATTTCTCCTTGAATAGAGTGACTTCAGGGACGAGGTCCCTGAAGAATTCTAAGCAGAGTGTTTTCTCATGGCAGCTCAGACGAGGGCAATGTCGAAGACTTCCAGGGCATGTTGGACGGCCTAGAAATGTGGTTCTGATGCTGTTCGAGTGCTCTGGAAATGTAGTTCTCCTGAAGTAACGTACAGTGTGTTGCCCGAGACTCGGCAGACACAGAGGGCCTCCGAGGGACATATGGGACTCAGTGTTGCTCAGCAGGCCCACAAGGGTGTGGAGTTAGTCAGTGATCTAGGAACGAAAATGATGCTCACCCGAGGGGTCTAGGAGTCCTGAAAAGGGTACTTCCTTTAAAGTAAAGCAGATTAGCGACTAAGAGCGCATGGAAAGAGCTGCATGCCTCCCTTTCTGCAGGGCTACTCAGGGCCTTACCTCGAGGCAAGGACTCACGTTGAGATTCCCTTTAGCTCTAGAGCATGGCAAGGTGAGCCCCACCCGGAGCAATGAAGCACCCTGTGTAGCCAGAGAAAACATTTTCTTCCCAGACCCATGCCTACAGTGGCCAGGGGCCTGTCCACAGCAGAGAATTTCAGCTAGCTGCACGGCAACAAGAATGGAGGTTTCCAAAAGGAAAAGCAAGGCTAGTACCATCGCTCCCCCAATTTCATGGGCACACGCATGATACCTCCCAGTGCTTTCTAACCAGTCAAAAGAGACACAGAGTACACACTGGTTCCTTCCCTGAATCAACTTCTCGAAGCAGGGTGTTCTGCATCTAGTGAAATGCCTCAACCAAGGAACGCCCTAGCTAGGCCTCTGGGCCCGTGCCTCTTCAAAAGCTTGCAGTGCTACAGGAGAAACTGTGCTGTCGTTGCAGTAGGAACGCAAGCCGTCTTTCTCCTGGAGGCAGGGTGATTTCAGGTAGGAGGTGGATGGAAGGTGAAGCCGAGTGTTTTTCTTTGTGCAGCTCAGACTAGGGAATTTGTGCGATGTCCACAGCATGTTGGAACTTGCTAGAACGGTGCTCGTGAACCTGAGCGATTGCTGTGAAATCACGATATCCCACGAAAGAGTGCAGTGTGTTGCCCATGACTCAGCAGACACAGAGGACCTCCGAGGGTCCTATGGGCCTCGTTGTTGCTCAGCAGGCCTACAGGGGTGTGGAGGTACTCAGTGATCTTGGAACGAAAATGATGCTCACCCGAGGGGCTTAGGAGTCCTGAAAACGGCACTTCCTTTAAAATAAAGCAGAACAGCGACTAAGAGCTCATGGAAAGAGCTGCATGCCTCCCTTTCTGCATGGCTCCTCAGGGCCTTACATCGAGGCAAGGACTCACGTTGAGATTCCCTGTAGCTCTAGAGCATGGAAAGCTGAGCCCTACCCCAGCCAATGAAGCGCCCTGTGTAGCCAGAAAACACTCATTTTCTTCCCAGACCCATGGCTACACAGGTCGAGGCCTGTCAACAGCATAGAATTTCAGGGAGCTTCACGGCAGCAAGGATGGAGCTTTCCAAATGGAAAGCGAGGTTAGTACCATCTTGACCCCTTTTCCATTGGCACAGGCAGCATACATCTCTGTGGTTTCTAACGAGTCAAAAGAGACCCAGAGTACACACTGGTTGCTTCCCTGAATCAACTTATCGAGGCAGGGAGTTTTGCATCTAGTGAACTGCCTCAACCAAGGAACGCCCTAGCTCGGCCTCTGGGGCCGTGCCTCTTCAAAAGCCTGCAGTGCTACAGGAAAAACTGTGCTTTCGTTGCAATAGGAAAGCAAGCCGACTTCTCCTGGAGGCACGGTGACTTCAGGTAGGAGGTCCTGGATGGAAGGAGAAGCCGAGTGTTTTTCTCAGTGAAGCTCAGACTGGAATGAGTGCGACTTCCACGGCATGTTGGAACTTGCTAGAACGGTGCTCGTGAACCTTTGCGAGTTCTGGGTAAATCAAGAAGTCCCAAAAAAGAGTGCAGTGTGTTGTCCATGGCTCGGCAGAAACAGAGGGCCGCCGAGAGACCTATGAGCCTCGTTGTTGCTCAGCAGGCTCACAGGGGTGTGGAGGTACTCAGTGATCTTGGAACGAAAATGATGCTCACCCGAGGGGCCTAGGAGTCCTGAAAAGGGTACTTCCTTTAAAATAAAGCAGAACAGCGAATAAGAGCTCATGGAAACAGCTGCATGCCTCCGTTTCTGCATGGCTACTCAGGGCCTTACTCCGAGGCAAGGACTCACGTTGAGATTCCCTTTAGCTCTAGAGCATGGCAAGATGAGCCCCACCCCGGTTAATGAAGCACCCTCTGTAGCCAGAGAAAACTCATTTTCTTCCCAGACCCATGCCTGCAGTGGCCAGTGGCCTGTCAACAGCAGAGAATTTCGCTAGCTTCACGGCAACAAGAATGGACGTTTCCAAATGGAAAAACAAGGCTAGTACCAGTACACGCCCATTTCCATGGGCACACGCAGGATACATCCCTGTGGTTTCTAACGAGTCAAAAGAGACACAGAGTACACACTGGTTCCTTCCCTGAATCAACTTCTTGAGGCAGGGTGTTCTGCATCTAGTGAACTGCCTCAACCGAGGAACGCCCTAGCTAGGCCTCTGGGCCCGTGCCTCTTCAGAAGCCTGCATTGCTACAGGAAAAACTTTGCTTTCGTTGCAAGAGGATTGCAAGACGACTTCTCCTGGAGGCAGGGTGACTTCAGGTAGGAGGTGGATGGAAGGCGAAGCCGAGTGTTTTTCTCAGTGCAGCTCAGACTAGGGAATGTGTGTGACTTCCACAGCATGTTGGAACTTGCTAGAACGCTGCTCGTGAACCTGTACGAGTGCAGTGAACTTAGGAGATCCCAAGAAAGAGTGCAGTGTGTAGCCCATGACTCCGCAGACACATAGGACCTCCGAGGGACCTATGGGCCTCGTTGTTGCTCAGCAGTCCTACAGGAGTGTGGAGGTACTCAGTGATCTTGGAACGAAAATGATGCTCACCCGAGGGGCCTAGGAGTCCTGAAAAGGGTACTTCCTTTAAAATAAGCAGAACTTTCACTACGAACTCATGGAAAGAGCTGCATGCCTCCCTTTCTGCATGGCTACTCAGGCCCTTACCTCGAGGCAAGCACTCGCGTTGAGATACCCTTTAACTCTAGACCATGGCAAATTGTGCCCATCCCGGACAATGAAGCACTCTGTGTAGCCAGAGAAAACTCATTTTCTTCCCAGACCCATGCCTACAGTGGCCAGAGGCCTGTCAACAGCTAGAATTGCAGGGAGCTTCACGGCCGCATGAATGGAGCTCTCAAAATGTTAACGCAAGGCTACTACCAACATGCCCCCATTTCCATAGGCACAAACAGCATACATCCCTGTGGTTTCTAACACCTCAGAAGAGACACAGAGTACACACTGGTTCCTTCCGTGAATCAACTTCTCGAGGCAGGGTGTTCTGCATCTAGTGAACTGCCTCAACCAAGGAACGCCCTAACTAGGCCTCTGGGCCCGTGCCTCTTCAAAAGCCTGCAGTGCTACAGGAAAAACTGTGCTTTCTTTGCAAGAGGAAGGCAAGCCGACTTTCTCCTGGAGCAGGGTGACTTCAGGTACGAGTTACAGAATGGAAGCCGCAACCGAGTGTGTTTCTCTGTGCAGCTCAGACTAGGGAAGGAGTGCGACTTCCACGGCATGTTGGAACTTGCTAGAACGGTGCTCGTGAACCTGTGCGATTGCTGGCTAAATCAAGATGGCCCAAGAAAGAGTGCACTGTGTTGCCCTACACTCGGCATACACACTGTGAGTCCGAAAGCTACGGGCCTGGATATTGCTTAGAAGGGCCAGGGGAGCCTGAGGGTACTCAGTGTTCTTGCAGGGAATAGGGTTTCCAGGCGAGGCACCTAGGTGTCCTGAAAGGCGTACTGGCGTTAAAATGCTGCAGAGCAGAGATTACGGCCTCATGGAAACTGCTACATGCCTCCGCTTCTGCATAGCATTTCAGGGCCTTACCTCGAGGCAAGTTCTCACGTTGCTTGCCCTGTGAGCGACACAGAATGCTAGGATGCTGTATTTCTCCTTGAATAGAGTGACTTCAGGGACGAGGTCCCTGAAGAATTCTAAGCAGAGTGTTTTCTCATGGCAGCTCAGACGAGGGCAATGTCGAAGACTTCCAGGGCATGTTGGACGGCCTAGAAATGTGGTTCTGATGCTGTTCGAGTGCTCTGGAAATGTAGTTCTCCTGAAGTAACGTACAGTGTGTTGCCCGAGACTCGGCAGACACAGAGGGCCTCCGAGGGACATATGGGACTCAGTGTTGCTCAGCAGGCCCACAAGGGTGTGGAGTTAGTCAGTGATCTAGGAACGAAAATGATGCTCACCCGAGGGGTCTAGGAGTCCTGAAAAGGGTACTTCCTTTAAAGTAAAGCAGATTAGCGACTAAGAGCGCATGGAAAGAGCTGCATGCCTCCCTTTCTGCAGGGCTACTCAGGGCCTTACCTCGAGGCAAGGACTCACGTTGAGATTCCCTTTAGCTCTAGAGCATGGCAAGGTGAGCCCCACCCGGAGCAATGAAGCACCCTGTGTAGCCAGAGAAAACATTTTCTTCCCAGACCCATGCCTACAGTGGCCAGGGGCCTGTCCACAGCAGAGAATTTCAGCTAGCTGCACGGCAACAAGAATGGAGGTTTCCAAAAGGAAAAGCAAGGCTAGTACCATCGCTCCCCCAATTTCATGGGCACACGCAGGATACCTCCCAGTGCTTTCTAACCAGTCAAAAGAGACACAGAGTACACACTGGTTCCTTCCCTGAATCAACTTCTCGAAGCAGGGTGTTCTGCATCTAGTGAAATGCCTCAACCAAGGAACGCCCTAGCTAGGCCTCTGGGCCCGTGCCTCTTCAAAAGCTTGCAGTGCTACAGGAGAAACTGTGCTGTCGTTGCAGTAGGAACGCAAGCCGTCTTTCTCCTGGAGGCAGGGTGATTTCAGGTAGGAGGTGGATGGAAGGTGAAGCCGAGTGTTTTTCTTTGTGCAGCTCAGACTAGGGAATTTGTGCGATGTCCACAGCATGTTGGAACTTGCTAGAACGGTGCTCGTGAACCTGAGCGATTGCTGTGAAATCACGATATCCCACGAAAGAGTGCAGTGTGTTGCCCATGACTCAGCAGACACAGAGGACCTCCGAGGGTCCTATGGGCCTCGTTGTTGCTCAGCAGGCCTACAGGGGTGTGGAGGTACTCAGTGATCTTGGAACGAAAATGATGCTCACCCGAGGGGCTTAGGAGTCCTGAAAACGGTACTTCCTTTAAAATAAAGCAGAACAGCGACTAAGAGCTCATGGAAAGAGCTGCATGCCTCCCTTTCTGCATGGCTCCTCAGGGCCTTACATCGAGGCAAGGACTCACGTTGAGATTCCCTGTAGCTCTAGAGCATGGAAAGCTGAGCCCTACCCCAGCCAATGAAGCGCCCTGTGTAGCCAGAAAACACTCATTTTCTTCCCAGACCCATGGCTACACAGGTCGAGGCCTGTCAACAGCATAGAATTTCAGGGAGCTTCACGGCAGCAAGGATGGAGCTTTCCAAATGGAAAGCGAGGTTAGTACCATCTTGACCCCTTTTCCATTGGCACAGGCAGCATACATCTCTGTGGTTTCTAACGAGTCAAAAGAGACCCAGAGTACACACTGGTTGCTTCCCTGAATCAACTTATCGAGGCAGGGAGTTTTGCATCTAGTGAACTGCCTCAACCAAGGAACGCCCTAGCTCGGCCTCTGGGGCCGTGCCTCTTCAAAAGCCTGCAGTGCTACAGGAAAAACTGTGCTTTCGTTGCAATAGGAAAGCAAGCCGACTTCTCCTGGAGGCACGGTGACTTCAGGTAGGAGGTCCTGGATGGAAGGAGAAGCCGAGTGTTTTTCTCAGTGAAGCTCAGACTGGAATGAGTGCGACTTCCACGGCATGTTGGAACTTGCTAGAACGGTGCTCGTGAACCTTTGCGAGTTCTGGGTAAATCAAGAAGTCCCAAAAAAGAGTGCAGTGTGTTGTCCATGGCTCGGCAGAAACAGAGGGCCGCCGAGAGACCTATGAGCCTCGTTGTTGCTCAGCAGGCTCACAGGGGTGTGGAGGTACTCAGTGATCTTGGAACGAAAATGATGCTCACCCGAGGGGCCTAGGAGTCCTGAAAAGGGTACTTCCTTTAAAATAAAGCAGAACAGCGAATAAGAGCTCATGGAAACAGCTGCATGCCTCCGTTTCTGCATGGCTACTCAGGGCCTTACTCCGAGGCAAGGACTCACGTTGAGATTCCCTTTAGCTCTAGAGCATGGCAAGATGAGCCCCACCCCGGTTAATGAAGCACCCTCTGTAGCCAGAGAAAACTCATTTTCTTCCCAGACCCATGCCTGCAGTGGCCAGTGGCCTGTCAACAGCAGAGAATTTCGCTAGCTTCACGGCAACAAGAATGGACGTTTCCAAATGGAAAAACAAGGCTAGTACCAGTACACGCCCATTTCCATGGGCACACGCAGGATACATCCCTGTGGTTTCTAACGAGTCAAAAGAGACACAGAGTACACACTGGTTCCTTCCCTGAATCAACTTCTTGAGGCAGGGTGTTCTGCATCTAGTGAACTGCCTCAACCGAGGAACGCCCTAGCTAGGCCTCTGGGCCCGTGCCTCTTCAGAAGCCTGCATTGCTACAGGAAAAACTTTGCTTTCGTTGCAAGAGGATTGCAAGACGACTTCTCCTGGAGGCAGGGTGACTTCAGGTAGGAGGTGGATGGAAGGCGAAGCCGAGTGTTTTTCTCAGTGCAGCTCAGACTAGGGAATGTGTGTGACTTCCACAGCATGTTGGAACTTGCTAGAACGCTGCTCGTGAACCTGTACGAGTGCAGTGAACTTAGGAGATCCCAAGAAAGAGTGCAGTGTGTAGCCCATGACTCCGCAGACACATAGGACCTCCGAGGGACCTATGGGCCTCGTTGTTGCTCAGCAGTCCTACAGGAGTGTGGAGGTACTCAGTGATCTTGGAACGAAAATGATGCTCACCCGAGGGGCCTAGGAGTCCTGAAAAGGGTACTTCCTTTAAAATAAGCAGAACTTTCACTACGAACTCATGGAAAGAGCTGCATGCCTCCCTTTCTGCATGGCTACTCAGGCCCTTACCTCGAGGCAAGCACTCGCGTTGAGATACCCTTTAACTCTAGACCATGGCAAATTGTGCCCATCCCGGACAATGAAGCACTCTGTGTAGCCAGAGAAAACTCATTTTCTTCCCAGACCCATGCCTACAGTGGCCAGAGGCCTGTCAACAGCTAGAATTGCAGGGAGCTTCACGGCCGCATGAATGGAGCTCTCAAAATGTTAACGCAAGGCTACTACCAACATGCCCCCATTTCCATAGGCACAAACAGCATACATCCCTGTGGTTTCTAACACCTCAGAAGAGACACAGAGTACACACTGGTTCCTTCCGTGAATCAACTTCTCGAGGCAGGGTGTTCTGCATCTAGTGAACTGCCTCAACCAAGGAACGCCCTAACTAGGCCTCTGGGCCCGTGCCTCTTCAAAAGCCTGCAGTGCTACAGGAAAAACTGTGCTTTCTTTGCAAGAGGAAGGCAAGCCGACTTTCTCCTGGAGCAGGGTGACTTCAGGTACGAGTTACAGAATGGAAGCCGCAACCGAGTGTGTTTCTCTGTGCAGCTCAGACTAGGGAAGGAGTGCGACTTCCACGGCATGTTGGAACTTGCTAGAACGGTGCTCGTGAACCTGTGCGATTGCTGGCTAAATCAAGATGGCCCAAGAAAGAGTGCACTGTGTTGCCCTACACTCGGCATACACACTGTGAGTCCGAAAGCTACGGGCCTGGATATTGCTTAGAAGGGCCAGGGGAGCCTGAGGGTACTCAGTGTTCTTGCAGGGAATAGGGTTTCCAGGCGAGGCACCTAGGTGTCCTGAAAGGCGTACTGGCGTTAAAATGCTGCAGAGCAGAGATTACGGCCTCATGGAAACTGCTACATGCCTCCGCTTCTGCATAGCATTTCAGGGCCTTACCTCGAGGCAAGTTCTCACGTTGCTTGCCCTGTGAGCGACACAGAATGCTAGGATGCTGTATTTCTCCTTGAATAGAGTGACTTCAGGGACGAGGTCCCTGAAGAATTCTAAGCAGAGTGTTTTCTCATGGCAGCTCAGACGAGGGCAATGTCGAAGACTTCCAGGGCATGTTGGACGGCCTAGAAATGTGGTTCTGATGCTGTTCGAGTGCTCTGGAAATGTAGTTCTCCTGAAGTAACGTACAGTGTGTTGCCCGAGACTCGGCAGACACAGAGGGCCTCCGAGGGACATATGGGACTCAGTGTTGCTCAGCAGGCCCACAAGGGTGTGGAGTTAGTCAGTGATCTAGGAACGAAAATGATGCTCACCCGAGGGGTCTAGGAGTCCTGAAAAGGGTACTTCCTTTAAAGTAAAGCAGATTAGCGACTAAGAGCGCATGGAAAGAGCTGCATGCCTCCCTTTCTGCAGGGCTACTCAGGGCCTTACCTCGAGGCAAGGACTCACGTTGAGATTCCCTTTAGCTCTAGAGCATGGCAAGGTGAGCCCCACCCGGAGCAATGAAGCACCCTGTGTAGCCAGAGAAAACATTTTCTTCCCAGACCCATGCCTACAGTGGCCAGGGGCCTGTCCACAGCAGAGAATTTCAGCTAGCTGCACGGCAACAAGAATGGAGGTTTCCAAAAGGAAAAGCAAGGCTAGTACCATCGCTCCCCCAATTTCATGGGCACACGCAGGATACCTCCCAGTGCTTTCTAACCAGTCAAAAGAGACACAGAGTACACACTGGTTCCTTCCCTGAATCAACTTCTCGAAGCAGGGTGTTCTGCATCTAGTGAAATGCCTCAACCAAGGAACGCCCTAGCTAGGCCTCTGGGCCCGTGCCTCTTCAAAAGCTTGCAGTGCTACAGGAGAAACTGTGCTGTCGTTGCAGTAGGAACGCAAGCCGTCTTTCTCCTGGAGGCAGGGTGATTTCAGGTAGGAGGTGGATGGAAGGTGAAGCCGAGTGTTTTTCTTTGTGCAGCTCAGACTAGGGAATTTGTGCGATGTCCACAGCATGTTGGAACTTGCTAGAACGGTGCTCGTGAACCTGAGCGATTGCTGTGAAATCACGATATCCCACGAAAGAGTGCAGTGTGTTGCCCATGACTCAGCAGACACAGAGGACCTCCGAGGGTCCTATGGGCCTCGTTGTTGCTCAGCAGGCCTACAGGGGTGTGGAGGTACTCAGTGATCTTGGAACGAAAATGATGCTCACCCGAGGGGCTTAGGAGTCCTGAAAACGGTACTTCCTTTAAAATAAAGCAGAACAGCGACTAAGAGCTCATGGAAAGAGCTGCATGCCTCCCTTTCTGCATGGCTCCTCAGGGCCTTACATCGAGGCAAGGACTCACGTTGAGATTCCCTGTAGCTCTAGAGCATGGAAAGCTGAGCCCTACCCCAGCCAATGAAGCGCCCTGTGTAGCCAGAAAACACTCATTTTCTTCCCAGACCCATGGCTACACAGGTCGAGGCCTGTCAACAGCATAGAATTTCAGGGAGCTTCACGGCAGCAAGGATGGAGCTTTCCAAATGGAAAGCGAGGTTAGTACCATCTTGACCCCTTTTCCATTGGCACAGGCAGCATACATCTCTGTGGTTTCTAACGAGTCAAAAGAGACCCAGAGTACACACTGGTTGCTTCCCTGAATCAACTTATCGAGGCAGGGAGTTTTGCATCTAGTGAACTGCCTCAACCAAGGAACGCCCTAGCTCGGCCTCTGGGGCCGTGCCTCTTCAAAAGCCTGCAGTGCTACAGGAAAAACTGTGCTTTCGTTGCAATAGGAAAGCAAGCCGACTTCTCCTGGAGGCACGGTGACTTCAGGTAGGAGGTCCTGGATGGAAGGAGAAGCCGAGTGTTTTTCTCAGTGAAGCTCAGACTGGAATGAGTGCGACTTCCACGGCATGTTGGAACTTGCTAGAACGGTGCTCGTGAACCTTTGCGAGTTCTGGGTAAATCAAGAAGTCCCAAAAAAGAGTGCAGTGTGTTGTCCATGGCTCGGCAGAAACAGAGGGCCGCCGAGAGACCTATGAGCCTCGTTGTTGCTCAGCAGGCTCACAGGGGTGTGGAGGTACTCAGTGATCTTGGAACGAAAATGATGCTCACCCGAGGGGCCTAGGAGTCCTGAAAAGGGTACTTCCTTTAAAATAAAGCAGAACAGCGAATAAGAGCTCATGGAAACAGCTGCATGCCTCCGTTTCTGCATGGCTACTCAGGGCCTTACTCCGAGGCAAGGACTCACGTTGAGATTCCCTTTAGCTCTAGAGCATGGCAAGATGAGCCCCACCCCGGTTAATGAAGCACCCTCTGTAGCCAGAGAAAACTCATTTTCTTCCCAGACCCATGCCTGCAGTGGCCAGTGGCCTGTCAACAGCAGAGAATTTCGCTAGCTTCACGGCAACAAGAATGGACGTTTCCAAATGGAAAAACAAGGCTAGTACCAGTACACGCCCATTTCCATGGGCACACGCAGGATACATCCCTGTGGTTTCTAACGAGTCAAAAGAGACACAGAGTACACACTGGTTCCTTCCCTGAATCAACTTCTTGAGGCAGGGTGTTCTGCATCTAGTGAACTGCCTCAACCGAGGAACGCCCTAGCTAGGCCTCTGGGCCCGTGCCTCTTCAGAAGCCTGCATTGCTACAGGAAAAACTTTGCTTTCGTTGCAAGAGGATTGCAAGACGACTTCTCCTGGAGGCAGGGTGACTTCAGGTAGGAGGTGGATGGAAGGCGAAGCCGAGTGTTTTTCTCAGTGCAGCTCAGACTAGGGAATGTGTGTGACTTCCACAGCATGTTGGAACTTGCTAGAACGCTGCTCGTGAACCTGTACGAGTGCAGTGAACTTAGGAGATCCCAAGAAAGAGTGCAGTGTGTAGCCCATGACTCCGCAGACACATAGGACCTCCGAGGGACCTATGGGCCTCGTTGTTGCTCAGCAGTCCTACAGGAGTGTGGAGGTACTCAGTGATCTTGGAACGAAAATGATGCTCACCCGAGGGGCCTAGGAGTCCTGAAAAGGGTACTTCCTTTAAAATAAGCAGAACTTTCACTACGAACTCATGGAAAGAGCTGCATGCCTCCCTTTCTGCATGGCTACTCAGGCCCTTACCTCGAGGCAAGCACTCGCGTTGAGATACCCTTTAACTCTAGACCATGGCAAATTGTGCCCATCCCGGACAATGAAGCACTCTGTGTAGCCAGAGAAAACTCATTTTCTTCCCAGACCCATGCCTACAGTGGCCAGAGGCCTGTCAACAGCTAGAATTGCAGGGAGCTTCACGGCCGCATGAATGGAGCTCTCAAAATGTTAACGCAAGGCTACTACCAACATGCCCCCATTTCCATAGGCACAAACAGCATACATCCCTGTGGTTTCTAACACCTCAGAAGAGACACAGAGTACACACTGGTTCCTTCCGTGAATCAACTTCTCGAGGCAGGGTGTTCTGCATCTAGTGAACTGCCTCAACCAAGGAACGCCCTAACTAGGCCTCTGGGCCCGTGCCTCTTCAAAAGCCTGCAGTGCTACAGGAAAAACTGTGCTTTCTTTGCAAGAGGAAGGCAAGCCGACTTTCTCCTGGAGCAGGGTGACTTCAGGTACGAGTTACAGAATGGAAGCCGCAACCGAGTGTGTTTCTCTGTGCAGCTCAGACTAGGGAAGGAGTGCGACTTCCACGGCATGTTGGAACTTGCTAGAACGGTGCTCGTGAACCTGTGCGATTGCTGGCTAAATCAAGATGGCCCAAGAAAGAGTGCACTGTGTTGCCCTACACTCGGCATACACACTGTGAGTCCGAAAGCTACGGGCCTGGATATTGCTTAGAAGGGCCAGGGGAGCCTGAGGGTACTCAGTGTTCTTGCAGGGAATAGGGTTTCCAGGCGAGGCACCTAGGTGTCCTGAAAGGCGTACTGGCGTTAAAATGCTGCAGAGCAGAGATTACGGCCTCATGGAAACTGCTACATGCCTCCGCTTCTGCATAGCATTTCAGGGCCTTACCTCGAGGCAAGTTCTCACGTTGCTTGCCCTGTGAGCGACACAGAATGCTAGGATGCTGTATTTCTCCTTGAATAGAGTGACTTCAGGGACGAGGTCCCTGAAGAATTCTAAGCAGAGTGTTTTCTCATGGCAGCTCAGACGAGGGCAATGTCGAAGACTTCCAGGGCATGTTGGACGGCCTAGAAATGTGGTTCTGATGCTGTTCGAGTGCTCTGGAAATGTAGTTCTCCTGAAGTAACGTACAGTGTGTTGCCCGAGACTCGGCAGACACAGAGGGCCTCCGAGGGACATATGGGACTCAGTGTTGCTCAGCAGGCCCACAAGGGTGTGGAGTTAGTCAGTGATCTAGGAACGAAAATGATGCTCACCCGAGGGGTCTAGGAGTCCTGAAAAGGGTACTTCCTTTAAAGTAAAGCAGATTAGCGACTAAGAGCGCATGGAAAGAGCTGCATGCCTCCCTTTCTGCAGGGCTACTCAGGGCCTTACCTCGAGGCAAGGACTCACGTTGAGATTCCCTTTAGCTCTAGAGCATGGCAAGGTGAGCCCCACCCGGAGCAATGAAGCACCCTGTGTAGCCAGAGAAAACATTTTCTTCCCAGACCCATGCCTACAGTGGCCAGGGGCCTGTCCACAGCAGAGAATTTCAGCTAGCTGCACGGCAACAAGAATGGAGGTTTCCAAAAGGAAAAGCAAGGCTAGTACCATCGCTCCCCCAATTTCATGGGCACACGCAGGATACCTCCCAGTGCTTTCTAACCAGTCAAAAGAGACACAGAGTACACACTGGTTCCTTCCCTGAATCAACTTCTCGAAGCAGGGTGTTCTGCATCTAGTGAAATGCCTCAACCAAGGAACGCCCTAGCTAGGCCTCTGGGCCCGTGCCTCTTCAAAAGCTTGCAGTGCTACAGGAGAAACTGTGCTGTCGTTGCAGTAGGAACGCAAGCCGTCTTTCTCCTGGAGGCAGGGTGATTTCAGGTAGGAGGTGGATGGAAGGTGAAGCCGAGTGTTTTTCTTTGTGCAGCTCAGACTAGGGAATTTGTGCGATGTCCACAGCATGTTGGAACTTGCTAGAACGGTGCTCGTGAACCTGAGCGATTGCTGTGAAATCACGATATCCCACGAAAGAGTGCAGTGTGTTGCCCATGACTCAGCAGACACAGAGGACCTCCGAGGGTCCTATGGGCCTCGTTGTTGCTCAGCAGGCCTACAGGGGTGTGGAGGTACTCAGTGATCTTGGAACGAAAATGATGCTCACCCGAGGGGCTTAGGAGTCCTGAAAACGGTACTTCCTTTAAAATAAAGCAGAACAGCGACTAAGAGCTCATGGAAAGAGCTGCATGCCTCCCTTTCTGCATGGCTCCTCAGGGCCTTACATCGAGGCAAGGACTCACGTTGAGATTCCCTGTAGCTCTAGAGCATGGAAAGCTGAGCCCTACCCCAGCCAATGAAGCGCCCTGTGTAGCCAGAAAACACTCATTTTCTTCCCAGACCCATGGCTACACAGGTCGAGGCCTGTCAACAGCATAGAATTTCAGGGAGCTTCACGGCAGCAAGGATGGAGCTTTCCAAATGGAAAGCGAGGTTAGTACCATCTTGACCCCTTTTCCATTGGCACAGGCAGCATACATCTCTGTGGTTTCTAACGAGTCAAAAGAGACCCAGAGTACACACTGGTTGCTTCCCTGAATCAACTTATCGAGGCAGGGAGTTTTGCATCTAGTGAACTGCCTCAACCAAGGAACGCCCTAGCTCGGCCTCTGGGGCCGTGCCTCTTCAAAAGCCTGCAGTGCTACAGGAAAAACTGTGCTTTCGTTGCAATAGGAAAGCAAGCCGACTTCTCCTGGAGGCACGGTGACTTCAGGTAGGAGGTCCTGGATGGAAGGAGAAGCCGAGTGTTTTTCTCAGTGAAGCTCAGACTGGAATGAGTGCGACTTCCACGGCATGTTGGAACTTGCTAGAACGGTGCTCGTGAACCTTTGCGAGTTCTGGGTAAATCAAGAAGTCCCAAAAAAGAGTGCAGTGTGTTGTCCATGGCTCGGCAGAAACAGAGGGCCGCCGAGAGACCTATGAGCCTCGTTGTTGCTCAGCAGGCTCACAGGGGTGTGGAGGTACTCAGTGATCTTGGAACGAAAATGATGCTCACCCGAGGGGCCTAGGAGTCCTGAAAAGGGTACTTCCTTTAAAATAAAGCAGAACAGCGAATAAGAGCTCATGGAAACAGCTGCATGCCTCCGTTTCTGCATGGCTACTCAGGGCCTTACTCCGAGGCAAGGACTCACGTTGAGATTCCCTTTAGCTCTAGAGCATGGCAAGATGAGCCCCACCCCGGTTAATGAAGCACCCTCTGTAGCCAGAGAAAACTCATTTTCTTCCCAGACCCATGCCTGCAGTGGCCAGTGGCCTGTCAACAGCAGAGAATTTCGCTAGCTTCACGGCAACAAGAATGGACGTTTCCAAATGGAAAAACAAGGCTAGTACCAGTACACGCCCATTTCCATGGGCACACGCAGGATACATCCCTGTGGTTTCTAACGAGTCAAAAGAGACACAGAGTACACACTGGTTCCTTCCCTGAATCAACTTCTTGAGGCAGGGTGTTCTGCATCTAGTGAACTGCCTCAACCGAGGAACGCCCTAGCTAGGCCTCTGGGCCCGTGCCTCTTCAGAAGCCTGCATTGCTACAGGAAAAACTTTGCTTTCGTTGCAAGAGGATTGCAAGACGACTTCTCCTGGAGGCAGGGTGACTTCAGGTAGGAGGTGGATGGAAGGCGAAGCCGAGTGTTTTTCTCAGTGCAGCTCAGACTAGGGAATGTGTGTGACTTCCACAGCATGTTGGAACTTGCTAGAACGCTGCTCGTGAACCTGTACGAGTGCAGTGAACTTAGGAGATCCCAAGAAAGAGTGCAGTGTGTAGCCCATGACTCCGCAGACACATAGGACCTCCGAGGGACCTATGGGCCTCGTTGTTGCTCAGCAGTCCTACAGGAGTGTGGAGGTACTCAGTGATCTTGGAACGAAAATGATGCTCACCCGAGGGGCCTAGGAGTCCTGAAAAGGGTACTTCCTTTAAAATAAGCAGAACTTTCACTACGAACTCATGGAAAGAGCTGCATGCCTCCCTTTCTGCATGGCTACTCAGGCCCTTACCTCGAGGCAAGCACTCGCGTTGAGATACCCTTTAACTCTAGACCATGGCAAATTGTGCCCATCCCGGACAATGAAGCACTCTGTGTAGCCAGAGAAAACTCATTTTCTTCCCAGACCCATGCCTACAGTGGCCAGAGGCCTGTCAACAGCTAGAATTGCAGGGAGCTTCACGGCCGCATGAATGGAGCTCTCAAAATGTTAACGCAAGGCTACTACCAACATGCCCCCATTTCCATAGGCACAAACAGCATACATCCCTGTGGTTTCTAACACCTCAGAAGAGACACAGAGTACACACTGGTTCCTTCCGTGAATCAACTTCTCGAGGCAGGGTGTTCTGCATCTAGTGAACTGCCTCAACCAAGGAACGCCCTAACTAGGCCTCTGGGCCCGTGCCTCTTCAAAAGCCTGCAGTGCTACAGGAAAAACTGTGCTTTCTTTGCAAGAGGAAGGCAAGCCGACTTTCTCCTGGAGCAGGGTGACTTCAGGTACGAGTTACAGAATGGAAGCCGCAACCGAGTGTGTTTCTCTGTGCAGCTCAGACTAGGGAAGGAGTGCGACTTCCACGGCATGTTGGAACTTGCTAGAACGGTGCTCGTGAACCTGTGCGATTGCTGGCTAAATCAAGATGGCCCAAGAAAGAGTGCACTGTGTTGCCCTACACTCGGCATACACACTGTGAGTCCGAAAGCTACGGGCCTGGATATTGCTTAGAAGGGCCAGGGGAGCCTGAGGGTACTCAGTGTTCTTGCAGGGAATAGGGTTTCCAGGCGAGGCACCTAGGTGTCCTGAAAGGCGTACTGGCGTTAAAATGCTGCAGAGCAGAGATTACGGCCTCATGGAAACTGCTACATGCCTCCGCTTCTGCATAGCATTTCAGGGCCTTACCTCGAGGCAAGTTCTCACGTTGCTTGCCCTGTGAGCGACACAGAATGCTAGGATGCTGTATTTCTCCTTGAATAGAGTGACTTCAGGGACGAGGTCCCTGAAGAATTCTAAGCAGAGTGTTTTCTCATGGCAGCTCAGACGAGGGCAATGTCGAAGACTTCCAGGGCATGTTGGACGGCCTAGAAATGTGGTTCTGATGCTGTTCGAGTGCTCTGGAAATGTAGTTCTCCTGAAGTAACGTACAGTGTGTTGCCCGAGACTCGGCAGACACAGAGGGCCTCCGAGGGACATATGGGACTCAGTGTTGCTCAGCAGGCCCACAAGGGTGTGGAGTTAGTCAGTGATCTAGGAACGAAAATGATGCTCACCCGAGGGGTCTAGGAGTCCTGAAAAGGGTACTTCCTTTAAAGTAAAGCAGATTAGCGACTAAGAGCGCATGGAAAGAGCTGCATGCCTCCCTTTCTGCAGGGCTACTCAGGGCCTTACCTCGAGGCAAGGACTCACGTTGAGATTCCCTTTAGCTCTAGAGCATGGCAAGGTGAGCCCCACCCGGAGCAATGAAGCACCCTGTGTAGCCAGAGAAAACATTTTCTTCCCAGACCCATGCCTACAGTGGCCAGGGGCCTGTCCACAGCAGAGAATTTCAGCTAGCTGCACGGCAACAAGAATGGAGGTTTCCAAAAGGAAAAGCAAGGCTAGTACCATCGCTCCCCCAATTTCATGGGCACACGCAGGATACCTCCCAGTGCTTTCTAACCAGTCAAAAGAGACACAGAGTACACACTGGTTCCTTCCCTGAATCAACTTCTCGAAGCAGGGTGTTCTGCATCTAGTGAAATGCCTCAACCAAGGAACGCCCTAGCTAGGCCTCTGGGCCCGTGCCTCTTCAAAAGCTTGCAGTGCTACAGGAGAAACTGTGCTGTCGTTGCAGTAGGAACGCAAGCCGTCTTTCTCCTGGAGGCAGGGTGATTTCAGGTAGGAGGTGGATGGAAGGTGAAGCCGAGTGTTTTTCTTTGTGCAGCTCAGACTAGGGAATTTGTGCGATGTCCACAGCATGTTGGAACTTGCTAGAACGGTGCTCGTGAACCTGAGCGATTGCTGTGAAATCACGATATCCCACGAAAGAGTGCAGTGTGTTGCCCATGACTCAGCAGACACAGAGGACCTCCGAGGGTCCTATGGGCCTCGTTGTTGCTCAGCAGGCCTACAGGGGTGTGGAGGTACTCAGTGATCTTGGAACGAAAATGATGCTCACCCGAGGGGCTTAGGAGTCCTGAAAACGGTACTTCCTTTAAAATAAAGCAGAACAGCGACTAAGAGCTCATGGAAAGAGCTGCATGCCTCCCTTTCTGCATGGCTCCTCAGGGCCTTACATCGAGGCAAGGACTCACGTTGAGATTCCCTGTAGCTCTAGAGCATGGAAAGCTGAGCCCTACCCCAGCCAATGAAGCGCCCTGTGTAGCCAGAAAACACTCATTTTCTTCCCAGACCCATGGCTACACAGGTCGAGGCCTGTCAACAGCATAGAATTTCAGGGAGCTTCACGGCAGCAAGGATGGAGCTTTCCAAATGGAAAGCGAGGTTAGTACCATCTTGACCCCTTTTCCATTGGCACAGGCAGCATACATCTCTGTGGTTTCTAACGAGTCAAAAGAGACCCAGAGTACACACTGGTTGCTTCCCTGAATCAACTTATCGAGGCAGGGAGTTTTGCATCTAGTGAACTGCCTCAACCAAGGAACGCCCTAGCTCGGCCTCTGGGGCCGTGCCTCTTCAAAAGCCTGCAGTGCTACAGGAAAAACTGTGCTTTCGTTGCAATAGGAAAGCAAGCCGACTTCTCCTGGAGGCACGGTGACTTCAGGTAGGAGGTCCTGGATGGAAGGAGAAGCCGAGTGTTTTTCTCAGTGAAGCTCAGACTGGAATGAGTGCGACTTCCACGGCATGTTGGAACTTGCTAGAACGGTGCTCGTGAACCTTTGCGAGTTCTGGGTAAATCAAGAAGTCCCAAAAAAGAGTGCAGTGTGTTGTCCATGGCTCGGCAGAAACAGAGGGCCGCCGAGAGACCTATGAGCCTCGTTGTTGCTCAGCAGGCTCACAGGGGTGTGGAGGTACTCAGTGATCTTGGAACGAAAATGATGCTCACCCGAGGGGCCTAGGAGTCCTGAAAAGGGTACTTCCTTTAAAATAAAGCAGAACAGCGAATAAGAGCTCATGGAAACAGCTGCATGCCTCCGTTTCTGCATGGCTACTCAGGGCCTTACTCCGAGGCAAGGACTCACGTTGAGATTCCCTTTAGCTCTAGAGCATGGCAAGATGAGCCCCACCCCGGTTAATGAAGCACCCTCTGTAGCCAGAGAAAACTCATTTTCTTCCCAGACCCATGCCTGCAGTGGCCAGTGGCCTGTCAACAGCAGAGAATTTCGCTAGCTTCACGGCAACAAGAATGGACGTTTCCAAATGGAAAAACAAGGCTAGTACCAGTACACGCCCATTTCCATGGGCACACGCAGGATACATCCCTGTGGTTTCTAACGAGTCAAAAGAGACACAGAGTACACACTGGTTCCTTCCCTGAATCAACTTCTTGAGGCAGGGTGTTCTGCATCTAGTGAACTGCCTCAACCGAGGAACGCCCTAGCTAGGCCTCTGGGCCCGTGCCTCTTCAGAAGCCTGCATTGCTACAGGAAAAACTTTGCTTTCGTTGCAAGAGGATTGCAAGACGACTTCTCCTGGAGGCAGGGTGACTTCAGGTAGGAGGTGGATGGAAGGCGAAGCCGAGTGTTTTTCTCAGTGCAGCTCAGACTAGGGAATGTGTGTGACTTCCACAGCATGTTGGAACTTGCTAGAACGCTGCTCGTGAACCTGTACGAGTGCAGTGAACTTAGGAGATCCCAAGAAAGAGTGCAGTGTGTAGCCCATGACTCCGCAGACACATAGGACCTCCGAGGGACCTATGGGCCTCGTTGTTGCTCAGCAGTCCTACAGGAGTGTGGAGGTACTCAGTGATCTTGGAACGAAAATGATGCTCACCCGAGGGGCCTAGGAGTCCTGAAAAGGGTACTTCCTTTAAAATAAGCAGAACTTTCACTACGAACTCATGGAAAGAGCTGCATGCCTCCCTTTCTGCATGGCTACTCAGGCCCTTACCTCGAGGCAAGCACTCGCGTTGAGATACCCTTTAACTCTAGACCATGGCAAATTGTGCCCATCCCGGACAATGAAGCACTCTGTGTAGCCAGAGAAAACTCATTTTCTTCCCAGACCCATGCCTACAGTGGCCAGAGGCCTGTCAACAGCTAGAATTGCAGGGAGCTTCACGGCCGCATGAATGGAGCTCTCAAAATGTTAACGCAAGGCTACTACCAACATGCCCCCATTTCCATAGGCACAAACAGCATACATCCCTGTGGTTTCTAACACCTCAGAAGAGACACAGAGTACACACTGGTTCCTTCCGTGAATCAACTTCTCGAGGCAGGGTGTTCTGCATCTAGTGAACTGCCTCAACCAAGGAACGCCCTAACTAGGCCTCTGGGCCCGTGCCTCTTCAAAAGCCTGCAGTGCTACAGGAAAAACTGTGCTTTCTTTGCAAGAGGAAGGCAAGCCGACTTTCTCCTGGAGCAGGGTGACTTCAGGTACGAGTTACAGAATGGAAGCCGCAACCGAGTGTGTTTCTCTGTGCAGCTCAGACTAGGGAAGGAGTGCGACTTCCACGGCATGTTGGAACTTGCTAGAACGGTGCTCGTGAACCTGTGCGATTGCTGGCTAAATCAAGATGGCCCAAGAAAGAGTGCACTGTGTTGCCCTACACTCGGCATACACACTGTGAGTCCGAAAGCTACGGGCCTGGATATTGCTTAGAAGGGCCAGGGGAGCCTGAGGGTACTCAGTGTTCTTGCAGGGAATAGGGTTTCCAGGCGAGGCACCTAGGTGTCCTGAAAGGCGTACTGGCGTTAAAATGCTGCAGAGCAGAGATTACGGCCTCATGGAAACTGCTACATGCCTCCGCTTCTGCATAGCATTTCAGGGCCTTACCTCGAGGCAAGTTCTCACGTTGCTTGCCCTGTGAGCGACACAGAATGCTAGGATGCTGTATTTCTCCTTGAATAGAGTGACTTCAGGGACGAGGTCCCTGAAGAATTCTAAGCAGAGTGTTTTCTCATGGCAGCTCAGACGAGGGCAATGTCGAAGACTTCCAGGGCATGTTGGACGGCCTAGAAATGTGGTTCTGATGCTGTTCGAGTGCTCTGGAAATGTAGTTCTCCTGAAGTAACGTACAGTGTGTTGCCCGAGACTCGGCAGACACAGAGGGCCTCCGAGGGACATATGGGACTCAGTGTTGCTCAGCAGGCCCACAAGGGTGTGGAGTTAGTCAGTGATCTAGGAACGAAAATGATGCTCACCCGAGGGGTCTAGGAGTCCTGAAAAGGGTACTTCCTTTAAAGTAAAGCAGATTAGCGACTAAGAGCGCATGGAAAGAGCTGCATGCCTCCCTTTCTGCAGGGCTACTCAGGGCCTTACCTCGAGGCAAGGACTCACGTTGAGATTCCCTTTAGCTCTAGAGCATGGCAAGGTGAGCCCCACCCGGAGCAATGAAGCACCCTGTGTAGCCAGAGAAAACATTTTCTTCCCAGACCCATGCCTACAGTGGCCAGGGGCCTGTCCACAGCAGAGAATTTCAGCTAGCTGCACGGCAACAAGAATGGAGGTTTCCAAAAGGAAAAGCAAGGCTAGTACCATCGCTCCCCCAATTTCATGGGCACACGCAGGATACCTCCCAGTGCTTTCTAACCAGTCAAAAGAGACACAGAGTACACACTGGTTCCTTCCCTGAATCAACTTCTCGAAGCAGGGTGTTCTGCATCTAGTGAAATGCCTCAACCAAGGAACGCCCTAGCTAGGCCTCTGGGCCCGTGCCTCTTCAAAAGCTTGCAGTGCTACAGGAGAAACTGTGCTGTCGTTGCAGTAGGAACGCAAGCCGTCTTTCTCCTGGAGGCAGGGTGATTTCAGGTAGGAGGTGGATGGAAGGTGAAGCCGAGTGTTTTTCTTTGTGCAGCTCAGACTAGGGAATTTGTGCGATGTCCACAGCATGTTGGAACTTGCTAGAACGGTGCTCGTGAACCTGAGCGATTGCTGTGAAATCACGATATCCCACGAAAGAGTGCAGTGTGTTGCCCATGACTCAGCAGACACAGAGGACCTCCGAGGGTCCTATGGGCCTCGTTGTTGCTCAGCAGGCCTACAGGGGTGTGGAGGTACTCAGTGATCTTGGAACGAAAATGATGCTCACCCGAGGGGCTTAGGAGTCCTGAAAACGGTACTTCCTTTAAAATAAAGCAGAACAGCGACTAAGAGCTCATGGAAAGAGCTGCATGCCTCCCTTTCTGCATGGCTCCTCAGGGCCTTACATCGAGGCAAGGACTCACGTTGAGATTCCCTGTAGCTCTAGAGCATGGAAAGCTGAGCCCTACCCCAGCCAATGAAGCGCCCTGTGTAGCCAGAAAACACTCATTTTCTTCCCAGACCCATGGCTACACAGGTCGAGGCCTGTCAACAGCATAGAATTTCAGGGAGCTTCACGGCAGCAAGGATGGAGCTTTCCAAATGGAAAGCGAGGTTAGTACCATCTTGACCCCTTTTCCATTGGCACAGGCAGCATACATCTCTGTGGTTTCTAACGAGTCAAAAGAGACCCAGAGTACACACTGGTTGCTTCCCTGAATCAACTTATCGAGGCAGGGAGTTTTGCATCTAGTGAACTGCCTCAACCAAGGAACGCCCTAGCTCGGCCTCTGGGGCCGTGCCTCTTCAAAAGCCTGCAGTGCTACAGGAAAAACTGTGCTTTCGTTGCAATAGGAAAGCAAGCCGACTTCTCCTGGAGGCACGGTGACTTCAGGTAGGAGGTCCTGGATGGAAGGAGAAGCCGAGTGTTTTTCTCAGTGAAGCTCAGACTGGAATGAGTGCGACTTCCACGGCATGTTGGAACTTGCTAGAACGGTGCTCGTGAACCTTTGCGAGTTCTGGGTAAATCAAGAAGTCCCAAAAAAGAGTGCAGTGTGTTGTCCATGGCTCGGCAGAAACAGAGGGCCGCCGAGAGACCTATGAGCCTCGTTGTTGCTCAGCAGGCTCACAGGGGTGTGGAGGTACTCAGTGATCTTGGAACGAAAATGATGCTCACCCGAGGGGCCTAGGAGTCCTGAAAAGGGTACTTCCTTTAAAATAAAGCAGAACAGCGAATAAGAGCTCATGGAAACAGCTGCATGCCTCCGTTTCTGCATGGCTACTCAGGGCCTTACTCCGAGGCAAGGACTCACGTTGAGATTCCCTTTAGCTCTAGAGCATGGCAAGATGAGCCCCACCCCGGTTAATGAAGCACCCTCTGTAGCCAGAGAAAACTCATTTTCTTCCCAGACCCATGCCTGCAGTGGCCAGTGGCCTGTCAACAGCAGAGAATTTCGCTAGCTTCACGGCAACAAGAATGGACGTTTCCAAATGGAAAAACAAGGCTAGTACCAGTACACGCCCATTTCCATGGGCACACGCAGGATACATCCCTGTGGTTTCTAACGAGTCAAAAGAGACACAGAGTACACACTGGTTCCTTCCCTGAATCAACTTCTTGAGGCAGGGTGTTCTGCATCTAGTGAACTGCCTCAACCGAGGAACGCCCTAGCTAGGCCTCTGGGCCCGTGCCTCTTCAGAAGCCTGCATTGCTACAGGAAAAACTTTGCTTTCGTTGCAAGAGGATTGCAAGACGACTTCTCCTGGAGGCAGGGTGACTTCAGGTAGGAGGTGGATGGAAGGCGAAGCCGAGTGTTTTTCTCAGTGCAGCTCAGACTAGGGAATGTGTGTGACTTCCACAGCATGTTGGAACTTGCTAGAACGCTGCTCGTGAACCTGTACGAGTGCAGTGAACTTAGGAGATCCCAAGAAAGAGTGCAGTGTGTAGCCCATGACTCCGCAGACACATAGGACCTCCGAGGGACCTATGGGCCTCGTTGTTGCTCAGCAGTCCTACAGGAGTGTGGAGGTACTCAGTGATCTTGGAACGAAAATGATGCTCACCCGAGGGGCCTAGGAGTCCTGAAAAGGGTACTTCCTTTAAAATAAGCAGAACTTTCACTACGAACTCATGGAAAGAGCTGCATGCCTCCCTTTCTGCATGGCTACTCAGGCCCTTACCTCGAGGCAAGCACTCGCGTTGAGATACCCTTTAACTCTAGACCATGGCAAATTGTGCCCATCCCGGACAATGAAGCACTCTGTGTAGCCAGAGAAAACTCATTTTCTTCCCAGACCCATGCCTACAGTGGCCAGAGGCCTGTCAACAGCTAGAATTGCAGGGAGCTTCACGGCCGCATGAATGGAGCTCTCAAAATGTTAACGCAAGGCTACTACCAACATGCCCCCATTTCCATAGGCACAAACAGCATACATCCCTGTGGTTTCTAACACCTCAGAAGAGACACAGAGTACACACTGGTTCCTTCCGTGAATCAACTTCTCGAGGCAGGGTGTTCTGCATCTAGTGAACTGCCTCAACCAAGGAACGCCCTAACTAGGCCTCTGGGCCCGTGCCTCTTCAAAAGCCTGCAGTGCTACAGGAAAAACTGTGCTTTCTTTGCAAGAGGAAGGCAAGCCGACTTTCTCCTGGAGCAGGGTGACTTCAGGTACGAGTTACAGAATGGAAGCCGCAACCGAGTGTGTTTCTCTGTGCAGCTCAGACTAGGGAAGGAGTGCGACTTCCACGGCATGTTGGAACTTGCTAGAACGGTGCTCGTGAACCTGTGCGATTGCTGGCTAAATCAAGATGGCCCAAGAAAGAGTGCACTGTGTTGCCCTACACTCGGCATACACACTGTGAGTCCGAAAGCTACGGGCCTGGATATTGCTTAGAAGGGCCAGGGGAGCCTGAGGGTACTCAGTGTTCTTGCAGGGAATAGGGTTTCCAGGCGAGGCACCTAGGTGTCCTGAAAGGCGTACTGGCGTTAAAATGCTGCAGAGCAGAGATTACGGCCTCATGGAAACTGCTACATGCCTCCGCTTCTGCATAGCATTTCAGGGCCTTACCTCGAGGCAAGTTCTCACGTTGCTTGCCCTGTGAGCGACACAGAATGCTAGGATGCTGTATTTCTCCTTGAATAGAGTGACTTCAGGGACGAGGTCCCTGAAGAATTCTAAGCAGAGTGTTTTCTCATGGCAGCTCAGACGAGGGCAATGTCGAAGACTTCCAGGGCATGTTGGACGGCCTAGAAATGTGGTTCTGATGCTGTTCGAGTGCTCTGGAAATGTAGTTCTCCTGAAGTAACGTACAGTGTGTTGCCCGAGACTCGGCAGACACAGAGGGCCTCCGAGGGACATATGGGACTCAGTGTTGCTCAGCAGGCCCACAAGGGTGTGGAGTTAGTCAGTGATCTAGGAACGAAAATGATGCTCACCCGAGGGGTCTAGGAGTCCTGAAAAGGGTACTTCCTTTAAAGTAAAGCAGATTAGCGACTAAGAGCGCATGGAAAGAGCTGCATGCCTCCCTTTCTGCAGGGCTACTCAGGGCCTTACCTCGAGGCAAGGACTCACGTTGAGATTCCCTTTAGCTCTAGAGCATGGCAAGGTGAGCCCCACCCGGAGCAATGAAGCACCCTGTGTAGCCAGAGAAAACATTTTCTTCCCAGACCCATGCCTACAGTGGCCAGGGGCCTGTCCACAGCAGAGAATTTCAGCTAGCTGCACGGCAACAAGAATGGAGGTTTCCAAAAGGAAAAGCAAGGCTAGTACCATCGCTCCCCCAATTTCATGGGCACACGCAGGATACCTCCCAGTGCTTTCTAACCAGTCAAAAGAGACACAGAGTACACACTGGTTCCTTCCCTGAATCAACTTCTCGAAGCAGGGTGTTCTGCATCTAGTGAAATGCCTCAACCAAGGAACGCCCTAGCTAGGCCTCTGGGCCCGTGCCTCTTCAAAAGCTTGCAGTGCTACAGGAGAAACTGTGCTGTCGTTGCAGTAGGAACGCAAGCCGTCTTTCTCCTGGAGGCAGGGTGATTTCAGGTAGGAGGTGGATGGAAGGTGAAGCCGAGTGTTTTTCTTTGTGCAGCTCAGACTAGGGAATTTGTGCGATGTCCACAGCATGTTGGAACTTGCTAGAACGGTGCTCGTGAACCTGAGCGATTGCTGTGAAATCACGATATCCCACGAAAGAGTGCAGTGTGTTGCCCATGACTCAGCAGACACAGAGGACCTCCGAGGGTCCTATGGGCCTCGTTGTTGCTCAGCAGGCCTACAGGGGTGTGGAGGTACTCAGTGATCTTGGAACGAAAATGATGCTCACCCGAGGGGCTTAGGAGTCCTGAAAACGGTACTTCCTTTAAAATAAAGCAGAACAGCGACTAAGAGCTCATGGAAAGAGCTGCATGCCTCCCTTTCTGCATGGCTCCTCAGGGCCTTACATCGAGGCAAGGACTCACGTTGAGATTCCCTGTAGCTCTAGAGCATGGAAAGCTGAGCCCTACCCCAGCCAATGAAGCGCCCTGTGTAGCCAGAAAACACTCATTTTCTTCCCAGACCCATGGCTACACAGGTCGAGGCCTGTCAACAGCATAGAATTTCAGGGAGCTTCACGGCAGCAAGGATGGAGCTTTCCAAATGGAAAGCGAGGTTAGTACCATCTTGACCCCTTTTCCATTGGCACAGGCAGCATACATCTCTGTGGTTTCTAACGAGTCAAAAGAGACCCAGAGTACACACTGGTTGCTTCCCTGAATCAACTTATCGAGGCAGGGAGTTTTGCATCTAGTGAACTGCCTCAACCAAGGAACGCCCTAGCTCGGCCTCTGGGGCCGTGCCTCTTCAAAAGCCTGCAGTGCTACAGGAAAAACTGTGCTTTCGTTGCAATAGGAAAGCAAGCCGACTTCTCCTGGAGGCACGGTGACTTCAGGTAGGAGGTCCTGGATGGAAGGAGAAGCCGAGTGTTTTTCTCAGTGAAGCTCAGACTGGAATGAGTGCGACTTCCACGGCATGTTGGAACTTGCTAGAACGGTGCTCGTGAACCTTTGCGAGTTCTGGGTAAATCAAGAAGTCCCAAAAAAGAGTGCAGTGTGTTGTCCATGGCTCGGCAGAAACAGAGGGCCGCCGAGAGACCTATGAGCCTCGTTGTTGCTCAGCAGGCTCACAGGGGTGTGGAGGTACTCAGTGATCTTGGAACGAAAATGATGCTCACCCGAGGGGCCTAGGAGTCCTGAAAAGGGTACTTCCTTTAAAATAAAGCAGAACAGCGAATAAGAGCTCATGGAAACAGCTGCATGCCTCCGTTTCTGCATGGCTACTCAGGGCCTTACTCCGAGGCAAGGACTCACGTTGAGATTCCCTTTAGCTCTAGAGCATGGCAAGATGAGCCCCACCCCGGTTAATGAAGCACCCTCTGTAGCCAGAGAAAACTCATTTTCTTCCCAGACCCATGCCTGCAGTGGCCAGTGGCCTGTCAACAGCAGAGAATTTCGCTAGCTTCACGGCAACAAGAATGGACGTTTCCAAATGGAAAAACAAGGCTAGTACCAGTACACGCCCATTTCCATGGGCACACGCAGGATACATCCCTGTGGTTTCTAACGAGTCAAAAGAGACACAGAGTACACACTGGTTCCTTCCCTGAATCAACTTCTTGAGGCAGGGTGTTCTGCATCTAGTGAACTGCCTCAACCGAGGAACGCCCTAGCTAGGCCTCTGGGCCCGTGCCTCTTCAGAAGCCTGCATTGCTACAGGAAAAACTTTGCTTTCGTTGCAAGAGGATTGCAAGACGACTTCTCCTGGAGGCAGGGTGACTTCAGGTAGGAGGTGGATGGAAGGCGAAGCCGAGTGTTTTTCTCAGTGCAGCTCAGACTAGGGAATGTGTGTGACTTCCACAGCATGTTGGAACTTGCTAGAACGCTGCTCGTGAACCTGTACGAGTGCAGTGAACTTAGGAGATCCCAAGAAAGAGTGCAGTGTGTAGCCCATGACTCCGCAGACACATAGGACCTCCGAGGGACCTATGGGCCTCGTTGTTGCTCAGCAGTCCTACAGGAGTGTGGAGGTACTCAGTGATCTTGGAACGAAAATGATGCTCACCCGAGGGGCCTAGGAGTCCTGAAAAGGGTACTTCCTTTAAAATAAGCAGAACTTTCACTACGAACTCATGGAAAGAGCTGCATGCCTCCCTTTCTGCATGGCTACTCAGGCCCTTACCTCGAGGCAAGCACTCGCGTTGAGATACCCTTTAACTCTAGACCATGGCAAATTGTGCCCATCCCGGACAATGAAGCACTCTGTGTAGCCAGAGAAAACTCATTTTCTTCCCAGACCCATGCCTACAGTGGCCAGAGGCCTGTCAACAGCTAGAATTGCAGGGAGCTTCACGGCCGCATGAATGGAGCTCTCAAAATGTTAACGCAAGGCTACTACCAACATGCCCCCATTTCCATAGGCACAAACAGCATACATCCCTGTGGTTTCTAACACCTCAGAAGAGACACAGAGTACACACTGGTTCCTTCCGTGAATCAACTTCTCGAGGCAGGGTGTTCTGCATCTAGTGAACTGCCTCAACCAAGGAACGCCCTAACTAGGCCTCTGGGCCCGTGCCTCTTCAAAAGCCTGCAGTGCTACAGGAAAAACTGTGCTTTCTTTGCAAGAGGAAGGCAAGCCGACTTTCTCCTGGAGCAGGGTGACTTCAGGTACGAGTTACAGAATGGAAGCCGCAACCGAGTGTGTTTCTCTGTGCAGCTCAGACTAGGGAAGGAGTGCGACTTCCACGGCATGTTGGAACTTGCTAGAACGGTGCTCGTGAACCTGTGCGATTGCTGGCTAAATCAAGATGGCCCAAGAAAGAGTGCACTGTGTTGCCCTACACTCGGCATACACACTGTGAGTCCGAAAGCTACGGGCCTGGATATTGCTTAGAAGGGCCAGGGGAGCCTGAGGGTACTCAGTGTTCTTGCAGGGAATAGGGTTTCCAGGCGAGGCACCTAGGTGTCCTGAAAGGCGTACTGGCGTTAAAATGCTGCAGAGCAGAGATTACGGCCTCATGGAAACTGCTACATGCCTCCGCTTCTGCATAGCATTTCAGGGCCTTACCTCGAGGCAAGTTCTCACGTTGCTTGCCCTGTGAGCGACACAGAATGCTAGGATGCTGTATTTCTCCTTGAATAGAGTGACTTCAGGGACGAGGTCCCTGAAGAATTCTAAGCAGAGTGTTTTCTCATGGCAGCTCAGACGAGGGCAATGTCGAAGACTTCCAGGGCATGTTGGACGGCCTAGAAATGTGGTTCTGATGCTGTTCGAGTGCTCTGGAAATGTAGTTCTCCTGAAGTAACGTACAGTGTGTTGCCCGAGACTCGGCAGACACAGAGGGCCTCCGAGGGACATATGGGACTCAGTGTTGCTCAGCAGGCCCACAAGGGTGTGGAGTTAGTCAGTGATCTAGGAACGAAAATGATGCTCACCCGAGGGGTCTAGGAGTCCTGAAAAGGGTACTTCCTTTAAAGTAAAGCAGATTAGCGACTAAGAGCGCATGGAAAGAGCTGCATGCCTCCCTTTCTGCAGGGCTACTCAGGGCCTTACCTCGAGGCAAGGACTCACGTTGAGATTCCCTTTAGCTCTAGAGCATGGCAAGGTGAGCCCCACCCGGAGCAATGAAGCACCCTGTGTAGCCAGAGAAAACATTTTCTTCCCAGACCCATGCCTACAGTGGCCAGGGGCCTGTCCACAGCAGAGAATTTCAGCTAGCTGCACGGCAACAAGAATGGAGGTTTCCAAAAGGAAAAGCAAGGCTAGTACCATCGCTCCCCCAATTTCATGGGCACACGCAGGATACCTCCCAGTGCTTTCTAACCAGTCAAAAGAGACACAGAGTACACACTGGTTCCTTCCCTGAATCAACTTCTCGAAGCAGGGTGTTCTGCATCTAGTGAAATGCCTCAACCAAGGAACGCCCTAGCTAGGCCTCTGGGCCCGTGCCTCTTCAAAAGCTTGCAGTGCTACAGGAGAAACTGTGCTGTCGTTGCAGTAGGAACGCAAGCCGTCTTTCTCCTGGAGGCAGGGTGATTTCAGGTAGGAGGTGGATGGAAGGTGAAGCCGAGTGTTTTTCTTTGTGCAGCTCAGACTAGGGAATTTGTGCGATGTCCACAGCATGTTGGAACTTGCTAGAACGGTGCTCGTGAACCTGAGCGATTGCTGTGAAATCACGATATCCCACGAAAGAGTGCAGTGTGTTGCCCATGACTCAGCAGACACAGAGGACCTCCGAGGGTCCTATGGGCCTCGTTGTTGCTCAGCAGGCCTACAGGGGTGTGGAGGTACTCAGTGATCTTGGAACGAAAATGATGCTCACCCGAGGGGCTTAGGAGTCCTGAAAACGGTACTTCCTTTAAAATAAAGCAGAACAGCGACTAAGAGCTCATGGAAAGAGCTGCATGCCTCCCTTTCTGCATGGCTCCTCAGGGCCTTACATCGAGGCAAGGACTCACGTTGAGATTCCCTGTAGCTCTAGAGCATGGAAAGCTGAGCCCTACCCCAGCCAATGAAGCGCCCTGTGTAGCCAGAAAACACTCATTTTCTTCCCAGACCCATGGCTACACAGGTCGAGGCCTGTCAACAGCATAGAATTTCAGGGAGCTTCACGGCAGCAAGGATGGAGCTTTCCAAATGGAAAGCGAGGTTAGTACCATCTTGACCCCTTTTCCATTGGCACAGGCAGCATACATCTCTGTGGTTTCTAACGAGTCAAAAGAGACCCAGAGTACACACTGGTTGCTTCCCTGAATCAACTTATCGAGGCAGGGAGTTTTGCATCTAGTGAACTGCCTCAACCAAGGAACGCCCTAGCTCGGCCTCTGGGGCCGTGCCTCTTCAAAAGCCTGCAGTGCTACAGGAAAAACTGTGCTTTCGTTGCAATAGGAAAGCAAGCCGACTTCTCCTGGAGGCACGGTGACTTCAGGTAGGAGGTCCTGGATGGAAGGAGAAGCCGAGTGTTTTTCTCAGTGAAGCTCAGACTGGAATGAGTGCGACTTCCACGGCATGTTGGAACTTGCTAGAACGGTGCTCGTGAACCTTTGCGAGTTCTGGGTAAATCAAGAAGTCCCAAAAAAGAGTGCAGTGTGTTGTCCATGGCTCGGCAGAAACAGAGGGCCGCCGAGAGACCTATGAGCCTCGTTGTTGCTCAGCAGGCTCACAGGGGTGTGGAGGTACTCAGTGATCTCGGAACGAAAATGATGCTCACCCGAGGGGCCTAGGAGTCCTGAAAAGGGTACTTCCTTTAAAATAAAGCAGAACAGCGAATAAGAGCTCATGGAAACAGCTGCATGCCTCCGTTTCTGCATGGCTACTCAGGGCCTTACTCCGAGGCAAGGACTCACGTTGAGATTCCCTTTAGCTCTAGAGCATGGCAAGATGAGCCCCACCCCGGTTAATGAAGCACCCTCTGTAGCCAGAGAAAACTCATTTTCTTCCCAGACCCATGCCTGCAGTGGCCAGTGGCCTGTCAACAGCAGAGAATTTTGCTAGCTTCACGGCAACAAGAATGGACGTTTCCAAATGGAAAAACAAGGCTAGTACCAGTACACGCCCATTTCCATGGGCACACGCAGGATACATCCCTGTGGTTTCTAACGAGTCAAAAGAGACACAGAGTACACACTGGTTCCTTCCCTGAATCAACTTCTTGAGGCAGGGTGTTCTGCATCTAGTGAACTGCCTCAACCGAGGAACGCCCTAGCTAGGCCTCTGGGCCCGTGCCTCTTCAGAAGCCTGCATTGCTACAGGAAAAACTTTGCTTTCGTTGCAAGAGGATTGCAAGACGACTTCTCCTGGAGGCAGGGTGACTTCAGGTAGGAGGTGGATGGAAGGCGAAGCCGAGTGTTTTTCTCAGTGCAGCTCAGACTAGGGAATGTGTGTGACTTCCACAGCATGTTGGAACTTGCTAGAACGCTGCTCGTGAACCTGTACGAGTGCAGTGAACTTAGGAGATCCCAAGAAAGAGTGCAGTGTGTAGCCCATGACTCCGCAGACACATAGGACCTCCGAGGGACCTATGGGCCTCGTTGTTGCTCAGCAGTCCTACAGGAGTGTGGAGGTACTCAGTGATCTTGGAACGAAAATGATGCTCACCCGAGGGGCCTAGGAGTCCTGAAAAGGGTACTTCCTTTAAAATAAGCAGAACTTTCACTACGAACTCATGGAAAGAGCTGCATGCCTCCCTTTCTGCATGGCTACTCAGGCCCTTACCTCGAGGCAAGCACTCGCGTTGAGATACCCTTTAACTCTAGACCATGGCAAATTGTGCCCATCCCGGACAATGAAGCACTCTGTGTAGCCAGAGAAAACTCATTTTCTTCCCAGACCCATGCCTACAGTGGCCAGAGGCCTGTCAACAGCTAGAATTGCAGGGAGCTTCACGGCCGCATGAATGGAGCTCTCAAAATGTTAACGCAAGGCTACTACCAACATGCCCCCATTTCCATAGGCACAAACAGCATACATCCCTGTGGTTTCTAACACCTCAGAAGAGACACAGAGTACACACTGGTTCCTTCCGTGAATCAACTTCTCGAGGCAGGGTGTTCTGCATCTAGTGAACTGCCTCAACCAAGGAACGCCCTAACTAGGCCTCTGGGCCCGTGCCTCTTCAAAAGCCTGCAGTGCTACAGGAAAAACTGTGCTTTCTTTGCAAGAGGAAGGCAAGCCGACTTTCTCCTGGAGCAGGGTGACTTCAGGTACGAGTTACAGAATGGAAGCCGCAACCGAGTGTGTTTCTCTGTGCAGCTCAGACTAGGGAAGGAGTGCGACTTCCACGGCATGTTGGAACTTGCTAGAACGGTGCTCGTGAACCTGTGCGATTGCTGGCTAAATCAAGATGGCCCAAGAAAGAGTGCACTGTGTTGCCCTACACTCGGCATACACACTGTGAGTCCGAAAGCTACGGGCCTGGATATTGCTTAGAAGGGCCAGGGGAGCCTGAGGGTACTCAGTGTTCTTGCAGGGAATAGGGTTTCCAGGCGAGGCACCTAGGTGTCCTGAAAGGCGTACTGGCGTTAAAATGCTGCAGAGCAGAGATTACGGCCTCATGGAAACTGCTACATGCCTCCGCTTCTGCATAGCATTTCAGGGCCTTACCTCGAGGCAAGTTCTCACGTTGCTTGCCCTGTGAGCGACACAGAATGCTAGGATGCTGTATTTCTCCTTGAATAGAGTGACTTCAGGGACGAGGTCCCTGAAGAATTCTAAGCAGAGTGTTTTCTCATGGCAGCTCAGACGAGGGCAATGTCGAAGACTTCCAGGGCATGTTGGACGGCCTAGAAATGTGGTTCTGATGCTGTTCGAGTGCTCTGGAAATGTAGTTCTCCTGAAGTAACGTACAGTGTGTTGCCCGAGACTCGGCAGACACAGAGGGCCTCCGAGGGACATATGGGACTCAGTGTTGCTCAGCAGGCCCACAAGGGTGTGGAGTTAGTCAGTGATCTAGGAACGAAAATGATGCTCACCCGAGGGGTCTAGGAGTCCTGAAAAGGGTACTTCCTTTAAAGTAAAGCAGATTAGCGACTAAGAGCGCATGGAAAGAGCTGCATGCCTCCCTTTCTGCAGGGCTACTCAGGGCCTTACCTCGAGGCAAGGACTCACGTTGAGATTCCCTTTAGCTCTAGAGCATGGCAAGGTGAGCCCCACCCGGAGCAATGAAGCACCCTGTGTAGCCAGAGAAAACATTTTCTTCCCAGACCCATGCCTACAGTGGCCAGGGGCCTGTCCACAGCAGAGAATTTCAGCTAGCTGCACGGCAACAAGAATGGAGGTTTCCAAAAGGAAAAGCAAGGCTAGTACCATCGCTCCCCCAATTTCATGGGCACACGCAGGATACCTCCCAGTGCTTTCTAACCAGTCAAAAGAGACACAGAGTACACACTGGTTCCTTCCCTGAATCAACTTCTCGAAGCAGGGTGTTCTGCATCTAGTGAAATGCCTCAACCAAGGAACGCCCTAGCTAGGCCTCTGGGCCCGTGCCTCTTCAAAAGCTTGCAGTGCTACAGGAGAAACTGTGCTGTCGTTGCAGTAGGAACGCAAGCCGTCTTTCTCCTGGAGGCAGGGTGATTTCAGGTAGGAGGTGGATGGAAGGTGAAGCCGAGTGTTTTTCTTTGTGCAGCTCAGACTAGGGAATTTGTGCGATGTCCACAGCATGTTGGAACTTGCTAGAACGGTGCTCGTGAACCTGAGCGATTGCTGTGAAATCACGATATCCCACGAAAGAGTGCAGTGTGTTGCCCATGACTCAGCAGACACAGAGGACCTCCGAGGGTCCTATGGGCCTCGTTGTTGCTCAGCAGGCCTACAGGGGTGTGGAGGTACTCAGTGATCTTGGAACGAAAATGATGCTCACCCAAGGGGCTTAGGAGTCCTGAAAACGGTACTTCCTTTAAAATAAAGCAGAACAGCGACTAAGAGCTCATGGAAAGAGCTGCATGCCTCCCTTTCTGCATGGCTCCTCAGGGCCTTACATCGAGGCAAGGACTCACGTTGAGATTCCCTGTAGCTCTAGAGCATGGAAAGCTGAGCCCTACCCCAGCCAATGAAGCGCCCTGTGTAGCCAGAAAACACTCATTTTCTTCCCAGACCCATGGCTACACAGGTCGAGGCCTGTCAACAGCATAGAATTTCAGGGAGCTTCACGGCAGCAAGGATGGAGCTTTCCAAATGGAAAGCGAGGTTAGTACCATCTTGACCCCTTTTCCATTGGCACAGGCAGCATACATCTCTGTGGTTTCTAACGAGTCAAAAGAGACCCAGAGTACACACTGGTTGCTTCCCTGAATCAACTTATCGAGGCAGGGAGTTTTGCATCTAGTGAACTGCCTCAACCAAGGAACGCCCTAGCTCGGCCTCTGGGGCCGTGCCTCTTCAAAAGCCTGCAGTGCTACAGGAAAAACTGTGCTTTCGTTGCAATAGGAAAGCAAGCCGACTTCTCCTGGAGGCACGGTGACTTCAGGTAGGAGGTCCTGGATGGAAGGAGAAGCCGAGTGTTTTTCTCAGTGAAGCTCAGACTGGAATGAGTGCGACTTCCACGGCATGTTGGAACTTGCTAGAACGGTGCTCGTGAACCTTTGCGAGTTCTGGGTAAATCAAGAAGTCCCAAAAAAGAGTGCAGTGTGTTGTCCATGGCTCGGCAGAAACAGAGGGCCGCCGAGAGACCTATGAGCCTCGTTGTTGCTCAGCAGGCTCACAGGGGTGTGGAGGTACTCAGTGATCTCGGAACGAAAATGATGCTCACCCGAGGGGCCTAGGAGTCCTGAAAAGGGTACTTCCTTTAAAATAAAGCAGAACAGCGAATAAGAGCTCATGGAAACAGCTGCATGCCTCCGTTTCTGCATGGCTACTCAGGGCCTTACTCCGAGGCAAGGACTCACGTTGAGATTCCCTTTAGCTCTAGAGCATGGCAAGATGAGCCCCACCCCGGTTAATGAAGCACCCTCTGTAGCCAGAGAAAACTCATTTTCTTCCCAGACCCATGCCTGCAGTGGCCAGTGGCCTGTCAACAGCAGAGAATTTCGCTAGCTTCACGGCAACAAGAATGGACGTTTCCAAATGGAAAAACAAGGCTAGTACCAGTACACGCCCATTTCCATGGGCACACGCAGGATACATCCCTGTGGTTTCTAACGAGTCAAAAGAGACACAGAGTACACACTGGTTCCTTCCCTGAATCAACTTCTTGAGGCAGGGTGTTCTGCATCTAGTGAACTGCCTCAACCGAGGAACGCCCTAGCTAGGCCTCTGGGCCCGTGCCTCTTCAGAAGCCTGCATTGCTACAGGAAAAACTTTGCTTTCGTTGCAAGAGGATTGCAAGACGACTTCTCCTGGAGGCAGGGTGACTTCAGGTAGGAGGTGGATGGAAGGCGAAGCCGAGTGTTTTTCTCAGTGCAGCTCAGACTAGGGAATGTGTGTGACTTCCACAGCATGTTGGAACTTGCTAGAACGCTGCTCGTGAACCTGTACGAGTGCAGTGAACTTAGGAGATCCCAAGAAAGAGTGCAGTGTGTAGCCCATGACTCCGCAGACACATAGGACCTCCGAGGGACCTATGGGCCTCGTTGTTGCTCAGCAGTCCTACAGGAGTGTGGAGGTACTCAGTGATCTTGGAACGAAAATGATGCTCACCCGAGGGGCCTAGGAGTCCTGAAAAGGGTACTTCCTTTAAAATAAGCAGAACTTTCACTACGAACTCATGGAAAGAGCTGCATGCCTCCCTTTCTGCATGGCTACTCAGGCCCTTACCTCGAGGCAAGCACTCGCGTTGAGATACCCTTTAACTCTAGACCATGGCAAATTGTGCCCATCCCGGACAATGAAGCACTCTGTGTAGCCAGAGAAAACTCATTTTCTTCCCAGACCCATGCCTACAGTGGCCAGAGGCCTGTCAACAGCTAGAATTGCAGGGAGCTTCACGGCCGCATGAATGGAGCTCTCAAAATGTTAACGCAAGGCTACTACCAACATGCCCCCATTTCCATAGGCACAAACAGCATACATCCCTGTGGTTTCTAACACCTCAGAAGAGACACAGAGTACACACTGGTTCCTTCCGTGAATCAACTTCTCGAGGCAGGGTGTTCTGCATCTAGTGAACTGCCTCAACCAAGGAACGCCCTAACTAGGCCTCTGGGCCCGTGCCTCTTCAAAAGCCTGCAGTGCTACAGGAAAAACTGTGCTTTCTTTGCAAGAGGAAGGCAAGCCGACTTTCTCCTGGAGCAGGGTGACTTCAGGTACGAGTTACAGAATGGAAGCCGCAACCGAGTGTGTTTCTCTGTGCAGCTCAGACTAGGGAAGGAGTGCGACTTCCACGGCATGTTGGAACTTGCTAGAACGGTGCTCGTGAACCTGTGCGATTGCTGGCTAAATCAAGATGGCCCAAGAAAGAGTGCACTGTGTTGCCCTACACTCGGCATACACACTGTGAGTCCGAAAGCTACGGGCCTGGATATTGCTTAGAAGGGCCAGGGGAGCCTGAGGGTACTCAGTGTTCTTGCAGGGAATAGGGTTTCCAGGCGAGGCACCTAGGTGTCCTGAAAGGCGTACTGGCGTTAAAATGCTGCAGAGCAGAGATTACGGCCTCATGGAAACTGCTACATGCCTCCGCTTCTGCATAGCATTTCAGGGCCTTACCTCGAGGCAAGTTCTCACGTTGCTTGCCCTGTGAGCGACACAGAATGCTAGGATGCTGTATTTCTCCTTGAATAGAGTGACTTCAGGGACGAGGTCCCTGAAGAATTCTAAGCAGAGTGTTTTCTCATGGCAGCTCAGACGAGGGCAATGTCGAAGACTTCCAGGGCATGTTGGACGGCCTAGAAATGTGGTTCTGATGCTGTTCGAGTGCTCTGGAAATGTAGTTCTCCTGAAGTAACGTACAGTGTGTTGCCCGAGACTCGGCAGACACAGAGGGCCTCCGAGGGACATATGGGACTCAGTGTTGCTCAGCAGGCCCACAAGGGTGTGGAGTTAGTCAGTGATCTAGGAACGAAAATGATGCTCACCCGAGGGGTCTAGGAGTCCTGAAAAGGGTACTTCCTTTAAAGTAAAGCAGATTAGCGACTAAGAGCGCATGGAAAGAGCTGCATGCCTCCCTTTCTGCAGGGCTACTCAGGGCCTTACCTCGAGGCAAGGACTCACGTTGAGATTCCCTTTAGCTCTAGAGCATGGCAAGGTGAGCCCCACCCGGAGCAATGAAGCACCCTGTGTAGCCAGAGAAAACATTTTCTTCCCAGACCCATGCCTACAGTGGCCAGGGGCCTGTCCACAGCAGAGAATTTCAGCTAGCTGCACGGCAACAAGAATGGAGGTTTCCAAAAGGAAAAGCAAGGCTAGTACCATCGCTCCCCCAATTTCATGGGCACACGCAGGATACCTCCCAGTGCTTTCTAACCAGTCAAAAGAGACACAGAGTACACACTGGTTCCTTCCCTGAATCAACTTCTCGAAGCAGGGTGTTCTGCATCTAGTGAAATGCCTCAACCAAGGAACGCCCTAGCTAGGCCTCTGGGCCCGTGCCTCTTCAAAAGCTTGCAGTGCTACAGGAGAAACTGTGCTGTCGTTGCAGTAGGAACGCAAGCCGTCTTTCTCCTGGAGGCAGGGTGATTTCAGGTAGGAGGTGGATGGAAGGTGAAGCCGAGTGTTTTTCTTTGTGCAGCTCAGACTAGGGAATTTGTGCGATGTCCACAGCATGTTGGAACTTGCTAGAACGGTGCTCGTGAACCTGAGCGATTGCTGTGAAATCACGATATCCCACGAAAGAGTGCAGTGTGTTGCCCATGACTCAGCAGACACAGAGGACCTCCGAGGGTCCTATGGGCCTCGTTGTTGCTCAGCAGGCCTACAGGGGTGTGGAGGTACTCAGTGATCTTGGAACGAAAATGATGCTCACCCGAGGGGCTTAGGAGTCCTGAAAACGGTACTTCCTTTAAAATAAAGCAGAACAGCGACTAAGAGCTCATGGAAAGAGCTGCATGCCTCCCTTTCTGCATGGCTCCTCAGGGCCTTACATCGAGGCAAGGACTCACGTTGAGATTCCCTGTAGCTCTAGAGCATGGAAAGCTGAGCCCTACCCCAGCCAATGAAGCGCCCTGTGTAGCCAGAAAACACTCATTTTCTTCCCAGACCCATGGCTACACAGGTCGAGGCCTGTCAACAGCATAGAATTTCAGGGAGCTTCACGGCAGCAAGGATGGAGCTTTCCAAATGGAAAGCGAGGTTAGTACCATCTTGACCCCTTTTCCATTGGCACAGGCAGCATACATCTCTGTGGTTTCTAACGAGTCAAAAGAGACCCAGAGTACACACTGGATGCTTCCCTGAATCAACTTATCGAGGCAGGGAGTTTTGCATCTAGTGAACTGCCTCAACCAAGGAACGCCCTAGCTCGGCCTCTGGGGCCGTGCCTCTTCAAAAGCCTGCAGTGCTACAGGAAAAACTGTGCTTTCGTTGCAATAGGAAAGCAAGCCGACTTCTCCTGGAGGCACGGTGACTTCAGGTAGGAGGTCCTGGATGGAAGGAGAAGCCGAGTGTTTTTCTCAGTGAAGCTCAGACTGGAATGAGTGCGACTTCCACGGCATGTTGGAACTTGCTAGAACGGTGCTCGTGAACCTTTGCGAGTTCTGGGTAAATCAAGAAGTCCCAAAAAAGAGTGCAGTGTGTTGTCCATGGCTCGGCAGAAACAGAGGGCCGCCGAGAGACCTATGAGCCTCGTTGTTGCTCAGCAGGCTCACAGGGGTGTGGAGGTACTCAGTGATCTCGGAACGAAAATGATGCTCACCCGAGGGGCCTAGGAGTCCTGAAAAGGGTACTTCCTTTAAAATAAAGCAGAACAGCGAATAAGAGCTCATGGAAACAGCTGCATGCCTCCGTTTCTGCATGGCTACTCAGGGCCTTACTCCGAGGCAAGGACTCACGTTGAGATTCCCTTTAGCTCTAGAGCATGGCAAGATGAGCCCCACCCCGGTTAATGAAGCACCCTCTGTAGCCAGAGAAAACTCATTTTCTTCCCAGACCCATGCCTGCAGTGGCCAGTGGCCTGTCAACAGCAGAGAATTTCGCTAGCTTCACGGCAACAAGAATGGACGTTTCCAAATGGAAAAACAAGGCTAGTACCAGTACACGCCCATTTCCATGGGCACACGCAGGATACATCCCTGTGGTTTCTAACGAGTCAAAAGAGACACAGAGTACACACTGGTTCCTTCCCTGAATCAACTTCTTGAGGCAGGGTGTTCTGCATCTAGTGAACTGCCTCAACCGAGGAACGCCCTAGCTAGGCCTCTGGGCCCGTGCCTCTTCAGAAGCCTGCATTGCTACAGGAAAAACTTTGCTTTCGTTGCAAGAGGATTGCAAGACGACTTCTCCTGGAGGCAGGGTGACTTCAGGTAGGAGGTGGATGGAAGGCGAAGCCGAGTGTTTTTCTCAGTGCAGCTCAGACTAGGGAATGTGTGTGACTTCCACAGCATGTTGGAACTTGCTAGAACGCTGCTCGTGAACCTGTACGAGTGCAGTGAACTTAGGAGATCCCAAGAAAGAGTGCAGTGTGTAGCCCATGACTCCGCAGACACATAGGACCTCCGAGGGACCTATGGGCCTCGTTGTTGCTCAGCAGTCCTACAGGAGTGTGGAGGTACTCAGTGATCTTGGAACGAAAATGATGCTCACCCGAGGGGCCTAGGAGTCCTGAAAAGGGTACTTCCTTTAAAATAAGCAGAACTTTCACTACGAACTCATGGAAAGAGCTGCATGCCTCCCTTTCTGCATGGCTACTCAGGCCCTTACCTCGAGGCAAGCACTCGCGTTGAGATACCCTTTAACTCTAGACCATGGCAAATTGTGCCCATCCCGGACAATGAAGCACTCTGTGTAGCCAGAGAAAACTCATTTTCTTCCCAGACCCATGCCTACAGTGGCCAGAGGCCTGTCAACAGCTAGAATTGCAGGGAGCTTCACGGCCGCATGAATGGAGCTCTCAAAATGTTAACGCAAGGCTACTACCAACATGCCCCCATTTCCATAGGCACAAACAGCATACATCCCTGTGGTTTCTAACACCTCAGAAGAGACACAGAGTACACACTGGTTCCTTCCGTGAATCAACTTCTCGAGGCAGGGTGTTCTGCATCTAGTGAACTGCCTCAACCAAGGAACGCCCTAACTAGGCCTCTGGGCCCGTGCCTCTTCAAAAGCCTGCAGTGCTACAGGAAAAACTGTGCTTTCTTTGCAAGAGGAAGGCAAGCCGACTTTCTCCTGGAGCAGGGTGACTTCAGGTACGAGTTACAGAATGGAAGCCGCAACCGAGTGTGTTTCTCTGTGCAGCTCAGACTAGGGAAGGAGTGCGACTTCCACGGCATGTTGGAACTTGCTAGAACGGTGCTCGTGAACCTGTGCGATTGCTGGCTAAATCAAGATGGCCCAAGAAAGAGTGCACTGTGTTGCCCTACACTCGGCATACACACTGTGAGTCCGAAAGCTACGGGCCTGGATATTGCTTAGAAGGGCCAGGGGAGCCTGAGGGTACTCAGTGTTCTTGCAGGGAATAGGGTTTCCAGGCGAGGCACCTAGGTGTCCTGAAAGGCGTACTGGCGTTAAAATGCTGCAGAGCAGAGATTACGGCCTCATGGAAACTGCTACATGCCTCCGCTTCTGCATAGCATTTCAGGGCCTTACCTCGAGGCAAGTTCTCACGTTGCTTGCCCTGTGAGCGACACAGAATGCTAGGATGCTGTATTTCTCCTTGAATAGAGTGACTTCAGGGACGAGGTCCCTGAAGAATTCTAAGCAGAGTGTTTTCTCATGGCAGCTCAGACGAGGGCAATGTCGAAGACTTCCAGGGCATGTTGGACGGCCTAGAAATGTGGTTCTGATGCTGTTCGAGTGCTCTGGAAATGTAGTTCTCCTGAAGTAACGTACAGTGTGTTGCCCGAGACTCGGCAGACACAGAGGGCCTCCGAGGGACATATGGGACTCAGTGTTGCTCAGCAGGCCCACAAGGGTGTGGAGTTAGTCAGTGATCTAGGAACGAAAATGATGCTCACCCGAGGGGTCTAGGAGTCCTGAAAAGGGTACTTCCTTTAAAGTAAAGCAGATTAGCGACTAAGAGCGCATGGAAAGAGCTGCATGCCTCCCTTTCTGCAGGGCTACTCAGGGCCTTACCTCGAGGCAAGGACTCACGTTGAGATTCCCTTTAGCTCTAGAGCATGGCAAGGTGAGCCCCACCCGGAGCAATGAAGCACCCTGTGTAGCCAGAGAAAACATTTTCTTCCCAGACCCATGCCTACAGTGGCCAGGGGCCTGTCCACAGCAGAGAATTTCAGCTAGCTGCACGGCAACAAGAATGGAGGTTTCCAAAAGGAAAAGCAAGGCTAGTACCATCGCTCCCCCAATTTCATGGGCACACGCAGGATACCTCCCAGTGCTTTCTAACCAGTCAAAAGAGACACAGAGTACACACTGGTTCCTTCCCTGAATCAACTTCTCGAAGCAGGGTGTTCTGCATCTAGTGAAATGCCTCAACCAAGGAACGCCCTAGCTAGGCCTCTGGGCCCGTGCCTCTTCAAAAGCTTGCAGTGCTACAGGAGAAACTGTGCTGTCGTTGCAGTAGGAACGCAAGCCGTCTTTCTCCTGGAGGCAGGGTGATTTCAGGTAGGAGGTGGATGGAAGGTGAAGCCGAGTGTTTTTCTTTGTGCAGCTCAGACTAGGGAATTTGTGCGATGTCCACAGCATGTTGGAACTTGCTAGAACGGTGCTCGTGAACCTGAGCGATTGCTGTGAAATCACGATATCCCACGAAAGAGTGCAGTGTGTTGCCCATGACTCAGCAGACACAGAGGACCTCCGAGGGTCCTATGGGCCTCGTTGTTGCTCAGCAGGCCTACAGGGGTGTGGAGGTACTCAGTGATCTTGGAACGAAAATGATGCTCACCCGAGGGGCTTAGGAGTCCTGAAAACGGTACTTCCTTTAAAATAAAGCAGAACAGCGACTAAGAGCTCATGGAAAGAGCTGCATGCCTCCCTTTCTGCATGGCTCCTCAGGGCCTTACATCGAGGCAAGGACTCACGTTGAGATTCCCTGTAGCTCTAGAGCATGGAAAGCTGAGCCCTACCCCAGCCAATGAAGCGCCCTGTGTAGCCAGAAAACACTCATTTTCTTCCCAGACCCATGGCTACACAGGTCGAGGCCTGTCAACAGCATAGAATTTCAGGGAGCTTCACGGCAGCAAGGATGGAGCTTTCCAAATGGAAAGCGAGGTTAGTACCATCTTGACCCCTTTTCCATTGGCACAGGCAGCATACATCTCTGTGGTTTCTAACGAGTCAAAAGAGACCCAGAGTACACACTGGTTGCTTCCCTGAATCAACTTATCGAGGCAGGGAGTTTTGCATCTAGTGAACTGCCTCAACCAAGGAACGCCCTAGCTCGGCCTCTGGGGCCGTGCCTCTTCAAAAGCCTGCAGTGCTACAGGAAAAACTGTGCTTTCGTTGCAATAGGAAAGCAAGCCGACTTCTCCTGGAGGCACGGTGACTTCAGGTAGGAGGTCCTGGATGGAAGGAGAAGCCGAGTGTTTTTCTCAGTGAAGCTCAGACTGGAATGAGTGCGACTTCCACGGCATGTTGGAACTTGCTAGAACGGTGCTCGTGAACCTTTGCGAGTTCTGGGTAAATCAAGAAGTCCCAAAAAAGAGTGCAGTGTGTTGTCCATGGCTCGGCAGAAACAGAGGGCCGCCGAGAGACCTATGAGCCTCGTTGTTGCTCAGCAGGCTCACAGGGGTGTGGAGGTACTCAGTGATCTCGGAACGAAAATGATGCTCACCCGAGGGGCCTAGGAGTCCTGAAAAGGGTACTTCCTTTAAAATAAAGCAGAACAGCGAATAAGAGCTCATGGAAACAGCTGCATGCCTCCGTTTCTGCATGGCTACTCAGGGCCTTACTCCGAGGCAAGGACTCACGTTGAGATTCCCTTTAGCTCTAGAGCATGGCAAGATGAGCCCCACCCCGGTTAATGAAGCACCCTCTGTAGCCAGAGAAAACTCATTTTCTTCCCAGACCCATGCCTGCAGTGGCCAGTGGCCTGTCAACAGCAGAGAATTTCGCTAGCTTCACGGCAACAAGAATGGACGTTTCCAAATGGAAAAACAAGGCTAGTACCAGTACACGCCCATTTCCATGGGCACACGCAGGATACATCCCTGTGGTTTCTAACGAGTCAAAAGAGACACAGAGTACACACTGGTTCCTTCCCTGAATCAACTTCTTGAGGCAGGGTGTTCTGCATCTAGTGAACTGCCTCAACCGAGGAACGCCCTAGCTAGGCCTCTGGGCCCGTGCCTCTTCAGAAGCCTGCATTGCTACAGGAAAAACTTTGCTTTCGTTGCAAGAGGATTGCAAGACGACTTCTCCTGGAGGCAGGGTGACTTCAGGTAGGAGGTGGATGGAAGGCGAAGCCGAGTGTTTTTCTCAGTGCAGCTCAGACTAGGGAATGTGTGTGACTTCCACAGCATGTTGGAACTTGCTAGAACGCTGCTCGTGAACCTGTACGAGTGCAGTGAACTTAGGAGATCCCAAGAAAGAGTGCAGTGTGTAGCCCATGACTCCGCAGACACATAGGACCTCCGAGGGACCTATGGGCCTCGTTGTTGCTCAGCAGTCCTACAGGAGTGTGGAGGTACTCAGTGATCTTGGAACGAAAATGATGCTCACCCGAGGGGCCTAGGAGTCCTGAAAAGGGTACTTCCTTTAAAATAAGCAGAACTTTCACTACGAACTCATGGAAAGAGCTGCATGCCTCCCTTTCTGCATGGCTACTCAGGCCCTTACCTCGAGGCAAGCACTCGCGTTGAGATACCCTTTAACTCTAGACCATGGCAAATTGTGCCCATCCCGGACAATGAAGCACTCTGTGTAGCCAGAGAAAACTCATTTTCTTCCCAGACCCATGCCTACAGTGGCCAGAGGCCTGTCAACAGCTAGAATTGCAGGGAGCTTCACGGCCGCATGAATGGAGCTCTCAAAATGTTAACGCAAGGCTACTACCAACATGCCCCCATTTCCATAGGCACAAACAGCATACATCCCTGTGGTTTCTAACACCTCAGAAGAGACACAGAGTACACACTGGTTCCTTCCGTGAATCAACTTCTCGAGGCAGGGTGTTCTGCATCTAGTGAACTGCCTCAACCAAGGAACGCCCTAACTAGGCCTCTGGGCCCGTGCCTCTTCAAAAGCCTGCAGTGCTACAGGAAAAACTGTGCTTTCTTTGCAAGAGGAAGGCAAGCCGACTTTCTCCTGGAGCAGGGTGACTTCAGGTACGAGTTACAGAATGGAAGCCGCAACCGAGTGTGTTTCTCTGTGCAGCTCAGACTAGGGAAGGAGTGCGACTTCCACGGCATGTTGGAACTTGCTAGAACGGTGCTCGTGAACCTGTGCGATTGCTGGCTAAATCAAGATGGCCCAAGAAAGAGTGCACTGTGTTGCCCTACACTCGGCATACACACTGTGAGTCCGAAAGCTACGGGCCTGGATATTGCTTAGAAGGGCCAGGGGAGCCTGAGGGTACTCAGTGTTCTTGCAGGGAATAGGGTTTCCAGGCGAGGCACCTAGGTGTCCTGAAAGGCGTACTGGCGTTAAAATGCTGCAGAGCAGAGATTACGGCCTCATGGAAACTGCTACATGCCTCCGCTTCTGCATAGCATTTCAGGGCCTTACCTCGAGGCAAGTTCTCACGTTGCTTGCCCTGTGAGCGACACAGAATGCTAGGATGCTGTATTTCTCCTTGAATAGAGTGACTTCAGGGACGAGGTCCCTGAAGAATTCTAAGCAGAGTGTTTTCTCATGGCAGCTCAGACGAGGGCAATGTCGAAGACTTCCAGGGCATGTTGGACGGCCTAGAAATGTGGTTCTGATGCTGTTCGAGTGCTCTGGAAATGTAGTTCTCCTGAAGTAACGTACAGTGTGTTGCCCGAGACTCGGCAGACACAGAGGGCCTCCGAGGGACATATGGGACTCAGTGTTGCTCAGCAGGCCCACAAGGGTGTGGAGTTAGTCAGTGATCTAGGAACGAAAATGATGCTCACCCGAGGGGTCTAGGAGTCCTGAAAAGGGTACTTCCTTTAAAGTAAAGCAGATTAGCGACTAAGAGCGCATGGAAAGAGCTGCATGCCTCCCTTTCTGCAGGGCTACTCAGGGCCTTACCTCGAGGCAAGGACTCACGTTGAGATTCCCTTTAGCTCTAGAGCATGGCAAGGTGAGCCCCACCCGGAGCAATGAAGCACCCTGTGTAGCCAGAGAAAACATTTTCTTCCCAGACCCATGCCTACAGTGGCCAGGGGCCTGTCCACAGCAGAGAATTTCAGCTAGCTGCACGGCAACAAGAATGGAGGTTTCCAAAAGGAAAAGCAAGGCTAGTACCATCGCTCCCCCAATTTCATGGGCACACGCAGGATACCTCCCAGTGCTTTCTAACCAGTCAAAAGAGACACAGAGTACACACTGGTTCCTTCCCTGAATCAACTTCTCGAAGCAGGGTGTTCTGCATCTAGTGAAATGCCTCAACCAAGGAACGCCCTAGCTAGGCCTCTGGGCCCGTGCCTCTTCAAAAGCTTGCAGTGCTACAGGAGAAACTGTGCTGTCGTTGCAGTAGGAACGCAAGCCGTCTTTCTCCTGGAGGCAGGGTGATTTCAGGTAGGAGGTGGATGGAAGGTGAAGCCGAGTGTTTTTCTTTGTGCAGCTCAGACTAGGGAATTTGTGCGATGTCCACAGCATGTTGGAACTTGCTAGAACGGTGCTCGTGAACCTGAGCGATTGCTGTGAAATCACGATATCCCACGAAAGAGTGCAGTGTGTTGCCCATGACTCAGCAGACACAGAGGACCTCCGAGGGTCCTATGGGCCTCGTTGTTGCTCAGCAGGCCTACAGGGGTGTGGAGGTACTCAGTGATCTTGGAACGAAAATGATGCTCACCCGAGGGGCTTAGGAGTCCTGAAAACGGTACTTCCTTTAAAATAAAGCAGAACAGCGACTAAGAGCTCATGGAAAGAGCTGCATGCCTCCCTTTCTGCATGGCTCCTCAGGGCCTTACATCGAGGCAAGGACTCACGTTGAGATTCCCTGTAGCTCTAGAGCATGGAAAGCTGAGCCCTACCCCAGCCAATGAAGCGCCCTGTGTAGCCAGAAAACACTCATTTTCTTCCCAGACCCATGGCTACACAGGTCGAGGCCTGTCAACAGCATAGAATTTCAGGGAGCTTCACGGCAGCAAGGATGGAGCTTTCCAAATGGAAAGCGAGGTTAGTACCATCTTGACCCCTTTTCCATTGGCACAGGCAGCATACATCTCTGTGGTTTCTAACGAGTCAAAAGAGACCCAGAGTACACACTGGTTGCTTCCCTGAATCAACTTATCGAGGCAGGGAGTTTTGCATCTAGTGAACTGCCTCAACCAAGGAACGCCCTAGCTCGGCCTCTGGGGCCGTGCCTCTTCAAAAGCCTGCAGTGCTACAGGAAAAACTGTGCTTTCGTTGCAATAGGAAAGCAAGCCGACTTCTCCTGGAGGCACGGTGACTTCAGGTAGGAGGTCCTGGATGGAAGGAGAAGCCGAGTGTTTTTCTCAGTGAAGCTCAGACTGGAATGAGTGCGACTTCCACGGCATGTTGGAACTTGCTAGAGCGGTGCTCGTGAACCTTTGCGAGTTCTGGGTAAATCAAGAAGTCCCAAAAAAGAGTGCAGTGTGTTGTCCATGGCTCGGCAGAAACAGAGGGCCGCCGAGAGACCTATGAGCCTCGTTGTTGCTCAGCAGGCTCACAGGGGTGTGGAGGTACTCAGTGATCTTGGAACGAAAATGATGCTCACCCGAGGGGCCTAGGAGTCCTGAACAGGGTACTTCCTTTAAAATAAAGCAGAACAGCGAATAAGAGCTCATGGAAACAGCTGCATGCCTCCGTTTCTGCATGGCTACTCAGGGCCTTACTCCGAGGCAAGGACTCACGTTGAGATTCCCTTTAGCTCTAGAGCATGGCAAGATGAGCCCCACCCCGGTTAATGAAGCACCCTCTGTAGCCAGAGAAAACTCATTTTCTTCCCAGACCCATGCCTGCAGTGGCCAGTGGCCTGTCAACAGCAGAGAATTTCGCTAGCTTCACGGCAACAAGAATGGACGTTTCCAAATGGAAAAACAAGGCTAGTACCAGTACACGCCCATTTCCATGGGCACACGCAGGATACATCCCTGTGGTTTCTAACGAGTCAAAAGAGACACAGAGTACACACTGGTTCCTTCCCTGAATCAACTTCTTGAGGCAGGGTGTTCTGCATCTAGTGAACTGCCTCAACCGAGGAACGCCCTAGCTAGGCCTCTGGGCCCGTGCCTCTTCAGAAGCCTGCATTGCTACAGGAAAAACTTTGCTTTCGTTGCAAGAGGATTGCAAGACGACTTCTCCTGGAGGCAGGGTGACTTCAGGTAGGAGGTGGATGGAAGGCGAAGCCGAGTGTTTTTCTCAGTGCAGCTCAGACTAGGGAATGTGTGTGACTTCCACAGCATGTTGGAACTTGCTAGAACGCTGCTCGTGAACCTGTACGAGTGCAGTGAACTTAGGAGATCCCAAGAAAGAGTGCAGTGTGTAGCCCATGACTCCGCAGACACATAGGACCTCCGAGGGACCTATGGGCCTCGTTGTTGCTCAGCAGTCCTACAGGAGTGTGGAGGTACTCAGTGATCTTGGAACGAAAATGATGCTCACCCGAGGGGCCTAGGAGTCCTGAAAAGGGTACTTCCTTTAAAATAAGCAGAACTTTCACTACGAACTCATGGAAAGAGCTGCATGCCTCCCTTTCTGCATGGCTACTCAGGCCCTTACCTCGAGGCAAGCACTCGCGTTGAGATACCCTTTAACTCTAGACCATGGCAAATTGTGCCCATCCCGGACAATGAAGCACTCTGTGTAGCCAGAGAAAACTCATTTTCTTCCCAGACCCATGCCTACAGTGGCCAGAGGCCTGTCAACAGCTAGAATTGCAGGGAGCTTCACGGCCGCATGAATGGAGCTCTCAAAATGTTAACGCAAGGCTACTACCAACATGCCCCCATTTCCATAGGCACAAACAGCATACATCCCTGTGGTTTCTAACACCTCAGAAGAGACACAGAGTACACACTGGTTCCTTCCGTGAATCAACTTCTCGAGGCAGGGTGTTCTGCATCTAGTGAACTGCCTCAACCAAGGAACGCCCTAACTAGGCCTCTGGGCCCGTGCCTCTTCAAAAGCCTGCAGTGCTACAGGAAAAACTGTGCTTTCTTTGCAAGAGGAAGGCAAGCCGACTTTCTCCTGGAGCAGGGTGACTTCAGGTACGAGTTACAGAATGGAAGCCGCAACCGAGTGTGTTTCTCTGTGCAGCTCAGACTAGGGAAGGAGTGCGACTTCCACGGCATGTTGGAACTTGCTAGAACGGTGCTCGTGAACCTGTGCGATTGCTGGCTAAATCAAGATGGCCCAAGAAAGAGTGCACTGTGTTGCCCTACACTCGGCATACACACTGTGAGTCCGAAAGCTACGGGCCTGGATATTGCTTAGAAGGGCCAGGGGAGCCTGAGGGTACTCAGTGTTCTTGCAGGGAATAGGGTTTCCAGGCGAGGCACCTAGGTGTCCTGAAAGGCGTACTGGCGTTAAAATGCTGCAGAGCAGAGATTACGGCCTCATGGAAACTGCTACATGCCTCCGCTTCTGCATAGCATTTCAGGGCCTTACCTCGAGGCAAGTTCTCACGTTGCTTGCCCTGTGAGCGACACAGAATGCTAGGATGCTGTATTTCTCCTTGAATAGAGTGACTTCAGGGACGAGGTCCCTGAAGAATTCTAAGCAGAGTGTTTTCTCATGGCAGCTCAGACGAGGGCAATGTCGAAGACTTCCAGGGCATGTTGGACGGCCTAGAAATGTGGTTCTGATGCTGTTCGAGTGCTCTGGAAATGTAGTTCTCCTGAAGTAACGTACAGTGTGTTGCCCGAGACTCGGCAGACACAGAGGGCCTCCGAGGGACATATGGGACTCAGTGTTGCTCAGCAGGCCCACAAGGGTGTGGAGTTAGTCAGTGATCTAGGAACGAAAATGATGCTCACCCGAGGGGTCTAGGAGTCCTGAAAAGGGTACTTCCTTTAAAGTAAAGCAGATTAGCGACTAAGAGCGCATGGAAAGAGCTGCATGCCTCCCTTTCTGCAGGGCTACTCAGGGCCTTACCTCGAGGCAAGGACTCACGTTGAGATTCCCTTTAGCTCTAGAGCATGGCAAGGTGAGCCCCACCCGGAGCAATGAAGCACCCTGTGTAGCCAGAGAAAACATTTTCTTCCCAGACCCATGCCTACAGTGGCCAGGGGCCTGTCCACAGCAGAGAATTTCAGCTAGCTGCACGGCAACAAGAATGGAGGTTTCCAAAAGGAAAAGCAAGGCTAGTACCATCGCTCCCCCAATTTCATGGGCACACGCAGGATACCTCCCAGTGCTTTCTAACCAGTCAAAAGAGACACAGAGTACACACTGGTTCCTTCCCTGAATCAACTTCTCGAAGCAGGGTGTTCTGCATCTAGTGAAATGCCTCAACCAAGGAACGCCCTAGCTAGGCCTCTGGGCCCGTGCCTCTTCAAAAGCTTGCAGTGCTACAGGAGAAACTGTGCTGTCGTTGCAGTAGGAACGCAAGCCGTCTTTCTCCTGGAGGCAGGGTGATTTCAGGTAGGAGGTGGATGGAAGGTGAAGCCGAGTGTTTTTCTTTGTGCAGCTCAGACTAGGGAATTTGTGCGATGTCCACAGCATGTTGGAACTTGCTAGAACGGTGCTCGTGAACCTGAGCGATTGCTGTGAAATCACGATATCCCACGAAAGAGTGCAGTGTGTTGCCCATGACTCAGCAGACACAGAGGACCTCCGAGGGTCCTATGGGCCTCGTTGTTGCTCAGCAGGCCTACAGGGGTGTGGAGGTACTCAGTGATCTTGGAACGAAAATGATGCTCACCCGAGGGGCTTAGGAGTCCTGAAAACGGTACTTCCTTTAAAATAAAGCAGAACAGCGACTAAGAGCTCATGGAAAGAGCTGCATGCCTCCCTTTCTGCATGGCTCCTCAGGGCCTTACATCGAGGCAAGGACTCACGTTGAGATTCCCTGTAGCTCTAGAGCATGGAAAGCTGAGCCCTACCCCAGCCAATGAAGCGCCCTGTGTAGCCAGAAAACACTCATTTTCTTCCCAGACCCATGGCTACACAGGTCGAGGCCTGTCAACAGCATAGAATTTCAGGGAGCTTCACGGCAGCAAGGATGGAGCTTTCCAAATGGAAAGCGAGGTTAGTACCATCTTGACCCCTTTTCCATTGGCACAGGCAGCATACATCTCTGTGGTTTCTAACGAGTCAAAAGAGACCCAGAGTACACACTGGTTGCTTCCCTGAATCAACTTATCGAGGCAGGGAGTTTTGCATCTAGTGAACTGCCTCAACCAAGGAACGCCCTAGCTCGGCCTCTGGGGCCGTGCCTCTTCAAAAGCCTGCAGTGCTACAGGAAAAACTGTGCTTTCGTTGCAATAGGAAAGCAAGCCGACTTCTCCTGGAGGCACGGTGACTTCAGGTAGGAGGTCCTGGATGGAAGGAGAAGCCGAGTGTTTTTCTCAGTGAAGCTCAGACTGGAATGAGTGCGACTTCCACGGCATGTTGGAACTTGCTAGAGCGGTGCTTGTGAACCTTTGCGAGTTCTGGGTAAATCAAGAAGTCCCAAAAAAGAGTGCAGTGTGTTGTCCATGGCTCGGCAGAAACAGAGGGCCGCCGAGAGACCTATGAGCCTCGTTGTTGCTCAGCAGGCTCACAGGGGTGTGGAGGTACTCAGTGATCTTGGAACGAAAATGATGCTCACCCGAGGGGCCTAGGAGTCCTGAACAGGGTACTTCCTTTAAAATAAAGCAGAACAGCGAATAAGAGCTCATGGAAACAGCTGCATGCCTCCGTTTCTGCATGGCTACTCAGGGCCTTACTCCGAGGCAAGGACTCACGTTGAGATTCCCTTTAGCTCTAGAGCATGGCAAGATGAGCCCCACCCCGGTTAATGAAGCACCCTCTGTAGCCAGAGAAAACTCATTTTCTTCCCAGACCCATGCCTGCAGTGGCCAGTGGCCTGTCAACAGCAGAGAATTTCGCTAGCTTCACGGCAACAAGAATGGACGTTTCCAAATGGAAAAACAAGGCTAGTACCAGTACACGCCCATTTCCATGGGCACACGCAGGATACATCCCTGTGGTTTCTAACGAGTCAAAAGAGACACAGAGTACACACTGGTTCCTTCCCTGAATCAACTTCTTGAGGCAGGGTGTTCTGCATCTAGTGAACTGCCTCAACCGAGGAACGCCCTAGCTAGGCCTCTGGGCCCGTGCCTCTTCAGAAGCCTGCATTGCTACAGGAAAAACTTTGCTTTCGTTGCAAGAGGATTGCAAGACGACTTCTCCTGGAGGCAGGGTGACTTCAGGTAGGAGGTGGATGGAAGGCGAAGCCGAGTGTTTTTCTCAGTGCAGCTCAGACTAGGGAATGTGTGTGACTTCCACAGCATGTTGGAACTTGCTAGAACGCTGCTCGTGAACCTGTACGAGTGCAGTGAACTTAGGAGATCCCAAGAAAGAGTGCAGTGTGTAGCCCATGACTCCGCAGACACATAGGACCTCCGAGGGACCTATGGGCCTCGTTGTTGCTCAGCAGTCCTACAGGAGTGTGGAGGTACTCAGTGATCTTGGAACGAAAATGATGCTCACCCGAGGGGCCTAGGAGTCCTGAAAAGGGTACTTCCTTTAAAATAAGCAGAACTTTCACTACGAACTCATGGAAAGAGCTGCATGCCTCCCTTTCTGCATGGCTACTCAGGCCCTTACCTCGAGGCAAGCACTCGCGTTGAGATACCCTTTAACTCTAGACCATGGCAAATTGTGCCCATCCCGGACAATGAAGCACTCTGTGTAGCCAGAGAAAACTCATTTTCTTCCCAGACCCATGCCTACAGTGGCCAGAGGCCTGTCAACAGCTAGAATTGCAGGGAGCTTCACGGCCGCATGAATGGAGCTCTCAAAATGTTAACGCAAGGCTACTACCAACATGCCCCCATTTCCATAGGCACAAACAGCATACATCCCTGTGGTTTCTAACACCTCAGAAGAGACACAGAGTACACACTGGTTCCTTCCGTGAATCAACTTCTCGAGGCAGGGTGTTCTGCATCTAGTGAACTGCCTCAACCAAGGAACGCCCTAACTAGGCCTCTGGGCCCGTGCCTCTTCAAAAGCCTGCAGTGCTACAGGAAAAACTGTGCTTTCTTTGCAAGAGGAAGGCAAGCCGACTTTCTCCTGGAGCAGGGTGACTTCAGGTACGAGTTACAGAATGGAAGCCGCAACCGAGTGTGTTTCTCTGTGCAGCTCAGACTAGGGAAGGAGTGCGACTTCCACGGCATGTTGGAACTTGCTAGAACGGTGCTCGTGAACCTGTGCGATTGCTGGCTAAATCAAGATGGCCCAAGAAAGAGTGCACTGTGTTGCCCTACACTCGGCATACACACTGTGAGTCCGAAAGCTACGGGCCTGGATATTGCTTAGAAGGGCCAGGGGAGCCTGAGGGTACTCAGTGTTCTTGCAGGGAATAGGGTTTCCAGGCGAGGCACCTAGGTGTCCTGAAAGGCGTACTGGCGTTAAAATGCTGCAGAGCAGAGATTACGGCCTCATGGAAACTGCTACATGCCTCCGCTTCTGCATAGCATTTCAGGGCCTTACCTCGAGGCAAGTTCTCACGTTGCTTGCCCTGTGAGCGACACAGAATGCTAGGATGCTGTATTTCTCCTTGAATAGAGTGACTTCAGGGACGAGGTCCCTGAAGAATTCTAAGCAGAGTGTTTTCTCATGGCAGCTCAGACGAGGGCAATGTCGAAGACTTCCAGGGCATGTTGGACGGCCTAGAAATGTGGTTCTGATGCTGTTCGAGTGCTCTGGAAATGTAGTTCTCCTGAAGTAACGTACAGTGTGTTGCCCGAGACTCGGCAGACACAGAGGGCCTCCGAGGGACATATGGGAGTCAGTGTTGCTCAGCAGGCCCACAAGGGTGTGGAGTTAGTCAGTGATCTAGGAACGAAAATGATGCTCACCCGAGGGGTCTAGGAGTCCTGAAAAGGGTACTTCCTTTAAAGTAAAGCAGATTAGCGACTAAGAGCGCATGGAAAGAGCTGCATGCCTCCCTTTCTGCAGGGCTACTCAGGGCCTTACCTCGAGGCAAGGACTCACGTTGAGATTCCCTTTAGCTCTAGAGCATGGCAAGGTGAGCCCCACCCGGAGCAATGAAGCACCCTGTGTAGCCAGAGAAAACATTTTCTTCCCAGACCCATGCCTACAGTGGCCAGGGGCCTGTCCACAGCAGAGAATTTCAGCTAGCTGCACGGCAACAAGAATGGAGGTTTCCAAAAGGAAAAGCAAGGCTAGTACCATCGCTCCCCCAATTTCATGGGCACACGCAGGATACCTCCCAGTGCTTTCTAACCAGTCAAAAGAGACACAGAGTACACACTGGTTCCTTCCCTGAATCAACTTCTCGAAGCAGGGTGTTCTGCATCTAGTGAAATGCCTCAACCAAGGAACGCCCTAGCTAGGCCTCTGGGCCCGTGCCTCTTCAAAAGCTTGCAGTGCTACAGGAGAAACTGTGCTGTCGTTGCAGTAGGAACGCAAGCCGTCTTTCTCCTGGAGGCAGGGTGATTTCAGGTAGGAGGTGGATGGAAGGTGAAGCCGAGTGTTTTTCTTTGTGCAGCTCAGACTAGGGAATTTGTGCGATGTCCACAGCATGTTGGAACTTGCTAGAACGGTGCTCGTGAACCTGAGCGATTGCTGTGAAATCACGATATCCCACGAAAGAGTGCAGTGTGTTGCCCATGACTCAGCAGACACAGAGGACCTCCGAGGGTCCTATGGGCCTCGTTGTTGCTCAGCAGGCCTACAGGGGTGTGGAGGTACTCAGTGATCTTGGAACGAAAATGATGCTCACCCGAGGGGCTTAGGAGTCCTGAAAACGGTACTTCCTTTAAAATAAAGCAGAACAGCGACTAAGAGCTCATGGAAAGAGCTGCATGCCTCCCTTTCTGCATGGCTCCTCAGGGCCTTACATCGAGGCAAGGACTCACGTTGAGATTCCCTGTAGCTCTAGAGCATGGAAAGCTGAGCCCTACCCCAGCCAATGAAGCGCCCTGTGTAGCCAGAAAACACTCATTTTCTTCCCAGACCCATGGCTACACAGGTCGAGGCCTGTCAACAGCATAGAATTTCAGGGAGCTTCACGGCAGCAAGGATGGAGCTTTCCAAATGGAAAGCGAGGTTAGTACCATCTTGACCCCTTTTCCATTGGCACAGGCAGCATACATCTCTGTGGTTTCTAACGAGTCAAAAGAGACCCAGAGTACACACTGGTTGCTTCCCTGAATCAACTTATCGAGGCAGGGAGTTTTGCATCTAGTGAACTGCCTCAACCAAGGAACGCCCTAGCTCGGCCTCTGGGGCCGTGCCTCTTCAAAAGCCTGCAGTGCTACAGGAAAAACTGTGCTTTCGTTGCAATAGGAAAGCAAGCCGACTTCTCCTGGAGGCACGGTGACTTCAGGTAGGAGGTCCTGGATGGAAGGAGAAGCCGAGTGTTTTTCTCAGTGAAGCTCAGACTGGAATGAGTGCGACTTCCACGGCATGTTGGAACTTGCTAGAGCGGTGCTTGTGAACCTTTGCGAGTTCTGGGTAAATCAAGAAGTCCCAAAAAAGAGTGCAGTGTGTTGTCCATGGCTCGGCAGAAACAGAGGGCCGCCGAGAGACCTATGAGCCTCGTTGTTGCTCAGCAGGCTCACAGGGGTGTGGAGGTACTCAGTGATCTTGGAACGAAAATGATGCTCACCCGAGGGGCCTAGGAGTCCTGAACAGGGTACTTCCTTTAAAATAAAGCAGAACAGCGAATAAGAGCTCATGGAAACAGCTGCATGCCTCCGTTTCTGCATGGCTACTCAGGGCCTTACTCCGAGGCAAGGACTCACGTTGAGATTCCCTTTAGCTCTAGAGCATGGCAAGATGAGCCCCACCCCGGTTAATGAAGCACCCTCTGTAGCCAGAGAAAACTCATTTTCTTCCCAGACCCATGCCTGCAGTGGCCAGTGGCCTGTCAACAGCAGAGAATTTCGCTAGCTTCACGGCAACAAGAATGGACGTTTCCAAATGGAAAAACAAGGCTAGTACCAGTACACGCCCATTTCCATGGGCACACGCAGGATACATCCCTGTGGTTTCTAACGAGTCAAAAGAGACACAGAGTACACACTGGTTCCTTCCCTGAATCAACTTCTTGAGGCAGGGTGTTCTGCATCTAGTGAACTGCCTCAACCGAGGAACGCCCTAGCTAGGCCTCTGGGCCCGTGCCTCTTCAGAAGCCTGCATTGCTACAGGAAAAACTTTGCTTTCGTTGCAAGAGGATTGCAAGACGACTTCTCCTGGAGGCAGGGTGACTTCAGGTAGGAGGTGGATGGAAGGCGAAGCCGAGTGTTTTTCTCAGTGCAGCTCAGACTAGGGAATGTGTGTGACTTCCACAGCATGTTGGAACTTGCTAGAACGCTGCTCGTGAACCTGTACGAGTGCAGTGAACTTAGGAGATCCCAAGAAAGAGTGCAGTGTGTAGCCCATGACTCCGCAGACACATAGGACCTCCGAGGGACCTATGGGCCTCGTTGTTGCTCAGCAGTCCTACAGGAGTGTGGAGGTACTCAGTGATCTTGGAACGAAAATGATGCTCACCCGAGGGGCCTAGGAGTCCTGAAAAGGGTACTTCCTTTAAAATAAGCAGAACTTTCACTACGAACTCATGGAAAGAGCTGCATGCCTTCCTTTCTGCATGGCTACTCAGGCCCTTACCTCGAGGCAAGCACTCGCGTTGAGATACCCTTTAACTCTAGACCATGGCAAATTGTGCCCATCCTGGACAATGAAGCACTCTGTGTAGCCAGAGAAAACTCATTTTCTTCCCAGACCCATGCCTACAGTGGCCAGAGGCCTGTCAACAGCTAGAATTGCAGGGAGCTTCACGGCCGCATGAATGGAGCTCTCAAAATGTTAACGCAAGGCTACTACCAACATGCCCCCATTTCCATAGGCACAAACAGCATACATCCCTGTGGTTTCTAACACCTCAGAAGAGACACAGAGTACACACTGGTTCCTTCCGTGAATCAACTTCTCGAGGCAGGGTGTTCTGCATCTAGTGAACTGCCTCAACCAAGGAACGCCCTAACTAGGCCTCTGGGCCCGTGCCTCTTCAAAAGCCTGCAGTGCTACAGGAAAAACTGTGCTTTCTTTGCAAGAGGAAGGCAAGCCGACTTTCTCCTGGAGCAGGGTGACTTCAGGTACGAGTTACAGAATGGAAGCCGCAACCGAGTGTGTTTCTCTGTGCAGCTCAGACTAGGGAAGGAGTGCGACTTCCACGGCATGTTGGAACTTGCTAGAACGGTGCTCGTGAACCTGTGCGATTGCTGGCTAAATCAAGATGGCCCAAGAAAGAGTGCACTGTGTTGCCCTACACTCGGCATACACACTGTGAGTCCGAAAGCTACGGGCCTGGATATTGCTTAGAAGGGCCAGGGGAGCCTGAGGGTACTCAGTGTTCTTGCAGGGAATAGGGTTTCCAGGCGAGGCACCTAGGTGTCCTGAAAGGCGTACTGGCGTTAAAATGCTGCAGAGCAGAGATTACGGCCTCATGGAAACTGCTACATGCCTCCGCTTCTGCATAGCATTTCAGGGCCTTACCTCGAGGCAAGTTCTCACGTTGCTTGCCCTGTGAGCGACACAGAATGCTAGGATGCTGTATTTCTCCTTGAATAGAGTGACTTCAGGGACGAGGTCCCTGAAGAATTCTAAGCAGAGTGTTTTCTCATGGCAGCTCAGACGAGGGCAATGTCGAAGACTTCCAGGGCATGTTGGACGGCCTAGAAATGTGGTTCTGATGCTGTTCGAGTGCTCTGGAAATGTAGTTCTCCTGAAGTAACGTACAGTGTGTTGCCCGAGACTCGGCAGACACAGAGGGCCTCCGAGGGACATATGGGACTCAGTGTTGCTCAGCAGGCCCACAAGGGTGTGGAGTTAGTCAGTGATCTAGGAACGAAAATGATGCTCACCCGAGGGGTCTAGGAGTCCTGAAAAGGGTACTTCCTTTAAAGTAAAGCAGATTAGCGACTAAGAGCGCATGGAAAGAGCTGCATGCCTCCCTTTCTGCAGGGCTACTCAGGGCCTTACCTCGAGGCAAGGACTCACGTTGAGATTCCCTTTAGCTCTAGAGCATGGCAAGGTGAGCCCCACCCGGAGCAATGAAGCACCCTGTGTAGCCAGAGAAAACATTTTCTTCCCAGACCCATGCCTACAGTGGCCAGGGGCCTGTCCACAGCAGAGAATTTCAGCTAGCTGCACGGCAACAAGAATGGAGGTTTCCAAAAGGAAAAGCAAGGCTAGTACCATCGCTCCCCCAATTTCATGGGCACACGCAGGATACCTCCCAGTGCTTTCTAACCAGTCAAAAGAGACACAGAGTACACACTGGTTCCTTCCCTGAATCAACTTCTCGAAGCAGGGTGTTCTGCATCTAGTGAAATGCCTCAACCAAGGAACGCCCTAGCTAGGCCTCTGGGCCCGTGCCTCTTCAAAAGCTTGCAGTGCTACAGGAGAAACTGTGCTGTCGTTGCAGTAGGAACGCAAGCCGTCTTTCTCCTGGAGGCAGGGTGATTTCAGGTAGGAGGTGGATGGAAGGTGAAGCCGAGTGTTTTTCTTTGTGCAGCTCAGACTAGGGAATTTGTGCGATGTCCACAGCATGTTGGAACTTGCTAGAACGGTGCTCGTGAACCTGAGCGATTGCTGTGAAATCACGATATCCCACGAAAGAGTGCAGTGTGTTGCCCATGACTCAGCAGACACAGAGGACCTCCGAGGGTCCTATGGGCCTCGTTGTTGCTCAGCAGGCCTACAGGGGTGTGGAGGTACTCAGTGATCTTGGAACGAAAATGATGCTCACCCGAGGGGCTTAGGAGTCCTGAAAACGGTACTTCCTTTAAAATAAAGCAGAACAGCGACTAAGAGCTCATGGAAAGAGCTGCATGCCTCCCTTTCTGCATGGCTCCTCAGGGCCTTACATCGAGGCAAGGACTCACGTTGAGATTCCCTGTAGCTCTAGAGCATGGAAAGCTGAGCCCTACCCCAGCCAATGAAGCGCCCTGTGTAGCCAGAAAACACTCATTTTCTTCCCAGACCCATGGCTACACAGGTCGAGGCCTGTCAACAGCATAGAATTTCAGGGAGCTTCACGGCAGCAAGGATGGAGCTTTCCAAATGGAAAGCGAGGTTAGTACCATCTTGACCCCTTTTCCATTGGCACAGGCAGCATACATCTCTGTGGTTTCTAACGAGTCAAAAGAGACCCAGAGTACACACTGGTTGCTTCCCTGAATCAACTTATCGAGGCAGGGAGTTTTGCATCTAGTGAACTGCCTCAACCAAGGAACGCCCTAGCTCGGCCTCTGGGGCCGTGCCTCTTCAAAAGCCTGCAGTGCTACAGGAAAAACTGTGCTTTCGTTGCAATAGGAAAGCAAGCCGACTTCTCCTGGAGGCACGGTGACTTCAGGTAGGAGGTCCTGGATGGAAGGAGAAGCCGAGTGTTTTTCTCAGTGAAGCTCAGACTGGAATGAGTGCGACTTCCACGGCATGTTGGAACTTGCTAGAACGGTGCTCGTGAACCTTTGCGAGTTCTGGGTAAATCAAAAAGTCCCAAAAAAGAGTGCAGTGTGTTGTCCATGGCTCGGCAGAAACAGAGGGCCGCCGAGAGACCTATGAGCCTCGTTGTTGCTCAGCAGGCTCACAGGGGTGTGGAGGTACTCAGTGATCTCGGAACGAAAATGATGCTCACCCGAGGGGCCTAGGAGTCCTGAACAGGGTACTTCCTTTAAAATAAAGCAGAACAGCGAATAAGAGCTCATGGAAACAGCTGCATGCCTCCGTTTCTGCATGGCTACTCAGGGCCTTACTCCGAGGCAAGGACTCACGTTGAGATTCCCTTTAGCTCTAGAGCATGGCAAGATGAGCCCCACCCCGGTTAATGAAGCACCCTCTGTAGCCAGAGAAAACTCATTTTCTTCCCAGACCCATGCCTGCAGTGGCCAGTGGCCTGTCAACAGCAGAGAATTTCGCTAGCTTCACGGCAACAAGAATGGACGTTTCCAAATGGAAAAACAAGGCTAGTACCAGTACACGCCCATTTCCATGGGCACACGCAGGATACATCCCTGTGGTTTCTAACGAGTCAAAAGAGACACAGAGTACACACTGGTTCCTTCCCTGAATCAACTTCTTGAGGCAGGGTGTTCTGCATCTAGTGAACTGCCTCAACCGAGGAACGCCCTAGCTAGGCCTCTGGGCCCGTGCCTCTTCAGAAGCCTGCATTGCTACAGGAAAAACTTTGCTTTCGTTGCAAGAGGATTGCAAGACGACTTCTCCTGGAGGCAGGGTGACTTCAGGTAGGAGGTGGATGGAAGGCGAAGCCGAGTGTTTTTCTCAGTGCAGCTCAGACTAGGGAATGTGTGTGACTTCCACAGCATGTTGGAACTTGCTAGAACGCTGCTCGTGAACCTGTACGAGTGCAGTGAACTTAGGAGATCCCAAGAAAGAGTGCAGTGTGTAGCCCATGACTCCGCAGACACATAGGACCTCCGAGGGACCTATGGGCCTCGTTGTTGCTCAGCAGTCCTACAGGAGTGTGGAGGTACTCAGTGATCTTGGAACGAAAATGATGCTCACCCGAGGGGCCTAGGAGTCCTGAAAAGGGTACTTCCTTTAAAATAAGCAGAACTTTCACTACGAACTCATGGAAAGAGCTGCATGCCTCCCTTTCTGCATGGCTACTCAGGCCCTTACCTCGAGGCAAGCACTCGCGTTGAGATACCCTTTAACTCTAGACCATGGCAAATTGTGCCCATCCCGGACAATGAAGCACTCTGTGTAGCCAGAGAAAACTCATTTTCTTCCCAGACCCATGCCTACAGTGGCCAGAGGCCTGTCAACAGCTAGAATTGCAGGGAGCTTCACGGCCGCATGAATGGAGCTCTCAAAATGTTAACGCAAGGCTACTACCAACATGCCCCCATTTCCATAGGCACAAACAGCATACATCCCTGTGGTTTCTAACACCTCAGAAGAGACACAGAGTACACACTGGTTCCTTCCGTGAATCAACTTCTCGAGGCAGGGTGTTCTGCATCTAGTGAACTGCCTCAACCAAGGAACGCCCTAACTAGGCCTCTGGGCCCGTGCCTCTTCAAAAGCCTGCAGTGCTACAGGAAAAACTGTGCTTTCTTTGCAAGAGGAAGGCAAGCCGACTTTCTCCTGGAGCAGGGTGACTTCAGGTACGAGTTACAGAATGGAAGCCGCAACCGAGTGTGTTTCTCTGTGCAGCTCAGACTAGGGAAGGAGTGCGACTTCCACGGCATGTTGGAACTTGCTAGAACGGTGCTCGTGAACCTGTGCGATTGCTGGCTAAATCAAGATGGCCCAAGAAAGAGTGCACTGTGTTGCCCTACACTCGGCATACACACTGTGAGTCCGAAAGCTACGGGCCTGGATATTGCTTAGAAGGGCCAGGGGAGCCTGAGGGTACTCAGTGTTCTTGCAGGGAATAGGGTTTCCAGGCGAGGCACCTAGGTGTCCTGAAAGGCGTACTGGCGTTAAAATGCTGCAGAGCAGAGATTACGGCCTCATGGAAACTGCTACATGCCTCCGCTTCTGCATAGCATTTCAGGGCCTTACCTCGAGGCAAGTTCTCACGTTGCTTGCCCTGTGAGCGACACAGAATGCTAGGATGCTGTATTTCTCCTTGAATAGAGTGACTTCAGGGACGAGGTCCCTGAAGAATTCTAAGCAGAGTGTTTTCTCATGGCAGCTCAGACGAGGGCAATGTCGAAGACTTCCAGGGCATGTTGGACGGCCTAGAAATGTGGTTCTGATGCTGTTCGAGTGCTCTGGAAATGTAGTTCTCCTGAAGTAACGTACAGTGTGTTGCCCGAGACTCGGCAGACACAGAGGGCCTCCGAGGGACATATGGGACTCAGTGTTGCTCAGCAGGCCCACAAGGGTGTGGAGTTAGTCAGTGATCTAGGAACGAAAATGATGCTCACCCGAGGGGTCTAGGAGTCCTGAAAAGGGTACTTCCTTTAAAGTAAAGCAGATTAGCGACTAAGAGCGCATGGAAAGAGCTGCATGCCTCCCTTTCTGCAGGGCTACTCAGGGCCTTACCTCGAGGCAAGGACTCACGTTGAGATTCCCTTTAGCTCTAGAGCATGGCAAGGTGAGCCCCACCCGGAGCAATGAAGCACCCTGTGTAGCCAGAGAAAACATTTTCTTCCCAGACCCATGCCTACAGTGGCCAGGGGCCTGTCCACAGCAGAGAATTTCAGCTAGCTGCACGGCAACAAGAATGGAGGTTTCCAAAAGGAAAAGCAAGGCTAGTACCATCGCTCCCCCAATTTCATGGGCACACGCAGGATACCTCCCAGTGCTTTCTAACCAGTCAAAAGAGACACAGAGTACACACTGGTTCCTTCCCTGAATCAACTTCTCGAAGCAGGGTGTTCTGCATCTAGTGAAATGCCTCAACCAAGGAACGCCCTAGCTAGGCCTCTGGGCCCGTGCCTCTTCAAAAGCTTGCAGTGCTACAGGAGAAACTGTGCTGTCGTTGCAGTAGGAACGCAAGCCGTCTTTCTCCTGGAGGCAGGGTGATTTCAGGTAGGAGGTGGATGGAAGGTGAAGCCGAGTGTTTTTCTTTGTGCAGCTCAGACTAGGGAATTTGTGCGATGTCCACAGCATGTTGGAACTTGCTAGAACGGTGCTCGTGAACCTGAGCGATTGCTGTGAAATCACGATATCCCACGAAAGAGTGCAGTGTGTTGCCCATGACTCAGCAGACACAGAGGACCTCCGAGGGTCCTATGGGCCTCGTTGTTGCTCAGCAGGCCTACAGGGGTGTGGAGGTACTCAGTGATCTTGGAACGAAAATGATGCTCACCCGAGGGGCTTAGGAGTCCTGAAAACGGTACTTCCTTTAAAATAAAGCAGAACAGCGACTAAGAGCTCATGGAAAGAGCTGCATGCCTCCCTTTCTGCATGGCTCCTCAGGGCCTTACATCGAGGCAAGGACTCACGTTGAGATTCCCTGTAGCTCTAGAGCATGGAAAGCTGAGCCCTACCCCAGCCAATGAAGCGCCCTGTGTAGCCAGAAAACACTCATTTTCTTCCCAGACCCATGGCTACACAGGTCGAGGCCTGTCAACAGCATAGAATTTCAGGGAGCTTCACGGCAGCAAGGATGGAGCTTTCCAAATGGAAAGCGAGGTTAGTACCATCTTGACCCCTTTTCCATTGGCACAGGCAGCATACATCTCTGTGGTTTCTAACGAGTCAAAAGAGACCCAGAGTACACACTGGTTGCTTCCCTGAATCAACTTATCGAGGCAGGGAGTTTTGCATCTAGTGAACTGCCTCAACCAAGGAACGCCCTAGCTCGGCCTCTGGGGCCGTGCCTCTTCAAAAGCCTGCAGTGCTACAGGAAAAACTGTGCTTTCGTTGCAATAGGAAAGCAAGCCGACTTCTCCTGGAGGCACGGTGACTTCAGGTAGGAGGTCCTGGATGGAAGGAGAAGCCGAGTGTTTTTCTCAGTGAAGCTCAGACTGGAATGAGTGCGACTTCCACGGCATGTTGGAACTTGCTAGAACGGTGCTCGTGAACCTTTGCGAGTTCTGGGTAAATCAAGAAGTCCCAAAAAAGAGTGCAGTGTGTTGTCCATGGCTCGGCAGAAACAGAGGGCCGCCGAGAGACCTATGAGCCTCGTTGTTGCTCAGCAGGCTCACAGGGGTGTGGAGGTACTCAGTGATCTCGGAACGAAAATGATGCTCACCCGAGGGGCCTAGGAGTCCTGAACAGGGTACTTCCTTTAAAATAAAGCAGAACAGCGAATAAGAGCTCATGGAAACAGCTGCATGCCTCCGTTTCTGCATGGCTACTCAGGGCCTTACTCCGAGGCAAGGACTCACGTTGAGATTCCCTTTAGCTCTAGAGCATGGCAAGATGAGCCCCACCCCGGTTAATGAAGCACCCTCTGTAGCCAGAGAAAACTCATTTTCTTCCCAGACCCATGCCTGCAGTGGCCAGTGGCCTGTCAACAGCAGAGAATTTCGCTAGCTTCACGGCAACAAGAATGGACGTTTCCAAATGGAAAAACAAGGCTAGTACCAGTACACGCCCATTTCCATGGGCACACGCAGGATACATCCCTGTGGTTTCTAACGAGTCAAAAGAGACACAGAGTACACACTGGTTCCTTCCCTGAATCAACTTCTTGAGGCAGGGTGTTCTGCATCTAGTGAACTGCCTCAACCGAGGAACGCCCTAGCTAGGCCTCTGGGCCCGTGCCTCTTCAGAAGCCTGCATTGTTACAGGAAAAACTTTGCTTTCGTTGCAAGAGGATTGCAAGACGACTTCTCCTGGAGGCAGGGTGACTTCAGGTAGGAGGTGGATGGAAGGCGAAGCCGAGTGTTTTTCTCAGTGCAGCTCAGACTAGGGAATGTGTGTGACTTCCACAGCATGTTGGAACTTGCTAGAACGCTGCTCGTGAACCTGTACGAGTGCAGTGAACTTAGGAGATCCCAAGAAAGAGTGCAGTGTGTAGCCCATGACTCCGCAGACACATAGGACCTCCGAGGGACCTATGGGCCTCGTTGTTGCTCAGCAGTCCTACAGGAGTGTGGAGGTACTCAGTGATCTTGGAACGAAAATGATGCTCACCCGAGGGGCCTAGGAGTCCTGAAAAGGGTACTTCCTTTAAAATAAGCAGAACTTTCACTACGAACTCATGGAAAGAGCTGCATGCCTCCCTTTCTGCATGGCTACTCAGGCCCTTACCTCGAGGCAAGCACTCGCGTTGAGATACCCTTTAACTCTAGACCATGGCAAATTGTGCCCATCCCGGACAATGAAGCACTCTGTGTAGCCAGAGAAAACTCATTTTCTTCCCAGACCCATGCCTACAGTGGCCAGAGGCCTGTCAACAGCTAGAATTGCAGGGAGCTTCACGGCCGCATGAATGGAGCTCTCAAAATGTTAACGCAAGGCTACTACCAACATGCCCCCATTTCCATAGGCACAAACAGCATACATCCCTGTGGTTTCTAACACCTCAGAAGAGACACAGAGTACACACTGGTTCCTTCCGTGAATCAACTTCTCGAGGCAGGGTGTTCTGCATCTAGTGAACTGCCTCAACCAAGGAACGCCCTAACTAGGCCTCTGGGCCCGTGCCTCTTCAAAAGCCTGCAGTGCTACAGGAAAAACTGTGCTTTCTTTGCAAGAGGAAGGCAAGCCGACTTTCTCCTGGAGCAGGGTGACTTCAGGTACGAGTTACAGAATGGAAGCCGCAACCGAGTGTGTTTCTCTGTGCAGCTCAGACTAGGGAAGGAGTGCGACTTCCACGGCATGTTGGAACTTGCTAGAACGGTGCTCGTGAACCTGTGCGATTGCTGGCTAAATCAAGATGGCCCAAGAAAGAGTGCACTGTGTTGCCCTACACTCGGCATACACACTGTGAGTCCGAAAGCTACGGGCCTGGATATTGCTTAGAAGGGCCAGGGGAGCCTGAGGGTACTCAGTGTTCTTGCAGGGAATAGGGTTTCCAGGCGAGGCACCTAGGTGTCCTGAAAGGCGTACTGGCGTTAAAATGCTGCAGAGCAGAGATTACGGCCTCATGGAAACTGCTACATGCCTCCGCTTCTGCATAGCATTTCAGGGCCTTACCTCGAGGCAAGTTCTCACGTTGCTTGCCCTGTGAGCGACACAGAATGCTAGGATGCTGTATTTCTCCTTGAATAGAGTGACTTCAGGGACGAGGTCCCTGAAGAATTCTAAGCAGAGTGTTTTCTCATGGCAGCTCAGACGAGGGCAATGTCGAAGACTTCCAGGGCATGTTGGACGGCCTAGAAATGTGGTTCTGATGCTGTTCGAGTGCTCTGGAAATGTAGTTCTCCTGAAGTAACGTACAGTGTGTTGCCCGAGACTCGGCAGACACAGAGGGCCTCCGAGGGACATATGGGAGTCAGTGTTGCTCAGCAGGCCCACAAGGGTGTGGAGTTAGTCAGTGATCTAGGAACGAAAATGATGCTCACCCGAGGGGTCTAGGAGTCCTGAAAAGGGTACTTCCTTTAAAGTAAAGCAGATTAGCGACTAAGAGCGCATGGAAAGAGCTGCATGCCTCCCTTTCTGCAGGGCTACTCAGGGCCTTACCTCGAGGCAAGGACTCACGTTGAGATTCCCTTTAGCTCTAGAGCATGGCAAGGTGAGCCCCACCCGGAGCAATGAAGCACCCTGTGTAGCCAGAGAAAACATTTTCTTCCCAGACCCATGCCTACAGTGGCCAGGGGCCTGTCCACAGCAGAGAATTTCAGCTAGCTGCACGGCAACAAGAATGGAGGTTTCCAAAAGGAAAAGCAAGGCTAGTACCATCGCTCCCCCAATTTCATGGGCACACGCAGGATACCTCCCAGTGCTTTCTAACCAGTCAAAAGAGACACAGAGTACACACTGGTTCCTTCCCTGAATCAACTTCTCGAAGCAGGGTGTTCTGCATCTAGTGAAATGCCTCAACCAAGGAACGCCCTAGCTAGGCCTCTGGGCCCGTGCCTCTTCAAAAGCTTGCAGTGCTACAGGAGAAACTGTGCTGTCGTTGCAGTAGGAACGCAAGCCGTCTTTCTCCTGGAGGCAGGGTGATTTCAGGTAGGAGGTGGATGGAAGGTGAAGCCGAGTGTTTTTCTTTGTGCAGCTCAGACTAGGGAATTTGTGCGATGTCCACAGCATGTTGGAACTTGCTAGAACGGTGCTCGTGAACCTGAGCGATTGCTGTGAAATCACGATATCCCACGAAAGAGTGCAGTGTGTTGCCCATGACTCAGCAGACACAGAGGACCTCCGAGGGTCCTATGGGCCTCGTTGTTGCTCAGCAGGCCTACAGGGGTGTGGAGGTACTCAGTGATCTTGGAACGAAAATGATGCTCACCCGAGGGGCTTAGGAGTCCTGAAAACGGTACTTCCTTTAAAATAAAGCAGAACAGCGACTAAGAGCTCATGGAAAGAGCTGCATGCCTCCCTTTCTGCATGGCTCCTCAGGGCCTTACATCGAGGCAAGGACTCACGTTGAGATTCCCTGTAGCTCTAGAGCATGGAAAGCTGAGCCCTACCCCAGCCAATGAAGCGCCCTGTGTAGCCAGAAAACACTCATTTTCTTCCCAGACCCATGGCTACACAGGTCGAGGCCTGTCAACAGCATAGAATTTCAGGGAGCTTCACGGCAGCAAGGATGGAGCTTTCCAAATGGAAAGCGAGGTTAGTACCATCTTGACCCCTTTTCCATTGGCACAGGCAGCATACATCTCTGTGGTTTCTAACGAGTCAAAAGAGACCCAGAGTACACACTGGTTGCTTCCCTGAATCAACTTATCGAGGCAGGGAGTTTTGCATCTAGTGAACTGCCTCAACCAAGGAACGCCCTAGCTCGGCCTCTGGGGCCGTGCCTCTTCAAAAGCCTGCAGTGCTACAGGAAAAACTGTGCTTTCGTTGCAATAGGAAAGCAAGCCGACTTCTCCTGGAGGCACGGTGACTTCAGGTAGGAGGTCCTGGATGGAAGGAGAAGCCGAGTGTTTTTCTCAGTGAAGCTCAGACTGGAATGAGTGCGACTTCCACGGCATGTTGGAACTTGCTAGAACGGTGCTCGTGAACCTTTGCGAGTTCTGGGTAAATCAAGAAGTCCCAAAAAAGAGTGCAGTGTGTTGTCCATGGCTCGGCAGAAACAGAGGGCCGCCGAGAGACCTATGAGCCTCGTTGTTGCTCAGCAGGCTCACAGGGGTGTGGAGGTACTCAGTGATCTCGGAACGAAAATGATGCTCACCCGAGGGGCCTAGGAGTCCTGAACAGGGTACTTCCTTTAAAATAAAGCAGAACAGCGAATAAGAGCTCATGGAAACAGCTGCATGCCTCCGTTTCTGCATGGCTACTCAGGGCCTTACTCCGAGGCAAGGACTCACGTTGAGATTCCCTTTAGCTCTAGAGCATGGCAAGATGAGCCCCACCCCGGTTAATGAAGCACCCTCTGTAGCCAGAGAAAACTCATTTTCTTCCCAGACCCATGCCTGCAGTGGCCAGTGGCCTGTCAACAGCAGAGAATTTCGCTAGCTTCACGGCAACAAGAATGGACGTTTCCAAATGGAAAAACAAGGCTAGTACCAGTACACGCCCATTTCCATGGGCACACGCAGGATACATCCCTGTGGTTTCTAACGAGTCAAAAGAGACACAGAGTACACACTGGTTCCTTCCCTGAATCAACTTCTTGAGGCAGGGTGTTCTGCATCTAGTGAACTGCCTCAACCGAGGAACGCCCTAGCTAGGCCTCTGGGCCCGTGCCTCTTCAGAAGCCTGCATTGCTACAGGAAAAACTTTGCTTTCGTTGCAAGAGGATTGCAAGACGACTTCTCCTGGAGGCAGGGTGACTTCAGGTAGGAGGTGGATGGAAGGCGAAGCCGAGTGTTTTTCTCAGTGCAGCTCAGACTAGGGAATGTGTGTGACTTCCACAGCATGTTGGAACTTGCTAGAACGCTGCTCGTGAACCTGTACGAGTGCAGTGAACTTAGGAGATCCCAAGAAAGAGTGCAGTGTGTAGCCCATGACTCCGCAGACACATAGGACCTCCGAGGGACCTATGGGCCTCGTTGTTGCTCAGCAGTCCTACAGGAGTGTGGAGGTACTCAGTGATCTTGGAACGAAAATGATGCTCACCCGAGGGGCCTAGGAGTCCTGAAAAGGGTACTTCCTTTAAAATAAGCAGAACTTTCACTACGAACTCATGGAAAGAGCTGCATGCCTCCCTTTCTGCATGGCTACTCAGGCCCTTACCTCGAGGCAAGCACTCGCGTTGAGATACCCTTTAACTCTAGACCATGGCAAATTGTGCCCATCCCGGACAATGAAGCACTCTGTGTAGCCAGAGAAAACTCATTTTCTTCCCAGACCCATGCCTACAGTGGCCAGAGGCCTGTCAACAGCTAGAATTGCAGGGAGCTTCACGGCCGCATGAATGGAGCTCTCAAAATGTTAACGCAAGGCTACTACCAACATGCCCCCATTTCCATAGGCACAAACAGCATACATCCCTGTGGTTTCTAACACCTCAGAAGAGACACAGAGTACACACTGGTTCCTTCCGTGAATCAACTTCTCGAGGCAGGGTGTTCTGCATCTAGTGAACTGCCTCAACCAAGGAACGCCCTAACTAGGCCTCTGGGCCCGTGCCTCTTCAAAAGCCTGCAGTGCTACAGGAAAAACTGTGCTTTCTTTGCAAGAGGAAGGCAAGCCGACTTTCTCCTGGAGCAGGGTGACTTCAGGTACGAGTTACAGAATGGAAGCCGCAACCGAGTGTGTTTCTCTGTGCAGCTCAGACTAGGGAAGGAGTGCGACTTCCACGGCATGTTGGAACTTGCTAGAACGGTGCTCGTGAACCTGTGCGATTGCTGGCTAAATCAAGATGGCCCAAGAAAGAGTGCACTGTGTTGCCCTACACTCGGCATACACACTGTGAGTCCGAAAGCTACGGGCCTGGATATTGCTTAGAAGGGCCAGGGGAGCCTGAGGGTACTCAGTGTTCTTGCAGGGAATAGGGTTTCCAGGCGAGGCACCTAGGTGT